>NC_084475.1:32784129-33101629 GCF_027409185.1 Cynocephalus volans
TTTGGGAACCTCTTGGTTCCTCATACTTGTTACCTCTCTTGCAGACACGGAGTAGCATAACAAATCATGAAGCTGCAGAGGTTCTTCGCCCTAACACCACATCCCTGGACAGGGACACCATGAGAGCAACCTGTCCCCATGCTGTGTGACTAAAGACCACACGGCTTCTTTTTCTCTCCTGCCTGAGTGTGGAATGAATTACAGAGACAGGCCTAGTATGCTCACTGAGTTTTCCTGTTTCTAAAGCAGAAGTAATTCTACTTTATAAATTTTTCCCACTCCTAGATCTCACTATAAATTGCCAAAATAATAATTAAAATAGTCATGTCACTTTCCCCTATAAAAGTGGCAATAATTAAAAAAAAAAATACAGATTTGGCAAGTGTGCCTAGAAGCAGGCACTCTCAGTATACTGCTTGTTGAAATGTGTATTTGTATAATCTTTTTGTTGGATAAAATATATCAAGACCCATATAGCATCAAGACCACAATACTTCCTTAAGAAGGAATTTATTTTCTTCCTGAAGAAGGAAATAATGGCATCTGCAACAATGATTGGTGCTAAAGCATTTATGTTTTTAATAATAGCAAAAACTACTAAAAAACCTGAAATATAATAGGGTATATTTAAACATGCCTTACAGAAAAGAGATAAAAAATACTCACTATAAAATTTTTTTCATTTTTTATGTACATAAAACAAATTTATGTACATAAATATCTTAAATTTGAAATCCTCCAACTGCCTTTTCTCTCTCCCTCCCCAGCAGTTGATATCATGAATTTTGAGTTTCATAATTTAATACATACATAATTCTTAATATAATAATATTTCATAAAGACTATTTGCAATTTTAACTATTTTTATGAATTTACATGTAATTAACTTGCTTTCTTATCCAATATTTCATTTTTGAGATCTAAATATTGACAAAGACTCTCTCCTTTGGCCACAACTTGAGTCAGGTTTCTCTGAGCTCTTGCTTGACTAGACCCATCCTTCGGGTCCCCTCTCTGTCCTTGTAGAATTCAGTCTGAGCAAGAATCCTGCTAAGTTAATGTAGTGAAAATCCTCCACCCTTGGTATTCGACCACCCTCAATATCTTAACACCCAGACCTGCCTTGAGCAAGAATTCTACTGAGTCATTCTAGCCAGAATCTCCCTTACCCTTGAAGTTTCCTCTCGGTAATTTTCCTTCCACTGACCCCACCTTGCTCTTTGGCTGTAAATCCCCCCTTGTCCTTGTTGAAGTTGAAATTAAGTTCAATCTCTCTCCTCCACAGCAAGATTCCATTTCAGCAGTCCCTAAATCTACCTTTATTGGCCTGTCTTACCATCTTTAACAAATGTCATGAACTATTTTTTTTAACCCTATATTGATACATTTAAACCTGATTTATTCATTTTTAACTGCAGTATTCCATTGCATTAAAGTAGCAAAACTTATTTACTTGCTCCTTACTGTGGATCATTTGAACTGTTTCTAAATTTTTACTACAACAGTCATAATAAACGTCTACGTATAACTTCAGCTTTGGTATGGCAGTATTTCTCTAAGGTGTTAGTTCCCACTCTTTGGTTCAGGATCCCTTCACATTATTAAAAATTATTCAGTATACCAAAGAACATTTGTTTATGTGGATTATATTTGTTAATATTTCTATATATGCAGTTTAAAAAATATATTAATCTATTGTAAAATAACAAACCCATTATATCTGGACATAAGTAGCATATTTTATTAAAATAACTATATTTTCTTAAAAAATCAGAAAAATGTAATATGTAACATTTTTACAAATCTCTTTAACTAATGTCTAGTTTAAAAGAACACAGTTGTATCACAGTACCTGCTTGTGCATTCACCCTGTTGATATGTAGCTTTGGTTGAAAGAAATCCCATATCACAGATGTGTTGTTGGATAATGGATGTATATTTCAATAGCCTTTTAAGATTATTTTAGATATTCCTCTTTAATACTATACCAAACTTCAACAAGTCATAGTTTCTAAAAGTTTCATTGCAATATGGAAACTGAAATGAAATCAATGAACTTTTCATACTTTGTTTTATTAAAATCTATTGGTTTATCTTGCATGTTGAATTGACCCTTTAACTAGGGCATGATTTTCAAATATAATGCACTGGTCATCGGGAAAATATTGGTTCACTGAGTTTGCAGAGGTTTTAAATGAGAACACATTTCAGTTATACAATATAAAAAAATTTGTTAATATCACAAAGGTCTTATCAGAAAAGGCTTTAAGTGTTAGGAAGCTGTTAAGCTCAAAGTAGCTAATACAAACTTTCCAAAATTCTAATTTTTGCTTAAAAGCTTGAATTTTATCATTGGCAGAAATGTTATCCATTGTTTTCCTTGAAATGACAAATTTGCTTTGTTCATTTTCATGAAAGTGTCTGCCAAATACTCTCCCGAATAAGTGTTGTTTGTCTATCAGTCATTCTTTCAAGTAAAAATGGTGTTCCATAAATAAAAACAGCAAATTCAGCTCATAAGTCAATCATACAAGTGTTCTTTTCTCTTCAGTATAGAACAGAAATATTTTATGCTTAATTGCAGTTTTATCATATACAATATTAAAAAGAAGTGCACTGTACAGTCAAGATTTAAAAAAACTAATACTTATCACTGATTTACCAAGAAATTCATGAGTAAACTAACTTTTTATATTTTAAACAGCCGCAAATGCCTGATGATGAAGAATATGACTTTGTGCTAAAGCATCAGCAGTTTTATCTTTCATTGCTTTAAACCATCAGTGCAAATGTCAACACAGAGAAAAAGACAAATATGGTCTTCATATTACTGTAAAAGTAGTTTTGACTTGCAGACACCCTGAAAAGATTGTAGGGGCCCATAAGGGTGTGTGGAGCACATGTAGAAAACTGTTACTCTAAGATACACACTTAGGAAAGGAATTACTGGGATAAAGAATGAGAATGTGGTCAGCTTTATGAGATTTACTAAACTAATGTCTATGTTTCTAGCAGCCATGCTTGAATATTCCCTTTTTCTGTCCATCCTTGACTGTAATTGGTATTAACACACTTAAAAAACTTTTGCCAAGCTGATGGAGCTGTACTAGTGACTCTGTTGATTTAATTTTGCTTTTATAATTGCTAGTTATGATAATTTGTATATGTCTATTGTTCATTTGGGCATCTTCTGTGAATTTTTTTATGTATAAACCCTTTGCACATTTTCCTTTCTTGATGTCTTTTTCTTATTTATCTTTGGTGTTTAGTATATGCTTTTGTTGTTTCTAATTTTTTGCATGCTTTATAATATATTCTCCCAGTATTCTTCAGTTTTTATATTCTGGTTCTATCATTGTTTCCTTTTTTTTGCAGAAGTTTTCAATTTGACTTTGTCAAATTTATCAGTATTTCTCATATAATTTATATATTTTGAAACTCATTTTTAAAAATTCTTCACAAGCCCAAGTTTATAAACATATTACCTTATATTAACAGTTTTAAAGTTTTGTTTTATACCTTTAGCTCTTTAAACCAACTAAATATACTTAGTAAAGAAGCCTGTTAGTTATGTTTTCCGAACTGTCTACATACTTAATATTTTATGTCTGCTCACTTGTTTGGTTTCTGTAAGAAGAATGTTAAAATCTTTCACTATTATTGGGAATTTTTCATTTAATTGAGTAAGCTATTACTTTATATAGTTCAAGGTCATTTTGTTAGGTGCATGTAAGTTAGTGATTCTTATATCTTCTTAATGCTTCTTTTTAACATTACTTGGTGTTCCTCTTTATCCCCAATAATACTTTGGGAAAGTATTATTACTTTACCTATCTTTCTATTAGTTAATATTTTCCTGATATATTTTTCCATTTGCTTTACTTTCAATCTATTTATTGGTTTGTTTGATTATTGATGTATGCATGTATGCATGTTTTGATGAAGTTTTTTGCTTGTTATGTATCAATAAATTCCCTAAGTGCTTAAAAATATCTCCCCAACCTTATTTTATCTTTTAGAAGTTATTTTTTTGTAAATGACATATAGGTGGATTATATTTCTTTCATTTAATCTGATACTTTATGTCTAATAATAGGTGAGTTTAATCTCTTTATAGATACTGTGATACTGACATTTTGGGACTCATTTTTACCATTGCATTTTGAGTTTTTTGATGCTATTTCTTTGGATTTCTTTTATTGCCTTCTATTGGATTAATAAATCTGTTTATTCTGTTCTTTTATCCAAGCTCATTACTTGGTTTAACATTTCATAGTAGATATGAATCTTTGAAAACATTCCCTACATTTGGGGGATTCCCTGTATTCTGAGTTTCTGCTCTTCAAAGTTGATGTTTGAAGCATAAACTCCCAGCCTCCCTTCCCCTAATGGTGCCAGTGAATCACTCAAGCTTCACTAATCAGAGCTGCCATTGCAAGTGTTCGATCCAGAAAAAATCAGGGTGAGAGAGTGGTCACTCAAGGAACCCATTTTTTGTTGAAGGGCACTGCAAAGTTAACTGGCAAAGCTTCTAAAAGACTTCGTCTGAGGATAATTAGCATGAGCTATGGAATTAAGTGGCAGGAGCAGTGGTGGCTTAGATGGAGCAGCCTGGTGATAGAATTTGGCCCTTTGCTCATAAATGCACATCCTCATAACTTGACTTTTTGCCCTTGCAGACAATTTGTGAGTGATTTATTCTCTAATCAAACTTTCTGAAGTTTGGATTTGTTTTTTACAACTAAGAACTTACTTATATATGCTTATATAAATAATAATTAACATGCATAGTTGGCTACATAATTTTTCTAGTGAAATCTGAAGTAATCTATTTCATTGTCAACTGAACCACAATTTAGTTTTCTTCTATTGTTATATACTTTATGGTGTCCTTTGTCTTATCATTACCAGCAAAGTGACAGGGACCTTCCTTGAACACTTCTCCTTTAACTCATGTGCATGAGATTTTATTTTTAAATTCTTTAAGGTTATACATCTAGAAGAGAAATTATTTAGATTTACTAAAGAATACCAAACAGTTCTCCAATGCACATTCATACCAGCAGTATAGGAGAATTCCTGTTTCTCTACCCTTGCCAACACTGGATATAATTTTCCAAAAGAATAAGTGTAAAATAGTATCTTATGATGGTCACAATGTACATTTTCATGATGACTATTGAGGTTAAGCCTCTTTTCATGTTTTTAGTTGCCAATCGGTTTTCTACTTAAGTGTATTTCTGGTTTATATTATTTTTTTATTCAGTTGTGTATTGACTTGTAGGCACTAAAGATACTAATTCCTTTGCTGTTATCTAAATTACCTTTTCTGGGGTGGGGGTCAACAATTCCTCTTTTTTTTTTTTTTGGTAGAGAATTTTTCAATTTTAATGTAAGTAAATATGAGAGTTATTTTCCTTCAAGCTATTAGTGTCTTGTTAAAAAATTTTCCCTATGGCAATGTCATAAATATGTTCATTTTCCTTTCAAATTGCCTTCTTTTTCACAATAGGTCTTTGATCTACATGGAATTAACTTTATGTAGTGAGATAGAGATTTAGTTTTAGTTTATTTTTTTCCTTTTGATAACCAATTTTATCAGCATCAATTATGGAATAGCATATTTTCATTCTTACTGATCTTCAATACATCCCTATTTTACATACAGAGCTTGTGCGTGTGTGGGGTTCTTCTATTCAATTTTAGTCCATTAGAATATCTGTCAGTCTCTAAACCAATACCACATTCTTTTAATTAAATAGCTTTCTAGAAATCTTTATTGTTGGACAGTTTGCCATTCTTGTTTTTTGATTCCTCCAGGCCCTTTGCACTAGCATGTAAATTTTATAATCAGTTTGTCGTTTCATAACATAACTTGTGGGGATAGTGTTGAGGTTGGATTAAAACCATGAGTCAATTTTTGGCAAAATGATATGTTTCCAATATTAGAGCTTTTAATCTGCGAAAATCATATTGTATATAGTGTTGCATATTATAAAGCCATGTTAATGTTATCATATTCTTCATAGAGGTATAATAACTTCTATTAGTTTTATTCTGAGGTACTTCACAATCTTTTTGCCATTGTAAATGATTTACATTTTAAAATTTCATTTTCTGTTTCTTTACAGTGTATAGGAACTTAATTGATACTTGTTTAGGAATCTTATGTCCAGTTTTCTTACTGATCTTATTAATTCTGTATAGTCTTTTGCATTCGGTATGAGGACTAACACATTTTCTACAAGTATTTGTTTCCTTGTTCCTTTCTAATCCTTATACCTCATATTTCTTTATCTTATCTTTCTGTACTGTCAAGGAACTCCACTATAATCTTGACTAGAATCATGTCTCTTGCTTACTTCTATATTTAAGGTGAACATTCTTCAATTTTTATTATTATGTATATTTGCTATAAGTTTTTAATAATTATTCTCCCTCAGATTAAAGAATTGCTATGGTTTGAATACGTTCCCTTCAAAATTCAGGTGTTGAAACTTAATGGCCAATGGGTTGGGATTAAGAGATGGGGGCCTTTAAGAGGTGATTAGGCCATAAGGGCTCCTGCCCTTGTAAGTGGGATTAAGACCCCCTTCACGCGCATTCTGGCTCTCTTGCCCTTCGTCCTTTCACCATGTGATGACACAGCAACAAGGCATCATCTTGGAAGAGGAGGCTGGCCTTGGACTCCCAGCCCCCAGAAGTGTGAAAAATAAATTTTATGTTCTCTATAAATTACCCAGTCTCAGGAATTCTGTTATAGCGGGACAAATGGACTAAGACAATGTTTCATTTTATTTTTAGTTTCCTTGCAGTTCATTTTTACAGTGAATGAATGTTGAATTTTATCAATTATTTTTTTCAGCATCTATTGAAATAATCAAAGGGTTTGCCTCTTATATGTTGCTAATGTGGTGAAGTATATTAACATTTCTAATATTAAGTCAATTTGGCAATGATGCACTTTTAAATACATGGTTTATTTATTTTTCTAGTACATGATGGTGATTTTTGCATCTACATTCACAGGTGAGATTGCCTTGTATTTTCCCTTTTTCATATTTTCTTAACTGCTATCTAAGTTTTAGTATCACCTAGATCAAACTGGGGACTATTTCCTCTTTTCCTGTTTTTTGTTTGTTTGTTTGGTAAGTTTGTATCATATTGAGATTATCACTTCCCTAAATGTTTGATAGAACATCTGAGGTTGATATTTTGGGGGGAGTGGCATATTGTAAAATACTTATTTCATTGGTTTAATGGTTCTAAGCCATCTAGAAGAGAAAATCATGCTTTCTTTTTCTTTGAGCTAGTTATGGTAAGTCATGCTTATGTTAGATAATTCCTCATTTCATCTTATTTTATGTATTTATTAATACAGAGTTATTCATAATATTTCTTTATGATTTGCTTGTTCTTTGCATTACTTACAGCTATATTAAATTTTTATATTAAATTTCACATTCTATTTTCACATACTTTGTGTTAATTCTTTTTCCTAACTTTTGAATTAAGTGGTCGTCTCATAAATTTTTAGTTTTCCTTCTCCTTGAATAAAACCCTTCATGGCTATGACCTTATCTCCAAGTTCCATGTTAGCTGATTTCCCAGGTTTGGATGTATAATAGTTAGCTGGCATCTACTATTAAATATTTTCTAGTTTCTATTATAATTTATTTTGATTTATTTAATTAATTAATTAATTAATTAATTAAAATTATTATTTTAAATATGATTTTAAGTAACCAAATATTGCCTTTTTTCTTCATTCATTGTAAATAATATGTAACCATTATGTAGGATCTTCTTATTCTAATAACATTTTGTGCCTTTTCCTCTATTTTGTTTGGTATTACTTTAGCTCTACCAGGCTTTGTCTTTTGTTCATTATTGGCCTGGAATATATTCATTGTCCTTTCACTTTCAGCTTTTTTGTGTTCTTATGCTTTATGTGTGTCTTTTATGAACAGCATATAGCAAACATTTTATATTACAATGTATTATGATCACATAGTGGTAAGGAATAAGTACACATATATTTTAAAGCAAATATCTCTGCAATTTAAGAAAGCTTCATTCTGAATGCTGAGGCTGTATGTAAGGTTTGGTTTCTTTTTAATTTAAATTTTTTTTCTAATTTCTATATAGTAAAGAGGTATCATTTCTATATTAAAACAAAATGCTAAGTTATTAAAATAGATGCACATAATGAGTCTTGCTACTAAGCAGTTTAGAATGTAACATTGTTGATCACATCATTAAATTATGGCAATGGGAGTACAGTTTCTCCACAAATATTTTTTCTCACACTCGAATGCAGGCTAGCCTAGTGTCTTTATGGTGTATCTACCATGATTTGGGTATAATTGTTTGATATTCTCTCAAGACAGATTAATTTTTTTAAATGGCATATCAAAATTCAATTTTGCCTAGTTTTAAAAAGAAATAACATGGTCCCTATGTGTGCCCTTTACACATATAGAGTCCTGAATCCCTGTGTCACCCTTGCTTGTTCCACGCCATCTTGTCTGATCTATTCTTTACTCTCCCAATGACATAACTGGTATGTTACCTTTTACCTTTAATTCCTTATTGTCTCAGTTAAGACTACCCATGTCTACTTGGCTTTCCTCTTCTCTGCATTGCTGGCTCTTCTCTCCACAAATATCCTAAGCCAATCCCCCTCCTGGCTAACCAGGTGCTCTAGGTCATCTTTGTCATTTTCTATTCCCATTTTTATCCATTCTCTTCTGCTCACCTGTCTTTTCACCTGCTATCCTTATAGAATGCTACGTTATACACGAAACCAAGTTATCAACCAATTTTTTAATTAAATGCTTTAAACAATTAAACTAAAGGGATAATTACTTCATTCGTGTTTCTGTATTTTAAAAAATTTCAATGTCTTAAACTTTTAAAGTACTGTATCTTTAGTGAAATATATAAGTAGGATGAAAGATTTTATTTCTGTTAACGTGAAACTTCTCATTTTTCTTTCTGCCAGGGTGAACTGATGTAATCCAGGATTTTGTTCTTTTCAAGAGAAGATGAGCAACTTTATAAGAAGCCTTAAGGGAAAGAAAAAAAAATTCTTGTATAACAAGTACAGCTTGGGTAACTGATATTTTTACATGAGGATTTTTGGCTCAATATAAGGAAGAGGATTTTACAGTCCCAAATAGTAACCTGCAGTCCTCCAAATTAATATAGACAAGTTTGAATATTAGGGATTGTATGTTATTTCTTTTTAAAACTAGGCAAAATCGAATTTTGATATGCCATTTAAAAAAATTAATCTGTCTTGAGAGAATATTAAACAATTATACCCAAACTATATATAAATCTGAGTGTTCTGTGTCTCCTATTCAAAAACTGCATGTTACTTTAATACTAATGATAAGATTAGAGATGCAGAATCTGGATTCATGTTCTGGCTTTGGAGTTTAGTTGTTATATGTCCTTAATCTTTCAAGGTGCTTCTTTAGAAGGGGATTTTAATATCTAATTTGGTTTCTTCATAGCGTTACTGTGAGGGGGAAAATCAGATAATGTATTTTAAAAATGCATCATAAGCTTTCAAGCACTCTGTTGATCCATGATTGATATCCAGCTAGGACACCCTTGCTTACAAAATTTAATGTAATGAAAATATAGCCCCTCCATGTCTGACCACATCTCCTTAGCCAATAAAGTTTTCAGTGTTCTCTTACCACCCGTGGGTCAAGGGGGTTCTCTTTAAGCTGTCGCATTTCTGCTTCTGAAGTACTAAGACAACTGGTCACAGCAATGCCCCAAGGCACCAGGATCACCCTGTAATTTGCCTAATGATGATATTTATAATTATGACAATAACAATTCACCTTTGCTGTGTACTCCCTGTGCTTCAGCCCTTTTACAGGCATTATTTTATTTAACACTGAAAACCAACCTATGAGGTTGAAACTGTAGTTACCCACCTTTACCAAGACAATAATAAAATTCAGAGAAGTTCATTCATTCATTAACAAATTTGTATTGAGTGACAAATATGTGCCAGACACTGAGCAAGATCGAGGAGAAAGAACAGTAACCAGGGCGAGAAAGGTCCTTCCACCCATGGGACTTTTAATATCAAGAGGGGAAGAGAGAAATGTGTACATCTCAGAAAGTAAAAAGTACTTTGAAGAGTATTGAAACCAAGTGGCTACTTTAGAAAGAGGTTAGAGGATGTCATGACCGATAAAGTCTGAATGACAGGAGGGGACCCATCATGTGAAGGACGTCAGCAGAGAGGACACGGGGCTGAGGGAACAGTATGTACAAAGGTCCTAAGGTGGGAATAAGGACCATGATGGTGGGGTGAACAGAATGATGGAGAGATGTGGACAGAATTAGGATATATTTTGGAGTCGGATTTGATAGGTTTTCTGTTGAATTGGAGATGGGAGTGAGGGAACGAGATAAATCAAGGGTGGGTATTTTGTTTGTTGGTTTGTTTGGAACAAAGAAATAGGTTGTTGATGGGCTATTTGGGGAAGATGGAGAGGAGTGGGCAGGTTTGGGGAAAGGGCACAAGTTACCTTTTTTTTTTTTTTTTTTTTTTCCTTTTAAGCATTTTCTAATGGTGGTAAAATTTATGTAACATAAAATTTACCATTTTAACCATTTTTAAGTGTGCAGTTCAGAGGCATTAAGTACATTCACAGTGTTGTGCAACCATCACCACCATCATCTCCAGAACTTTTTTTATTTTCCCAAACTGAAACTCATTAAAAAATAACTCTCCATTTCTCCCTCTCTTCAGCCCCTAACAACTACCATTCTGCTTTCTGTCTCTAAGAATTTGACCACTTTAGGAACCTCATATAAGAGGATTCAAACAATATTTGTTCTTTTGTGACTGGTTTATTTCACATGGCATAATATTTTCAAGTTTCATCCATGTTGTTGTATGTGTCAGAATTTCCTTCCCTTCTTTTTCTTTTCCTTCTTTAATAGGCTTTATTTTTGAGATCAGTTTTAGGTTTACAGCAAAGTTGAGCAGAAAGTACGGAGAGTTCCATATACCCCCAGCACGATACATGCACAGCCTACCCTACTATCAGCGTCTTGCACCAGAGTTGTACATTTATTACAGTCGATGAACTTGTGTTAAGAATTAGCTTTTGACTTGATAATATCACAAAGCCTAATGCCTTGTGGAGATATCGCTCAGGAGTCAGAGCTGGTATTCAAAGCTCAGGCCTGCATGAGACTACCCAGGGAGAGAAAAGAGACAGCAACAAAGACAGAGGAGGAAAAGCTAGGTGCAATATAGAAAAAAAGCCAGGAGGAGACGAAGTGTCAGGGATATGACGAGAAGAAGTCCTTTAGGAAAGATGTCACCAGAAGTAGCAGATGCCAATGAGAGGTCAGGGATGTAAAACTTGCAAGAGAAGTGACCATTGGATTTGGCATTATAGACACTAATAGTGACCTTGACAAGAACAAACTCAGTGGGGTAATTGGGAAGGATGGCCAATTTGCCCAAAGGCATATAGCTAGTAAGTGGAAGGACTTGAACATCAGCCTAGGTAGTCTGTCTCCAGAGCCTGTCTGCTTAACCTATTCATAATATAACCTGTCAAAGACAGTGCATCACTTAGTGATGAGCATATTTTGTGGTAATGCTCTTTCCATATCAGTATGCAGGCACAATGTATAGGTTATTGCTCTAAACAGAATATTGACCACCCAGAACATGAACAACTGCTCCTCCTATGCTCTGTATTGGCTATGTTCTTCTCTGACAACTGCACTTCTGTCTGTTATACTGGCCAGGGTTTCTCCATTGTCCAGCTAATTTCACTGAATCCATGGCTTCTTTTTGAGTTGCAGTGAGTATTCTCTTTCAGTGTTTCATTAAGATTCCCACAAATTTGACTTATTTTTCTTTTTTAATTTTACCAGTTGTGTTGGAGAGTTTTTGGTTGGATCTCAGCTCCATATTTACCTTTATCTACCACCAGAGCTGGAAGTTCGCAAACTGCATTTCCCAGACTTCTTTGCCAACTAGCTTCCTGCTGTGTTTTTCCAATGGGGGATATTGTGCGATGTTGGAATTGGGAAGGGAGAAGCCACTGTTTTCTTTCTTTTGTCAGCACCTACAGGAGACACAGCAGCAGATGTGGACAGCTGAAGGAGACTGTGAGCTCTAGCAGATTTGGTGTGTGGGTTTCAGCACCTTATCAGCGCTGCAGGGACGGTGAGATGTGTGGGTTTCTGGGACCCAGCTTAGAAGAGAAAGCTCATTCCTAACCATTGGATAACAGCACTCTTCTCTCTCGCTCTCAGACCCATTGTCTCTCTTTTGTTTTTTTCAGCCCTTCTGACAGCTTTGTAGTCAATTCTCTGTATTAAGTCCCTCTCTACTGGAAATCCTTGGTTTAGTTTCTGTATTCCTTGTACACATAGATCTATATACAAATTTAACAACACAATAGAATACTAAACTTAAATATCAAAATTCACACATTTGTCCCAACTGTTTCACTTCCTTGTGTTTCCTTCTTTGTCCATAAGACTGAATACATTTTAGATGCTCATCTCTCTAATAGTTCTAAACTTTAGACGCACTTCTGAGATTAGTGTACTAATTGGTGGTAACTTTCCCAGTGGTAGAAATGCCTCAGAATCTAGGTTGGTGTTTGATTTGAACTTTGTACTTATGGTATTCTATGAACAATATGTGCACACACACCATCTCTGACTCATCACTACTGCAGAATCCACAGTGTAAAAAAGATAAAGAAAAGGATGGGTTCACATTCTATTTGTGGAGAGTGACTACCTCAATTTCAACATCACATGAAAGAAGTAGCAGTAATTCAGGTGTTACCACCCAGTGTATATACTTTTCCTTAAAGGTGACACACCATTTAAAGTAAGGAATTAAAAAGAGCAAACATTAACTTTGCTTCTCCCAGGTTTTAGGCTAAAATGCACTTGAGTTTGTGTACCTGATTTGTTTCTTATTAGCTCAATGTCTTATAATTTATTTACTTTAAAACGGGAATAATAATGCCCACCAATAGGATTGTTTAGAGGATTATATAAGATATATGTGTGCCTGGTAACTTGTACAATTGATAATATCATATTTCCTTAACTTTAAATTTGCTATCAATTTTAAGATGCACAATTGTATTAAAATGTTTTTAGGACTATGAGGTGGAATGAAGAACTTCATTGTAGAGATGTATACATAAAATACAGAGGGGTCATTTAAGTATCATTCAAATACAAAAAAAAAAATGGTCTTGGGGAGGGCAAGGTATTCATCAGTCACCTTTTTGGAGGCAAACATCTGACTTATTTAACTGTGCATACTTTGCCTCTCCTGATATGGAGGATAAATCACTCTATAGATTAAGTTATTGGGCCCTAACTGGAGCATAGGAGGAGGACAGAAAGATAATAACATTTTGATTATTTTCTTTCTCTATATCTGCTCTATTCAATACAGAAGCTACTCAGATATTGAATGTAGCCATTCAGAAATGTAAAATATCGCATTAATACTTTGTATTGGTTAACTGTTGGAAAGATCATTTATCTTTACATTTCAATTTTTAAAATTATGGTAAAATACACATAACATAAAATTTACCGTCTTAACCATTTTTAAGTGTACAGTTCAGTGGCATTACATTCACATGGTAGTGCAACCATCACCACTGTCCATCCACAGACCTCTTTTCATCCTGCAAGACTGAAACTCTGTACCCTTTCAACAGTAACTCTCCATTCCCAGCTCCACCCCCACTCCCAACACTGGCAACTATTATTTTACCGTCTATCTCTATAAATTTGACTACTCTAAGTTAAATCAATAATATTTTGTGTTTATTAGCTTAAATAAAATATATTTTTTAAATTTAATTTAACTTTTCTTTTTGCTTTTTTAAATGTGGCTATTAAAAAATTTAAATTACATATGTGTCTCAATATATTTCTGTGGGACAGTGCTACTCTCCCAGTGTTGTCAAATGAGTCGCCACTAGTCGCACATGGCTATTTAAATTAAAATTAATTAACATTAAATAAAATTGAAATTTTATTTTCTCATTTACCCCAGCCAAATTTCAAGTGTTCAATAGCCACATGTGGCAAGTGGCTACAATGTTAAACAATGCAGATATAGGACATTATTTTATCATCACAATAAGTTTTCATGGGCAGTACTGCTCTGGAAAATCCAAATAAATGAAGAAACAACCAAAGAAAAACAAAGAATGTGAAACAAGTTCAGTGTGGTTGAGCAAATAATTCTTGCAGCCAAAAAGAGAAAGGGACAATTAAATTTATGATGCAAACGTTAAAAAGTACTGTGAAACTTGCAGGTAGCATTAGTTATTGTAAATCATTTGGGCAACATCAAAGACAGCTTCAGATATTTTTCCCATGAAATTTTAGATGTTACCACCAAATGTACCACACACTTCTGTGTACTGTCATAAGTCAGCTAAAACACATGTAAACATATGCCATGTGAGTCATTAAGAAGAAGGGTATAATTACATTTTTAAATGTGGCAAAGCATTTTGAAAGTAGTATATAATTTTCCAGAGCAGAAATTTTTGTGAACATACCTTTTCCTGAGTGTTTGTACAGCCTGACATCTTCAGGTTTGTTCAAATCAAGAGCCCCACTGTGAACAAGCCAGCTGCAGACAAAAGAAGCAATTTGTTCTTTTAGGTGTCATTCCACTGAGAGAACCAAAAGGATGTAGCAAGATAGGCACACAGAGTCACAGACAGAAAATCAAGACAGGAGATTACTACCAGATTAGAGTAAGCAGCTGAAAACTTTGTAAGTTTTGCTAATGTTGAAAGAATGAATTTCTAATAATTGCTTGTGACCAAGATACTATCATAGAAAATGTATAGTTTATTCTACAAAGAGCTGAAACCTTTGCATTTCTGATTCAATAATGTGCAATATATCTCATCAAGCACCTCAAGAGTTAGCTTCTATGCTTTTTAATTTCTGGGTTCAATTTTTTTTCTCCCACTACCTGAATGCAAGCTCTCTGAGGACACCTACCTTTCTCTTTTGTTTCCTCCCTGTCCCCAGCACCAGAGCAACACCGGAGCAGCACCAAACATATGCATGATTACAAGGAACACTATTCACATTTCTGTCTTGCATAATAGGTGCACAATAAATGTGTTTTCAAAAATCAGCACAAAGGGACTCAACTTATTTCTCCCTCCTCCACTAGATTGTCAACTTGAGAATAAACTCTTTTTTTGAAAAATAGATTCCATAGAACCTACCACAGTAACTTGTGTACTTTGGTGCTAAATAAATATTTGTTGAATTAAATAGAGTGGCAGGGTGAAATTATATAGAAGTCGCCGAAAAAAGAAGACTGAATCTTTGTTAAGTGTTTGTCTTTTGTGCTAATCCAAGATATAAGATCCCAATAGGCAATGGGAAAAAACAACCATTGCTTATTATTATGCTTGTTCACATAAGCTACCCCAATAACTAATTATTCAGAATACAGAATCCTTTTCTTATTTTGTTCAATTAATTTAAATACCAGCCTATGCTGGCCATTTAAATACACATAAATAATGATAATTTGGTTTTCTCTTTCATTTATTTCCTATAAAAAATACTAAGTGCCAGTGCTGTCTTAGGTGCTAGGAAAAACAGAAATAAAAGCCCCTGCCTCTGTTTACAAGTATCACAGCATAGGTTGGTACCTGCTGTGTTAGAGGTGCCTGTATAAAGTCTGGAATCTCTGAATGCCTTTTTAAGGCAGTCAGCAGACATCTCTCTCTTTTCCTTTTGTTTTGCCCTTTCCTGTCTCATTTTAATTTAGTTGTATTCCTTGTAAACTTCATATTATTGGCTTATGTTCTTATTTGTTTAGTTATTCATTTATTCAATCAGAATGCCTTCATCTTGTAATAAGGAAATTTAACACATTCACATTGACTGTGAATACCATCAAGAAATGTTATTGATAACTCTGCTCACTTTCCCCATTCTCAGTGAGGCTTACCCTGACCACCCTATTTATAATTGCACATACTGCCTCCTCACCTCCTCTTTACAATTAAAATCTCCCTCTTCTTGTGATTTTTTTTTCATAGAATTTATGTCCTTCTAGAATTATCATAAGATGAATATTGAAATGTCTGCATTCTTACTCCATGGCTTGTGTGTGTGTGTGTGTGTGTGTGTGTGTGTGTGTGTGTAATTAATTCCTTCATTCAGTTACATTAAGAATAAGAGAATCAAAGAACTGAGGGCATCTCTCTCTGCCTGGAAGCAGTTAAGAGAGCCCACCCAGGGTCCTCGGCAGCAGCCAAGGGGAGCATGCAAAAAACACTACTTCAACATGGTTAACCCACCATAGCCACTGCCATAGCCATGGTTGCCATAAAAGTGGCTCAATGCCAAAGCAGTAGCTAGAGCCACAATATGGGCAGCCCACCAGACATTCAACAGCATTGACACAAGGAGAGTCAGCAGTGGAGACTGGAAAAAGAAGAGGACCTCTCTCTCCTCAAATCCTACTCTAGTGTAGTAGAAGAAGCAACTACTCTACCAGATGACCAGACATCAACATAGAGATACCAGATGTAGGGAAACCCAAGAAAATATGACACCAACAACAGAATATGGTAATTCTCACATACCAAGCTCTATAGAGCAAAAACCCTTGAAATGACTGAAAATGAATTCTGAGGAACAATATTAAGGAAATTCACTGAGATACAAGAAGACTCAGTTAGACAACATAATGAAATGAGAAGAAAATCCAGGATATGAAGGAGGAAATTGCAAAAGAGATTAATGCCTTAAAAAAGAAAGAAGCAGAACTTATGGAACTGAAAGATTCACTCAACAAAATAAAAGACACAACTGATTAAGCAACAGGCTAAAATAAGCAGAAGAAAGAATTTCTGATCTTGAAGATAGCTTTTCAGAAATAACCCAGGTGGACAAAAGAAGGAAAAAATAATTTTAAAAAATGAAGAAAATCTAAGAGAGCTATCAGACAACCTTAAACACACAAAGATTCTAATCATGGGTGTTCCAGAAGGGGAGAAGAAAGGAAAAGTCATGGAAAACCTATTCAACAAAGTACTAACAGAAAACTTCCCAGGTGAAAGGAGTGACACAGACCTTCAGATCCAGAAGGGTCAAAGATTCCTAAACAGTCAATCTAAAAAGATTCTATCCAAGACACATTATAGTCAAACTGGCAAAGCTCAAAGACAAAGAGAGAATTTTAAAAGAAGCAAGAAAAAAGCATTAAGTCACCTATAAGGGAGCCCCTAATAGACTAACAGCAGACTTCTCAAGAGAAACTCTATAGGCCAGAAGAAAATGGGATGATATACTCAAAATACTAAAAAAAACACCAAACCAAACCAAGCAAACAAAAAATATGCCACCCAAGAATACTATAATCAGGAAGGCTATCCTTCAAAATGAGGAGAAAATAGTATATTTTCCAGAGAAACAAAAACTGCAGGAGTTCACCACCTCACAACCAGCCCTACAAGAAATCCTTAAGGAAGTCCTGTGTCTGAAATCTAAAAAATGAATGTCACTAATATGAATACACAAGAAAGAACAATACCCACTGGTAAAACAAAAATGCCAATAAGAAAGACAAAGAACCTAAATCTAACCACCAAAAAAAAAAAAAAAAAACCCACAATGGCAATGTAATAGTGTCTTTCCTTTATTTGTGATTTTAATAATTTTGGTCTTCTCTCTTTTTATTGGTCAGTCTAGATAAAAGTCTGCAAATTTTGGTGATCCTTATGTTTTAATAGAATAATTTTTGAGTTCTTAGTTCTTTATTATTATTTATTTTTAATTTAATTTTATTTTGTCAAAATACAATGTGGTTGATTACTGTGGCCCATTACCGAAACCTCCCTCCACCCTCCCTCCCAACAATGTCCTTTTTGTTTGCTTCTCGCATCAACTTCAAGGAATAGCAATTGTTATGTCTACCGCCCGCCCCGGTTTTGTTTGTGTGTGCGCATGTGTGGTTTTATTTATTTATTTATTTTTAGCTCCCACCAATAAGTGAGAACATGTGATATTTCTCTTTCTGTGCCTGACTTGTTGCACTTAATATAATTCTCTCTAGGTTCATCCATGTCGTTGCAAATGGCACTATTTCATTCTTTTTTATAGCTGAGTAGTATTCCATTGTGTAGATATACCACATTTTCCGCATCCACTCATCTGATGATGGACATTTGGGCTGGTTCCAACTCTTAGCTATTGTACATAGTGCTGTGATGAACATTGGGGAACAGGTATACCTTCGACTTGATGGTTTCCATTCTTCTGGGTATATTCCCAGCAGTGGGATAGCTGGGTCATATGGTAGATCTATCTGCAACTGTTTGAGGAACCGCCATACCATTTTCCATAGAGGCTGCACCATTTTGCAGTCCCACCAACAATGTATGAGAGTTCCTTTTTCTCCACAACCTCATCAGCATTTGTCATTCACAGTCTTTTGGATATTAGCCATCCTAACTGGGATGAGATGGTTACTCAGTGTGGTTTTGATTTGCATTTCCCGAATGCAGAGTGACATTGAGCATTTTTTCATATGTCTGTTGGCCATTTGTATATCTTCCTTTGAGAAATGCCTACTTAGCTCTTTTGCCCATTTTTTTAATTGGGTTGCTTGTTTTTTTCTTGTAAAGTTGTTTCAGTTCCTTGTATATTCTGGATATTAATCCTTTGTCAGATATATATTTTGCAAATATTTTCTTCCACTCTGTTGGTTGTCTTTTAACTCTGTTAATTGTTTCTTTTGCTGTGCAGAAGCTTTTTAGTTTGATATAATCCCATTTATTTATTTTTCCTTTGGTTGCCTGTGCTTTTGGGTTCATATTCATGAAGTCGGTGTCCAGTCTACTTCCTGAAGTGTCTCTCCTATGTTTTCTTTAAGAAGTTTTATTGTTTCAGGGTGTATATTTAATTCTTTAATCCATTTTGAGTTGACTTTAGTATATGGTGAGAGGTATGGGTCTAGTTTCATTCTCCTACATATTGATATCCAGTTATCACAGCACCATTTGCTGAACAGGCAGTCTCTTCCCCAGTGAATACGCTTGGTGCCTTTGTCAAAGATCAGATGGCTGTAGGTATGTGGGTTGATTTCTGGATTCTCTATTCTATTCCATTGATTGGTGTGTCTGTTTTTATGCCAGTACCATACTGTTTTGGTTATTATAGCTTTGCAGTATAGTTTGAAGTCAGGTAGTGTTATGCCTCCAGCTTAATTTTTTTGCTCAGCATTGCTTTAGCTATGTGTAGTCTTTTGTAATTCCATATAAATGTCTGGATAGATCTTTCCATTTCTGAGAAAAATGTCATTCGAATTTTGATGGGGATTGCACTGAATTTGTATATCACTTTGGGTGATATGGACATTTCACAATGTTGATTCTTCCAATCCAAGAGCATGGGATATCTTTCCATCTTCTTGTATCCTCTCTAATTTCTCTTAGCAGTGGTTTGTAGTTCTCACTATAGAGATTTTTCACATCCTTGGTTAACTCAATTCCTAATATTTTATTTTTTTGGTGGCTATTGTAAATGGGCTCGTTTTCTTGATTTATCTTTCTGTATGTTCAGTGTTGGAGAATAGAAATGCTACTGATTTTTGTGTGTTGATTTTGTATCCTGCTACTTTGCTGAAATCCTTTATCAACTACAAGAGTTTTTTGCAGAAGCTTTAGGCTGTTCGATATATAGGATCATGTCATCTGCAAACAGGGACAGTTTGACTTCATCTTTTCCAATCTGGATGCCCTTTATTTCCTTCTCTTCTCTGATTGCTCTGGCTAGTACCTCCAACACTATGTTGAATAGGAGTGGTGAGAGTGGGAATCCTTGTCTAGTTCCTGTTCTTAAAGGAATGATGATATTGGCAGTGGGTTTTATCATATATGGTTTTAATTATGTTGAGATAATTTCCATCTATACCTAACTTATAGAGGGTCTTTGTCACGAATGAATGTTCAATTTTATCAAATGCTTTTTCAGCATCTGTAGAGATGACCATATGGTCCTTGTGTTTGATTTTATTAATATGGTGTATCACATTTATTGATTTATGTATGTTTAACAAACCTTGCATCCCTGGGATGAATCCCACTTGATCATGGTGAATAATTTTAAGTATGTGTTGGTGATCTTTTTAAAGAATTAACTTCTGGTTGTTGTTTTCTCTATTGTTTTTTTAATTCTGTTTCATATATTCTATTGTATTCTTTGTTATTTACTACTGACATTGGCTTTTGGTTTGGTTTGCTCTGCTTTTTCTATTTTCTTAAGGTAGAAGTTTACATCACTGATTTGAGATTTTTCTTATTTTTAATATAGGTCTTTACAAGTATTAATTTTCCTCTAATCACTGCATGAGCCTGACATTCCAAAAGTTTTGATATGTTGCACATTGATCTTTATCTCAAAGTACTCTCTAATTTCCGTGTGATTTTTCTTTTTACCCATTGTTTAATTAGGAGAGCATTGTTTAATTTCCACACATTTGTGAATTTTCTAAATTTTCTACTGTTATTGTGGTTAGAGAGCATATTTTCTGTGATCTTTGTCTTTTTAAATGTATTAAGACTTATTTTGTCTCTCTCTCTCATACACACACACACACACACACACACACACACACACACACACAAACATACACTGTGTGATCTTAACTATGTGAAAATATTTTCATAGAAAAAGCCTTTCAGAAAACACTGTAAAATTTTATTTTTTTTTTGAGTTGTGGGATTACATATGATTTTTATTCTTCTTTCTACTTTTTTGTATTTTCCAAAAAGTTTTTTATCGTGAACATGTGTTAAATTTATAGTGAATAAAAATGTTATATAAGAAAAAAAAAACTAAGAGAATCATTTTACTCGATGTCCCAACTAATAACTTTTTTCTACTGTTTTATCAAGGTCTTAATTTTATTTACTTTCTTGATCTCTAGAAGATAGTTTTCTATAGGATCAGCTCCTGAATCATGGAAAGAGTCTTGTCACATTTCTCTGAATATACAAATTGTACTTCTTCTAAACTCTCCTTTGGGTTTTATTATTACTTCTATTTCTCTAGAGTATTAATTCTCCTGCTTGTATTTCCCATTCATTCTATTGGTTTTCCTAAAGTGTTTGTAATTCTTGGTCACACGCTCACCTTTTCATTTAATATTCTTGGTATGCCTGTATTAGTAAGGATCACATAAAGCAGTTTCTATTTCTTCTACTTTATGGCACAGTCATTGAATCCAAATCCTGAACTTGAGTCATAATACTACTACTGCAAAAAAAGTTATAGTAATTTGCATTTTTTAAGTCATTTGTAAAATGAAAATTAATTTTCATCAGGTCTAAAAGGAGCCTTTGTGAATAATAAGGTTAATTATTATAATCCTAGAATTTGAACCTATATTAATTTTCTGTTACACAGAGCTAAGAAATGCAAAATATCAATTACTGGAAAAATTCAGAAGAGGATTTATTATATAAGTCTTTAAAAAGTATTAATTTTGGTCCATATAAATAAAATGAATAAGTAAAATAATTACCAAACATGTCCTGAAAAGCAGGTTATCGTGAAATGGTGATAAAACAGGAACTGAGAACAGACATAATCATGGAGTATTTTGTTTCATTGATGGCAGGACTGAGGTGAGCCAAGAACTCAGTGGTACTTTTGCTAAGAGGGGTTAACAGGTTTTAGTAAAGGTCACATCACACATGAGCCACTCCTGTTATCCCTGGCAAGAAGTATGTCTCTACATCCTATTAGCATTTTAATAAGAAAAATGACATGTAAGTTAAATAAACAGTAATTTGTGGGGGGAAGTTTTTGAAGAAAGATCTGGGGAGGAATTTGGGAGGCCATTATGTCACATAAGGAAGGTTACAAGGGAAGGTATTTAAGTCACGTGTATAAGGGTTAATCAGAGACCTGCCAAAGTCTGGGTGTAGCACATGCCTGTTGCTTGGACCACCTGGATGTACTTCTTCGTGGTGTTATCTGTTCGACACGTTGATGACACTGGCTGGAAGTAATCAGGCCCTGAGAAGTGGGTAGAGCTCACTTGACTGGTTGTCTGTGTAAGCTGCCTTGAGTCAGGTCCACCACAGCAACTGACCTCATGTACTGCCTTTCCTCCCACTCCCTTGCCACTGAGGATTGAGAAAAGAGAGAAGTAGAAGAGAGAAAACAAGAAAATTCCACTTGAGAACCCAAAAGTTACACAATACTCCCCAATCTAAGGTGAGGATTTAGAAGTGTCCTTTCTTTTATGAGCAATATTCTCTTGGCCGTATCGACCAGACATTAAGATTTCACCAAGCTGTGTAATCACACCCCACAATTTCAAAATACTTCTTCAATGTTATTTGTCCTCATTTTGCTCCAGAACAGATGGTGTTCTCCTGAACTTGAGTAATGATTTCTATAAGCATTCTGATCAGAAACCTGAAGATTTTGTATGTAACAGGTTTCACAGCTTAGCTCCTAGCACACCCTTGGAGAGTTCTGCTTTATAAAAGACCCCTGGAAGCACATTTTATTGTCCATAATGGCAAAGTGCTTTCCCAGTGATGCTTGGAACACCTGCATGAATATGCCAGTTACTGCAAAAAAATGCATGATGGTAGGATCTTTTACAGAGATTAGCAACTGGATTGTCTATGACTTAAACTACATGGGACTATATTCTGGAACCCCTCCTTTGATTTATCTTCCATTGCCCCCATTGTCTTGGGCCTGAGCTATCGTCATGGCTACCTATTTCCCCATTTACTCTCTATATTCTACATTAATCAGTTTTTGTCATGTGAATCTGCACTCAGCAACCTTCAGTGGTTCCCCAGTGTCTACAAAATAAAAATCAAACCCCTTGGCCTAGTATTGAAACGATGTACAAACCCCTGCCTTCATGGCTAACATTCAGCATTTTCCTCCAGGTGCCTTATAGTCGTTTCCCTCCTTGCTTTTCCTGGTTCAGTTCATCTGAGTGGAACACTCTAGTGGAATCACCCCATCTATGGAAATTCTACCCACACTTTCAAGCCTTTATCTTCTTCCCTAACCACCTAGGCAGTTGTGATCTCCATTAATCTTTTCTAACATTTGTCCACATACTACTTAAAAAGAGCTTAAAACAGTGTCTAGCATATAGCAGGTGCTATTAATACTATTAATAAAATGATCATAAACAGCCATGTTTTATACTTATTTTCTCCTTTTTTCCCCTTTATGGGTGCATGTTCTCAAGGGCAGTTACCATCTCTAACTCATCCTTGAACAAGCACCGTACCTAGCCTAGTGGCTACTCACAGTAGTCCTTAATAAAAATGTATTAAGCAACTTAAATAGTGACATTTGCTATTCATTGGCAGTTGCTTATAGGTTTTCTTCACTGTCATGAAAAGAAAACTACTTACAAGAGAAGTACCAAATACAGAGACAGATATGGCAATGCAGTTGGCAACTAAGATCGCCCTTTGGCACCAACCAGTTCAATATATTGTCTGGCTCATAATAGCCTTTTTTTTTTTTTTTTTTTCCGTGACTGTATTTGTTATTCATCTTATCTCATTCGGCTTCTGAATTCTTCAGTATCAACTCTGTCCTCTTCCTGTACTCATCACATTCCTTGCATTTGATAACACTGATGACACTGATGTCCGCCCCCCTACCCCAAGAATAATGGCCTTGGTTCCTCCCCGCAAGGATTTTGGAGAACAGCTTCAACTTTGCCACATTTCCCCTCACTTCGACACTCTACATCTTTCCAACATTCCCCAATTCTTATTTTCCCATTGTCCTCTCTCCAGAGGACTCTCTAGCTTCTATTGGCCAGAGGCAAGATCCAGGGGATTGACAAACTTGAAAGAGCCCCTCCGTTCTATGTCTCTCAAAGAAGGATGTAAATGCTTTGTTTATTTCTTAGAAACATAAGGGAAATCAAAATAAATTCATGTATAAGATAATGTACAAATTCTAAAGCCAGAGTTATACAATCTATGCTATTATTTTAAAATTATACTATTAAATATATTCCTTGGTAGCATATCTTTTTTGGCACCTGCCAATGTAGGCTATCCTTAGCAAGAAACACATTTACAAAGAATCCAATTTTTATCTTGCAATGAAAGTCTCTGTTTAGTTTAATCTAGCTGGTAATACTGGACCTAGGCTTTGATTGGCATTAGTCAAGGCAGTAATGACAATCACAGAAACTGAGGAGAAAAAAAAAAAAAAGAGTCCTTTACCAAGCTAGAGTAATGGGAGAGAGTTGAGGCTTCTGATGGAAAGATTTTACCGTTATGTGAAAATCCCTCTTACTGGGTCACCATTACTCAAAGAAGGGCCTGCTGAAAATAAGAAATTCACAGCTGTCCTGCTGACATGGAGAGAAAGAAAACTTCAAAGTAAACCTTGAAGAAATGATTTTTAAAGTGGTAGAGTTGAGGCTTGACCCAGTAATAGATTTTGAAAGGGTATTTTGTATCTCTGTGGTAAGTCAGGCTGTCCAACAGAAAAGGCTCCAAACCCGAATGCAACCAAACTGGAGGTGCCTTAATCGCAATATTGATTGACCATAAAGACAGGCAAAAGTAACCAGGATAGCAGAGAAAAATGTATTTTTGGAAAAAGGTTATTGTCCTCCTTTGGGATGACTAATACCACAGCCATAAAGATTCATTTTACAGCAGATATATTTTGAGAACCTATAATATGCCAGGCCCTGGGTGAGAGATGCCTCGAGGGATTTGCAGGTTAGTTTATGTGTTTTAGGGAGGTCAGTGGAAGGAGGGAAGACTCCATGGAGTATACACAACAATCAAACCTGCCACTTTAGCATTATCAGTAACCCACGCTCTATTGAATTGCTCTGAAGAAAGTGCTGTACCACACAGAATGTCGCTCATTTTGTTTCTATCACAAAATCACTGGGCAACCTAGAGCCGTCACTTCACTTTTCTTACCCTTCATTTCCTCCTGGCCACACTGTGGGGCAGGAGTGGGGAGTGGGAGGAAGACCAGAAGCAAAGATTAGTTCTAAATCTGTTTCTAATTCTAAAATATAAGTTTGGTTGGAAATTGACATGCAACACAATATTAGAATGGGATCGCTAATGATCTCTGTGAACAGAATACAAACTTACTCTTTGCAAGAATTGATTTTTGCCAGATCTCTTGGTTGAGCTATTCAAGACAGGTGGTGGTTTGGCCACAGCACCCTCTTTGTTGTCATCACAGACTTAAGCCTGATTTCAGGCTTAAGCCTGTCTCTGAACTATGCAGAAGGCTTCACTAGTGACAAGGCGAGCAGGCCAGCATCAGTCAGGGGGAAACATGCAGCTGAGTGAAGCCCCGTTTCCTTTCCTCCCCCTGGATGCACACTTCTCAAAGAACTGAGTTTAATTGGCTATTTTGGAGTCATCCAATGTGGAGTAACTCTGCCACACAGAATACTTAATAGTGGCTGAGAAATCCATGTTTCTCCTGATCTGTGTATGCAGTTGCCTTCCGGCCCTTGAGATGGTCTTCTGTCTAATCTGCTATAGCTCGAGTATTTTCCAACCAGCATACTGTGTAAAATTCAGCAACAATAGTGGGAAAACAAAACAAAACCAAAAAACTAGTTGCATCCACCATTTTAAAGAGGCAACCATGTACATGGGACACTTGGGACTTCACTGCCACTCATCAATTGAAAAATATTTTTAAAAAAAATGTTCAAGCACCTAAAGTAAGGCAGATAGAGTTCTAGGAATGAAGTGATGTTAGTACAAAATATAAAAATAAAAAAGATAATTTGATTTTGCAATCTAATGGGTCAGAGAGGAAGCACACACATGCCAAGTATAACGAAAAAGTAGCTGCAGAGAGCTGCAAGAGCCATTATAGATTGCAGCTTTACACCTGCATTTGGCTGTGCAGGGGCAACGGCTTCTATGGAAGCTTCAACCAGCTTCTCACAAGCACAGCTTGCTGGTGTGTCACCCTGGGCCTGCACCATGGGTCTGCTGGTGCCTGCCCTAGAGCTTCTCAGGTTGGACGCCTGTGGGAACAAGCTAGCCACTCACTCATGGGACTGCCACCCTTGGGCGATGAGGGATGGCAGCCTGGGAAATGGAAGACAAATGTGCATCCTGGTTCATCTCCATGAAGGAAAGTTCTACGATGCACTCCATTAGGCACTTCAGATGATTCCATCAAATTGAAAATGCATTCTTTTATTTGCTTTTCTTCTTTACTCATTCTCCTATTCCTCACACCAGCTCCTTGAGATCATTCCTAAAGAGACTATCTTTATGCAAGCTTGTGTCTCAGGTTCTGCTTTATGGTGATACCAGCTACTGCACCATACGAAATGCCTGTGCTTCTGCAGCATTTCCTGCTGATGTGCTCATTAGATCAGAGTATACTCAGGGCTGGAAGAAGAGGCTTTAGAACTGTTTCACAAGTATGAGATTTCTTCGAAGTCAGGTGCTTTATATTAAAAATTCTTGTGAATTTTGCCTTCTTCAGAATATTTCCATGTATGCCTTAACATAAAAGTATTAGCTTTGTAACTCTTCCATCATGATTGGAGTCCTACAACAGCTTACTTGCTGGCCATACTGCTTGCAGTGTTCTAAGTCAGCTGTGCAGCATTCAAATGTGTAGGTTTAATCAAGTTACTTCTATGCTTCAGACCTTTAAAGGGACTGAACATTTGATGAAGTTCTGATGAAGTTCAAACTCCTTAACACGATTTATAAGGTTCTGCATACCTTGGCCCATGTGTACCTCCCCAGACACCTGCTATCTTCTCCTTGACATTGGTCATCCAGCCATAATGAATCTCTTTTAATCTCTTTAACTCTCCATGTTCTCTCACCTGCAGGTGTTTGCTCCTTCTGTAGAGTCTGTCTGTAATCCTCACCCCACTACTCTTCATCCTGCCCTTATGCCCATTCTGCAGTTCTCAGCTGCCTCCTGGAAAAGCAATTCCCCATATTTGTCTGGGTTAGATGCCTGCCCAGGTGCTCCTGTTGCACCCTGATCTTCCTCTGTCACAGCACGTGCTTCACCCTTTTGTTCTTGCCAGTTAGTCTGGCTCTCCCATGGAACAGAAGCATGGAGCAGACGCCCGCCCCATGGCTCCCTGCTTCCGAGTGCCTTGCACAGTGCTGGGAACAAAGGTAAAGACTATAAAGTTAGGATCCCTAAAGTTACTGAGTTCAAATATTGTTCCTAACACCTGCTAGCTTGTAACTCATAAGCATTTTTACTCTTAGTTTTATCTGTATATGGTGAACAATAAGAATATCCTGATTATAGGATGATTTAGAATAAATAATTCATGCATTTTAGGACAATGACCCACAGAAAGCACTTAATAAATGACACCTACTATTCTAATACTTATTATTATAATTATTAGGTATTCAATATATTAGTATGAAATGATCAGGTAAGTGCAAAAAAAGAAAAATGTTTCCTACTTTTCTCGTTAGTTAGTGAGCAGGTAGTGTTTCATTTTCTATTGATTTCTTAAAAAACTGAGCTGAACTCAAGAAGGTAATGACACATGCAAGATTCAGCAGCATCCAGGAAAATTTTCTTCACTGCCCTGTTGTCACAAATGTACATACATATGTTGATATGACCAGCATTAGATTTTTCTGACTTTTTATAACCAAGCAATTAGAATAAAGCAAAAGAGAATGTGGTAGGCTAAATATGGCCCCTTTCCCCTGCAAAAATGCCCATGTCCTAATCCCTGGAATCTGTGAATATATTATCTTACATGGCAAAAAGGATTTTTTACAGATGTAATTAATTCAGTAATCTTGAAATGAGATTAGCTTGCATTGTCCAGGTGGAACCAATATAATCACAGGGCCCTTATAAGAGGCAGGTGGGAAGATCAGAGCCAGAGTGAGAAGGTGATGTGATGACAGAAGCAGGGGGCAAAAAGGTGGTAAGATGTAGGGCCACGAGTCAAAGAATGGTGACAGCCTCTATAAACTGGAAGAGACAAGGAACAGATTCTCCCCTGGAGCCTCCAGATGGAATCAGCCCTGCCAACACCTTGATTTTAGCTCTGTAAGACTCATTTAAGACTCTGACATGTATAACTCTAAGAAATAAATTTATATTATTTTGAGCTACTGTTTATTGTTTGTGGCAATTTATTAGCAGCAGTAACTGGAAACATACAGATCTGAGACATACAGATGACTGACTACAAAGTATTTTTGGATTTTTGAGGATGGAGAGATTGACAAGCATACATGTATACAGGAGAGATGGTCTCTTATTATATAAAGAGGACTGAAGACACTCTGAAGGTATAATTCCATCTTTTCTGGCCATTTAAATCAGTGGGAAGTACTAACTTTTTCTTATTCTAAACTCCAAGATGCATTTATATACATTTAAATGTGTAACCATGCTGTTTTAAACATGTGGCTTTCTGATATATTTTAGTGTATGATAGAAATAGCCTTGACTCATTATTTTTTTTTTCCTTTCAGAAATTTTTAGAGTATTGCACATTTATGCCTCTAGGTTAATTTGGAAGTATTCATGTCATCTTAAAATAATAGTACTGTATTTTAATTTTCTTTGTTTTAGTTAGCCTTGGAAGATTTTTAAGAAATATAAACATCTTTATTAAGTCTTTTAATTCATGAATAATGTGTGTTTATACGTTTAGCCAGTTCTTCCTATATGTGCCTCAGTGGTGTTATCATTTCTTCTAGATGGTTCTGCATATTTAGCATTTGATTTATTTCTAAGTATTTTATTGTTGCTCTTATGAATGGAAACTTCTTCCATTCTCACGTTGTCTTTTTATCTCACTTTGCTGTTAGAGGAGCTCATGTTCTCTTCCCTTTCTACCTTGCGGGATTTATGTTTTCTTTTATTTCCATGAGAAATGCATTTGTTGTTTACAATTTTCTTTCACTTCCTGGGATGAATCTTTTGTTGGAGTAGCCTCTCTTTCTCTTGTGCTATATTTCTTTCTCTTTTGCCTTTTTATTTCTAAAGAAATTCAGCTTTCAGTACTTCTCACTTAAAAAAAAGAAACAAAAAAAATCTATTTCAGATGGGTTTAATTCTGATTATTCTATCTGCTTTCTAATAGTGAATGGTTTTCTTCTTGACTCGTTCCTTAGATTTCACACCCCATTGCTGTCCTTCCCCTAGAACAAAACTTAAGAGATGGACTGGGCCTGTTTCTCCTCAATTCTCCGGCAGCTTGAGAAGGGCAGAGGTGTGGCAGAATAGCAGATTCCAGCAGCTACAATTGGTAATACAAACATTTTTCCCACAAAT
The DNA here is from genome assembly GCF_027409185.1 of Cynocephalus volans. Lineage (NCBI taxonomy): Eukaryota > Metazoa > Chordata > Mammalia > Dermoptera > Cynocephalidae > Cynocephalus > Cynocephalus volans. Next base: position 32,813,515 of record NC_084475.1, read on the forward strand.
GGGCAATTTAGTATAAAAACCCTTGTTTTGTCGTAATAAGATTAAGGACGGCATGTGGAGGTCTATTGTCACAGCTCCAACTGCTGAGGATATCAGCATGCATGCACCATTAGTGACATCATGTTACCATCCCAACCAGTTATGGAACACCCTAGGCCCCTGGTTTTTACCATGTATCCTTATATGACAATGTAACAGTATTTTTAACTTTTATTAAAGGTTTACTTTTTCACCTGACTTACATCTTTCTCACAAAAATACAACATTTGTGTCCTGCATATATGAAATCAAGTGAAGAATATAAAATCTTATTGAGACGCAGGTGCTGTGCAATTAGCTACTTTCACTGGTAAAGTGACTTTCATACAAACTAGCATCCTGGTCTATGCCAAATTAACTTCTTGCTGCTGCAAAATTACCACTCACTCTGTGTCATAGACCTTGAGCATATTCTATGAGGGTAACAAACATTGCGTTGTGAATGCTCAGACAGTGAACACTGAAGGTCTTCTATATTCACTGCAGCCTTCCAGACTTTGAAATTGCATGAGCAGGTAAGAAGTTTCATGATAAGCCCTGTAATGATGCCAGTTTGTAGATAGAAAAGAGTTTTGAAAGTAAATTTTATCATTTAATGTAAAAATCATATTATATGAATAGATCTTGGCCTTTCTGAGAAACTCCTGTTCATAAAATAGACCCCTTTTTTTCCATACAGTTGTGAGGAAAATATCTGAAATATGGTTTAAGAGTTCAGAAACTAAACAGAAATGAAGAAAGAAAAGATGAAGAAAGTTAGAGAAGATTCATACTAAGTAATTTTTTATAGCATTACTTAAATTTTCCTGTTCACAGACCCAAGGAAACCACTTCTTTGTGATACCTCATCCACTCAGATCTGCACACAGAGCTGGAATAGACCCAGCAGGGAGAAAGGGGAAAGACTTCAGAATTTAGCTTACTACACAGCACCATGGCTTAACTGGTTTCTTGTGTCACGAGGAACAAGTTTTGAAATCTCACATCTAAAGGAAATAGAAATATTCCTAGAGGAAGTTTTCCTGTATTTCTTTTGGGGAGTGACAATCCATTTAATCCAGAACCCAGTGCAATAGATATGTGAGCAAAGTTTCTACAAAGAAATACTCAACAGGGTAGGGCAGGCAGACACTCAATAATGTCCTCAGTATGTTCAGTAAGAAAGCAAGTTTAAAGAGGGAACTTTCAACTTAAGAGAGGCAACCAAGTAGTTTTCAAGTCCTGTACAAGACGGACAAATGTAACCCAAACTTTGGTGTTATCTTATACTTTGTCTTGCATTAGCTCTGATCCCACTCAGCCCTTACCATCTTCTCATTTTCCTTCATTGTGTGCTAAAGTAAAAATAGATCTCATTTAATACAAATGAAAAAAATCCCCTACAAACCTAAGAGAGACTGATGGTTATAAGCTCCTGTTCGTCTATTCTGAAGCATCCTGTTACATGGCTGGAAACCTCACTGCTGGTGGAGAAATTATTTCATATCAGCAGGTGCAATTTTATTTGGGTGGTAATATCCTTGACTAATTAGACAGTTGCAGTTTTCTGACGTGCCAACCTGACAGCTGCTTCTATGACCTTTAGTTATCTCTCTGCAGTCAACAGTAATGCTATTTCTTTGACTCCCAACATTTCCTTTGGTTATACTCACCACTGACAAATCTGTACAGATATATGCCTTCTTCCACATCAGAATGAAAAGATGAATCTTGAAGGAAACACTCTTGAGTTGACATTTAAACAAGTAATTTGATTTGAGGGAGAGAAATAATCTTAATTTATCATCATTTTGAATCTGTATCACCCTAGTGAAATTGATAGCAAAGTAAGATAAAGCTTTTCAAAAACACCTATGGCTTGTGTAGGGATTACATATGAAAATGTCTTTACCTTTATGGGTGAAGTGTCCTATATTAAGATGATTTTATCCATATACACATATAAATGTGTATATATGTATATGCATATATGTTCAAAGGCTTACAATTATGCACATAAATAATGCATATGTATGAAGGAAAAAAAGAAGAAATATTAACAACTGTTAAGCCTATGTATGGATATGTGTTACTTTTATATTTGCTTCAATTTTTGAATGCCTGACTTTTTATAATTAAATTAAAAATACTAATACCGATATTAAAATTTCAAGGCATATTCAATTTGCATTAGGATTTTTCCAGTTTATATCAGGCCATGGGTTGTAGAATGAGAGATATGTATTAAATACAGGGAAAGCAACCCCCACCCCCGCACCCCACTGGTCTGCTTTTGAAAGAGGCTGCAGCATGGCATGGTGGGACTCAGGCTCTTGAAACAGCAGTCAAGCACACATCCTTCCTTTCCTGCCCCTGTGCTTCCTGATTCCGTCTGCTGCCTGCTTCTCTGCAGCCATAGCCAATAACATGCTTGGTATAGAATCGGAACTCTTTTCAACAGGAGTCTCCCATATGTTCATTATAGAAAATGTGTTTGCATTTTCACTGCAACACACCGCATGTACTGACACTGCCTAACTGTGAATCTGTAGCTGGGAGAGAAGAGGGACTGGCAGATGAAGTGAAAGAAAGTTGGAGAGAAGCAGAATCCTAGCCCAAGAGAGTTTCAGAGTTTCACAGGACTTTGAAGCTCTTCTGTGTGTCATAGTTCTCATTATAGAATGCCTGAATTATTGTTTTTTTCCCTCCTGCAGGCTCTTTTTCACGTAGACATTCCTATAGTTTCATTAGTTATAGCAACACAAACTTTCTTAGCATGGGACCCCACGTGAGACAAATGTGTCTAATTCCCAGTTGGTTGATTTCTGTCTTTAAGGAGATTTTCTTTTTTCCTGGCCACTGACTCTATTGATTCTTATTTCATGGATATATGTAGATTCAGTATCACTGACACATTCTTACTTAATTTTATATTATGTAGATGGATGCATGAATGGACAGATGGATGGATGGAGGGATGGACAGATGGGTGAATAGTGAGAAGTAACTATTTTTTCTTACTTGTGGCTGATTTTAGAGCCTACTATTAGAGAACAAATGAGAGAAGTCTGGCATACAAAAAAATGAGAAAATTTTATTTACTGAATCCACGTTTTTGTGCTGCTACCAATAGACAGCTGCTTGAAGCTTTGCAGCACCTGTCTTCATAAAGTGCTAAACTTCTACTAATCTGGATTAATGTCATTATATTAAGACCAAATTTATTTTGTTGTGTATTACTTGAAATTTTCAATTGCCCACTGTATTAGTTTGCTAGGAATGCCATAATAAAGTGGCACAAATTGGGTGGCTTAAATCAACAGAAATGCATTCTCTCACAGTTCCAGAGACTAGAAGTCTGAAATCAAGGTTTCAACAGGGCCGTGTTCTCTCTGAAGTTTCTAGGGAAGAAACCTTTTAACTTCTGGAAGTTGCTAGAAATCCTTTGCATCTTTTGGTTTGCAGATGCATCACTCCTATTTCTGCTCCGTCCTCACAGGGCCATCTTCCCTCTGTGTTACGTCCGTCTTTTCTCATGGCCTTCTTATAAGGTCACCAGTCATTGGACTTAGGGCTCCCCTTAATCCATTATGACTTCAACTCAACTAATTGCATCTCAAAGACCTTATTTCCAAATAAGGTTACATTCTTTAGTTCTGGGTAGTCATGAGTTTTGCAGAGACAATATTCAACCCCCTATACCTACCCAAAATTAAACATATCTTTCTGTTATGTGGGTTTCTATTTTGAAGAGTTCAACGTAAATTCCACTGTACTTAAGATTTTTTAAAATACGTTTTTTTTCTTTTTTTTCAGCTAAGAAGATATTTTCTTTATTTCTTCTCATCTTCTCCTTCTACAGATTGAAATTCTAAATTTTATTTTAGCTGTGAAAGAAAGATCTAGGATGTTTCCAAGACTAGTTTCTTTAATTCTGATTGTTTCATCCGAAATAAAATACATGGACTGACTTACACAACAGCTTAGAATCTATGGGGTCAGTTCCACTCCTGCAGTCTCTTCTACGAGTGCTGGAAACAAGTCACACCGGAGACTGGTTATTAATACAAGATGCCCTCGGCACGCTCAGCCTCCCTGCCTCTCCTTTCTCCGTTCCTTCCACCTGCAGTGCACTTTCTTCCATTATCATCAAAGTCCTCCCCTTCTTCAAAGACCCAGCGAAAAGGCTTCTTCTTCCCCTCTAGTTTTCTCTTCTCTACTCAGTTTGCCTCAAGATTAACTTAATGTCTTACACTTCTACCTTCTTGTATTAAATAGGCCATTCTTCGGCCTCAGTTTCTTGGTTTTACCTCCTAGCACCACTGTTCTCTACCTATGTGACTTTGGAGAATTAACTTAGCCTTTCCTGGACCTTGGTAAACTGGAGATGATAATAAAGGTAAACTGCTTAACACAATACTCAGGACAAAGTAAGTCCATACGTGTTAGTTTTCCTTTGTAATCCTTTTCTTCTCTGTCCTGTGGTTATTTTTGAACAAATGTGCCTGCCTCACCAGACAGGGAACTATTGGGTGCCCAGAGCCGTGCTTTATCTATCTCAGTGTGCCATATACCATCAAGTGCTTGTCATGTAGCTGTGCTCAGTACATTTCTGCAGACTCATGGAGAAAGGAACCCTTCTCAGATTCTGTCTGAGCTCTTAACTAATATGTCAAGCTCTTTTGGGGTGAATGGAGGCAAGAGATGAGTGATGGTCTCCAGAAGATGAGGAGGGAGGAAAAGGAAAGAAAAGAGAGGGGAGATGATGTGCGATGGAAGAGCAAGAGAAGGTTTTGCATTTGTAATTATCTCTTTTTTTTTTTTTTTTTTTTGAGTGCTTCCTGTCACTGGATATCAATAAATATTCTGTTTGGTTTCTTACTGTATCTGTGGTCCTGTAGAGAGCATCTGAGCCACCTACTCTTAGGCAGTTCTGGTTGGGCACTTTTTTCTGCATGTGTAATGGGCCTGCCAGCTGAGCTCTTGTCCTCTGGAGGTGCACCTGCACCCAAACCCCTCTCCTTTCAGGAACACTGTTGAGCTGTTGTGTGTCCTCCAGCATTAGCATCTTTAACCCTTCACCCACAGCTTCAAGAAAATGATGACAGTCACATTGTACAGGCTACTACACATATTTACCCACACATATATTTTTAATTTAACTTGATTAGTTTTGTGACAATTGCATATGCATTATAATAAATTTAAGCATTGCAGAAAATAACAAAGCATAGAGTAAGAAATTTACCAACAGTGCAACCTCTTGGAAATTACTGTTCAATGTTAGGTAAGCATCATTCTGAGTATATCCGCATGTAATTCTAGATAAAGATGAATAAAAGGATAGAAAGACAGACAGACATAGTTTTGCAAAAATGAGGTTATTCTGTACATAACATTTTAATAAATCAATTATATTAAATTTAATTTTAATGGAATGTAATGGAAAATAACCCAATTAAAAGTGAAGTAATTGCTTAAATTCTCCAAAATATTTCTTTATCACTACAGATATATCAGTTCCCCAAAATATCTCTGTAAGGTTAAGAAAAGTGATTATCAAAAACAATGAGGATGGAGTTATCATGAATTTTTAACTTTGTGTCTTTAGACAGGGAAAAATCAGTTCCTGCCATAAAAAATGAGGAAATTAGCACACATACTCTACCTCTTACTTCCCCCTCTTCATTATGTGATAATTCAATATTTTCTTGCTGTCAGGTTTAGTAATACGTACTTTCTTTTCTGTAACTACAATATCCATGATTGTTTAGACTTGAAATATTTCTGTAACCATGATTCTTTCTTCAGCCGTGCATAACAACCAGGTTGGCATTCCCCAGCTAAATTGGGATATTATTCACAAATCATGCAATTTTACCCATTTCAGGTAAAAACCATTTCAATGGTTTTTAGCCCATTCACAGTATTGTGCAACCATTATCACTATCTAACTTTAAAATATTTTTGTCATCCCAAAAAGGAACCTGGTACCCCTTAGAAATCACTCCCCATCCACCCCCTCTTCCGACCCTAGGCAACCACTTGTCTACTTTCTGTGGATTAGTAGGGAGATGGGAAAGTAAGAGGGAAATGAAGGGGTCAATACAGGACGTGTTAAGAAAGTTCTGAACTAAATTCCTAGAACTAAATGACTAGAATGACTAGAACTAAATTCAGCCAGAAAAAATTCTGCCATCCAGTTCACAATATATGCTCAGAGGCAGCCAAAAGGCAAAGAAGCTGGGGTATTTAGACACCAACTTTGTTGGTCATCAGTGAGGGCTGCTCCTGGGGGTTTTCCTCCCTGGAATTCCAGGCCTGCCACGCATGGGCAGAGTGCCATCCCATGGTTAGGAAAAAGTCTTCAGGCCTGAAAATGCAGATGGGCAGTTAGAAGTAGTGTCTCCTACAAGCACTGGTATCCATAGACGTTTTCAGTGTCCAGAAGCCTTTTCTCTCACCACTGTCCTATACGGACGTTATTATTTCTCCCTGCTCTCTCTTTCCCTTACTCTTGAAATTTTAGATTTGGGTATTGATTGCTGTGATTTTACTTAGTTCAGCAATAGTGCCACACTTTCCTGGAAACAGTAGTTCTGGCCTGGTCTCTACTTTCAGTCTGGTTATATTCTCACTATAACCAGCTGAAGTTCTTTGAGTTTCTGCCACATGGTTATTACTCAGTTCCACAAATTAATCATCATTTTGTTTTCTTTTTTAACCACTTATCTTTGGTTATTTCAGTCAATTTCTTGGAAAAAGATTTGCAAGCCAGCATATATGAAGCCATTTTTCCCAGAAGTTCTCAGTAGTAGATTTACGATTACGTTACTCAGTAGTAGCAAGGTAATTTTCACATAGATATAGAATGTTGTAAGTCAAAGAAGTCTTTCCAAAAGTTAGAATATGCTTTTTCTCTATCAACATTGTCCAACAGAAATATAATGCAAGCCATGAATATGGGCTACATTTGTAATTTTAAGTTTCTACTAACAACAATAAAAATTTAAAACAGGTGAAATTAATTTTAGTGATATATTTTATTTAACCCAATATATCAAAAATACTATTTCAACATGTAATTGATATAAAAAATTGTTAATCAAGTAGCATATATTCTTTTTGTCATACTAAGTCTTTAACACCGAGTATGTATGTTAAATTTACAGGACATTTCAGTTCAATCTAGCCACCAGTGAATAGCCACATGTGGCTAGTGGCTACTATATTGGACTGCAAAGCTCTATGTAATAGAAATCTGCATTTTTAACTCTTGAAGTTACCATAAATATTACTTTCAGTATAATCACCATACTTTAAAAATAAAAAAGCACTTAGAGAGGTTGAGCAAGAGTCTAATGATATAAAACAAATTAACTTAAATCTGAGAGTCTAGTAGTATCATTACACTAGTCTCTCAAGCCTGGATTAGTCTCTTTTCCATATTTGCTTCTCTTTTGTGGCAAATACTGCTAATTGCCTACCAAATATCTATTTTTCCTACTTTTTAATAACCAAATCATAATATTGGTTTGTTTATGTTTTGTTTTGTTTTTTGGCAGCTAGCTGGTGTGGGGTTCTGAACCCTTGACCTTGGTGTCACAAGGCTGTGCTCTAACCAACTGAGCTAACTGGCCAGCCCCCAGATCATAATATTGTGGAGAGGGACAGTAATATGCTCAGCGAAAACCCTACATTTTCCAGATTTCTTTGTTCATACAGCTCTTCATGAGACAGTCTGGCCAATGAATTTAAAGTGGAAATATGAAGGGGATTTCAGGCAAGTTTCACTTTTCTGAAATAATGTCTCATCTCTTGCTCTTTATTGTTTTCTTTCTCTACCTGCCTGAAATGCAGATATGAGACTGGAAGTAAGGCCATGCTCACATGACACTCAGGTGACCATGGAAAGAAAGGCACACTCTTCTAGTGATGGCTGAGAAGGACGGAAGAAGAGTGTTGGTGATGTCGTGGAGCTGGTATGTTGGCCACAAACTGTATACTTTTTACTCTGTAAGAAATATAAGCTCTTGTATGATGACCTACTGCAGTTACATGCAGCAGAATGTTCTTGAATGATGTTCTTATTTCAAACATCATTTCAAGGTCAATAGACTTTCCTTCACTGTATGTGGTTAAAATGATAAAAATCAGCAAAACACTGATAATGCTCACTAGGCCAATATTTATTAGTAAATATGCCAAATACAAGAACAAAAAATAAGAGAAAGAAAGATGTATTATTTTATTTTTGTAACGTAAATAGTCTTACAAAGAATTTTTTAAGCTTTTATATTGCTGTACCATTTACGAGAATGAAATATATTTATGTCCAGCAGTGGTGTGACCTTATGTTCATGTATGTTAACTCCTGTTAAAATGGATAAAGAGCTGTCTTCTGGGGTGATTATGTACTAGGTATTATGAGATCCTGATTCTTTACATGGGTTCTGTTACAAACTCTCTTTGGGCAATTCAGGCAGCTTCTCTCTCTAACTTAGTTTCCTCATTTATAAAGCAAATGATTAAGGTAGCAAAATCGTGAATTCCTTTGTAGATTTAGCATTCTACAAATCTATGAAAGCATTTCTTCCAGGAGACAGGATTCACAGTCTGATTTCATTTGATGTTTGGCCTTTGGGGCTGTGCTAGTTTAAATCGTTAGATTAAATTTTTGGCAATGATAACTCTTGAACATCCACCATTTGCAACTCTGACAACATTCCTTCTGCTGCGGAACCTACCCTTTTAGAAGACTCAACTTATTCAGTATTGCATAAAGCACCTTCAGAAAATTTCAAGTGAAGAGGATTTCGAGGAAGTCAAATTTAGGACCTATGTTCTCTTTCAAGGGTTCTGGGAAATTATTTCCAGTGAGCTAAGAAAACAGGAACTATTCATACAATTTAACATTGGGTGTGTGTGTTTCAAAATACTTGTCTTATTTCTTTAGTTCTATTTACTATTAGGCATTATTGGAAATTCCACCTCTTTTCATTTGCTCTTAAAAAACCCCAAGAATCTCTTTCCAATTCTAAAAGCTCTTGGCTAAATACTGGTGCTATTTTCAACTTATAGTAACTGGCAATCTCACATTTTGTAAAGTTCAAGAAGAGCAGAAACTTAGCTTCCAAATATGCCTCTCTGTCAGCAGGTTGAGTGAACAGGAAGCAGACAATGGAAGGCAAATGTCTGGAACCCAAACTCTCTTTTCCCTGTAAAGAGCAGATGCAAATGAAGAGTGGCTTCCAAATCTCACGGTTCCGATGGTTCTGTTGAGAGGGGGTGGTTCCCGGTTCTAATCATTCCTCCTCCACCCATAAGAACAAGTCCTTCTATTAACCTCTGCTGTTAAGCACTACTTATTTTAATACTGTTGCTGTCAAAAATGTATATATTCTACCTCACATTATGCTTGCAAACCATATTCCAAGTAGGCAGGATTGCCGAATGGTTAAGGGTGCAGGGATGGCAGAAAAACAGATCTGTCGTGTTGAGGAAACACACACTCTTTAATAAGCCTTCTTTTCCTAGTTTGTAAAAAGGGGATCATGAGAGTCTGCCTTAGTAAGATTCTTGTGATGACTTGTGCGATAATACACGTAAAACACTCAGTTACTCTCTGATATGGTCAGTATTCAATAATATAACTATACGTTAGTATTATTATCATGATCATTATTGTTTAAAGCAGTAATCATATTTATAGCATTAATATTTCTCAGAATAGTTTCCTTGGGAATACCATTGAATACTTCCTCTCTGCTGTTACATAAACTAGGTAGATTTCTAGAGTAATCTCAATAAATTTAACTTGAATGTTTTCATTCGTTCCCTGAAATCATCAATCCGTGATCCTTGAGAGCAAGGAAAAGGCTGTATTCGTCATTGTATTTTCAATGCCTTTTGCCATGCCTAATGCATAAACGTTCATTGAAAAAAATCACGTTTCAGTGACAAGCAGGAGAGATGCTTTCTGGTGGCGGTTGCCGGCCTGCGTTTTTACTCTATTTCATAAAAAAACCCGTTGATCCCTTTTTAAAGTTATTTTTTAATAGAAACATTGATTGTATATATTTATAAGGTACAGAGTTATATTTCAATACTTATGTGATGATATAATCAGTGTAATTAGCATATTAAACACTGCAAAACTTAATCATTTCTTTGTGATGTGAATGCTTTCTCTTTTCTTTTAGTCGTTTGATAACATGCAGTAAATCATTGTTAATTATAGATTCCTGGGTCGACTGTACACCAATAGAACTTATTTTTTCTAACTAGCTGTAATTTTGTATCCATTAATGTAACAAAATGTTAAATGGGACTTTTATTGTCTTAGAACTGAGGCAAAATTTCTAAATTGAGAATAACAGATGCTGAGTACCTGCTCATTCTAAAGTGAACAACTAAAAATCCTAAATAAATACCTGAAGTGGAAATCTGGTACTGTGACCATGACAGCCTGTCTCCTCCCCTTCTCTGTAAGTGACACGTACACAGAATTTGGGGGACTGGAAACAGAGAACTAGGGCACTAGTACTGTCAGGTGGAGGAGCATGTACCCCTCCAAACAATGCAGGGAGAGATCTGCGAGAGAACTGGTTATAGAGATCGGTGCTGCCAAGAAGGTAAGACTGGCCTCACATTTCCCAGTGAGTGTCTGCCCAAACAGTGTCATGATTTCCTCTGTCCCATGTGAGAGAAAGAGAGAAAAAAAGAAATTGGAGATAAACTGAGGTGTGAAGTGAGGGTAAAGGAGAGGGGCAGACTCCGCTGCTACCTTCTGACAAGTCCTGAGAGTTTCCTGGGAGCTCTCGAGGCCCCTAGGAAGTAGCCACTGGAGCCACCTTGCAGATGCCCCACTCAGGAGGACTCCAACAGTAAACATCGAGTGTAGGGAGTTTGTCAGTGACGTGGAGCTGAAGAGGGTACCTGCGGAGATCAGCTGTGGGTCGTATTCACAAGAGGGACCTGTGAAGGGGACAACCACTCTGAAGATCCTAGACGGCTGCCCTAGAAGAAGCCAGGACTGGGATGCTGCCTTAAAGATGGTGAGTGAAAAGACTTTGGCTTTTTGCTTAAACCCCTGACTTCAGTGGGGTGGGAGAAAGAAAAGGAAGAGGTCAAGCAGCCGAAGAACATGGAAGAGAGAAGCCTTGAATTGGACATAAGATGGAAGCCTAAGGACCAGACAGGAGCCTTTTCATACTTCAGTATTGAAAATACCAAGACGAGACTGTTCCTGTACAGAAGAGTTATAGGTTCCTAGCAGAGTACACCAGATGCCATCAAGGGATATGAAAAGAAACTTCAAAAGAGCAAGCAGGAATGCAGTGATGGAAGAAAACGGTGAATCTCTTTCCAAACAGGCTCCTGTGCCATCAAGGCTGTCACAACCCTGGAAGGGAGGGAAGAAGGGGACAGGTGTGAAGACAGGCACGTGGGCAGGCGGGTCAGTCGAGCTCAGCTGTTAAAATCACCCCCTGCTGTTACCAGGTGAGTTGGCCGCAGTGGGGCTGCTGTAGCAGAGCGTCTGACTGTGCCAGGGGCTCCTTCCATTGCCCCACACTACCCCGCAATCAGGGCCTCCCCGCGCACTGCACTTCAGAATCAACAAAGCACTCGGGTGAACCACTAACTTGCCAAGAATATTTAGTCTAAAGAAAATTCTGTTTAACAAGGTGTCAAAACAACCATTAAAGATGTTTCTAAGAACATGATCTTAGCACTGCAGGGAGTTGGCATGCTGTAGAGAAAATACAGGATCGGGAATCCAGAGGCTTCTGTTCTGGTCATAGCTACATGAGGAGCTTTGAGAAAGGAGTGTGGCGTGTGGCGCCAGGTTGAGATTCAAATTCTGGCTCTGCTACATAGCAGCTGTGTGAACCGAGGCACAATTCCTAACCTCTTTAATCCTCAACTTCATGCATAAAATGGGAAAATGCCCCCTACTTCCTTGGATGGCTGAGAGGAGTGAGGAGATAATATAAAGGACTGGGAATGTGTCTGGAACCCAACAGGGGTCCAATAGGTATGAATTTTATCAAATCACCCATCAGTACATTTTTTGCTCTGCCAACATGAGAGAACTCTTGTGATGATGAAATACAACAATATCTATGAGAAAAACGCTATAAAGTGAAAGTTACTTTAAAATATTTATTTTCCTTGCTCTCTTCCTGGGTGATGTCTCTCTTGAACTACAGGAGTAGAGAGCGAAGAGGAGATGGGAAATTCCTTCTTGTCCTTTTAGAAAACAAATTCAACTCTCTCAGAACCAATTTGCTCTACTTTTCTTAGGCTATAGTTACTCTTATTAATGCTTTTATGTGTGTCATTTTTTCTCAATTATAAAAGGCATGCATGTTGACTGTAGAAAATGTGAAAAATGTATTTTTATTTTTTTCTAGACAAGAATATTTGTAAGAATTGGGCCTCTGATGTATATACAGTTTTACATCCTGCATTTTAATGTTAATGCTATATAATAGGGTTGTTTTGGTTAATTATTTGAAACTTGGTTGGATATCTGAATAAACAATAAAAAGAGGAACTGTATTTTATTAACAAGAAATAGAGGAATGTAAAGATAGTTTCATAAAGATGGTTATTATTATGAACTATATCATAGCTACAGAAGACAGTGTAAAATGTATGTGTACAGTTCATAGAAATATAAGAAACCAGACACCTGGGTGGCTGTTACACAGATTTAGGAATAAAACAAGTCTAGTTCTTCAGATGTCTGCTGGGGCGTTTTTCCCTCTGTTGCATCTTTCTTCCTACACACCCCCAAAAGTAATCTCCATCCTCAAGTGTGATATTCAGAAGGCTTAACAACTGTTGTGGCATATCATTTGTCACTGCCAAGGGTGTTTTGTCCCCATCTGGGGTCCCAGAAGCCAGCAGGCACCAGAGCAGGGGGCTCTCCCCCTACCACTTCTCCTGTCTTTTGATTTTGCTTGTAGTATTCTTTCCCATGTCACATCAGTTATTTAAACTTTATATTTAACTGAATGTAACAATCTTTTCTCTTATTGTCTCTGTTTTTTGTATTGGTGGGGTTATAGCTAGATGGGTTTTATTCACATCTAGGTTTTAAAAGTGTTCATTGATGTTTTCTTGTAGTGCTTTTATGGTTTTGTTTTCTACATTTGCTCTCTGATTAGTTATTCATTCTGGTGTATGGTGTGAAGTATGGACTGATTTTTCTTTTTTTCTCAATAATCTGAAATGACACTTTCATTAACACTAAATAGAATGGGTCCATTTCTAGAACCTTCTTTTATGTTCATTATTATGTTTGTCTATTCATGTACCAATACCACACTGTTTTAACTGTAAGGGCTTTATTGTATGTTTTACTATCTTATAAGGCTATTTTCCTCCTGTTACCTCATTCTTTTCAGTGTTTTCCTAACATAGTTTTCAAGTTCATTTTTTATGTGAACTTTATAATCAAGTTGTCTAGCCCCCAAACAAAATAAAACAAATATTTGTTTGTGTTATATTGGGATTGCTTTAAATTTATATATTAACTTGGGGAGATGCCCATAAAGAACAAGATAAGCCTTTCCATTTATTCAAAATAGTTTTGTGTCTTTCAAAGATATTTTGAATTTTATCTCTTATAAGTTTTGTCTAATTCATGTTAACTTTATAAGAATTTCATCACTATTGTGCTATAGGAATTATATCTTCTAAATGGTTATAGTTTGTACACAGTAAGGCTACTGACTTTTTGTCAACTTTACAGTATAGTGCTTAATAATTTGTTCATTGTTGTTTGTGTCATTTATTCTAAAAGATTTTTCAGGAATACTGTCATATTTACAAATAGAAATATTTTTATTTCTTTTCCAATTCTCATACCTTTAATATAATTTTTAATTAATTTATTATTTTTTAAAACATTATTATTATTTTTTTAACATTCTAAGGTATTGTTGTAGAGCCGTTGAGGGGAAAGGGAAGAGGGTAAAGGGGAAGGAAATAGGGTGGGAAGAGTAAAAAAGGGGGGGGGGAGCTTGGTTGAGCCTGTGGCGCTCCCCTCATTCCAGCTTGGGAGCCAGGGGCACTTCCTGCAGCAGCTTGGTGGTCATCACTGGGCTGGTTTTGGGTTTCAGAGATGTGTGGCTGAGGCCCTTGGCCCCCCCATTGCCCCGGTTCGGGAGCCTGGGGCATTTCCTGCAGTAGCTGCTGGTCATCACTGGGCTGGATGTGGTTTTGGGGGGGCATTGGCTGAGGCCCACGGCCCTCCCTGCTTCCTGGTTTGGGAACCCAGGGAGCTTCTGGTCCTTCTAGGTTTTATAGGTGTTCCTTGGTGGTGTTAGACCTTTACTAGTTAATATCTGACTCTGATCTGTGCGTATTTTATTTTATCTTTCAGTTCAATGTTGGATTATTTGCTGTTTCAAACACTTAAACTCTGCACTGGAACTAATTTGTTGTCCTTTTCTTACTTCTAAAATGGGGAAACTTCCTGTGGGGACCAGAACTTGAGCCCTGTAGTTGAGCTAAATTGCTGTTTTGCTACTGATTCCCTGGGGAAGGCTTTTTGTGCAGCTCAGGTTTTAATTGTTGACCTTGTATGTACTTCCAGGTCTCATGAGGTCCAGTACACCTAGGTTGTGGGAAAACTCTGGTCTGGGCATGAATCCCTTTGGCAAAGTGCACCCCTTGCTGTTCTATATTCCTGACCAGTCTCCACTGAGAGGTCCTGTGCTGACTGGAGGACAGGTCAGCTGTCTTTGCTGTGCCCCAAAGTTCCCCCAGTGGGCCTGTCTCCCCTATTGCCCATACTCCAAACACCTTCCATGGGGTGGGCCATGCACTGTCCCTTGCAATAACTCACCAGCCTCTGAGTGGCTCCTTTTTTCAGATGTCTGTGGCTCGTTGATCCTATGTGGGTTCACAGAAACCCTGTTAATAGTCTTGCTGGCCTGGGGGCCACCAAGGCTCTCTTCTCCCCTGCTGCCTCCAAGCAACTTCATCTGAAGGGCACAGCTGTGGCTTTTGTCAGCTCTTGCTCCGTGAAGACTTGAATCAGCCAGGGCTCAAAATGGTCAGAGTGATCCTTTCTTTCTCTCATCGTGGCTTCTCCTGCCTTCATGAAGTTCATAGGTCTCTTCTCCTTTTCCTCTGAGCTCTAGTGGTCCCTGCTTGGCTGTCATTGTAACAGTTGTAAATTGGTTGATTATGGGAGAGGGTGATGCTGGGGACCGTCTATTCCACCATCTTGACTGGAAACCCCCCTCTAATATTTTATTCTATTTTATTTTTTATTGAAATATATTGATTGTACATATTTATGGAGTACAGAGTTCTATTTCAATACATGTATACAATGTGTGATGCTCTGATCAGTGTGATAAGCATATTTGTCATTTCAAAACTTAATCATTGCTTTGTGATGTGAACATTTGGTCTTATCTCTTCTAGTCATTTGATTCAGGAGTAAAGGTAGTTGGTATCCTTGCCTTTTTCTTGACTTTAGGAAACTGTTTCTAGCGTTTTCCCATTAAATTAGGTGCTGGCTTTAGGACTTATAAAGTTAGCACACACACACAGACACATCCGTAGACCAATCTTAGATGCATATCAATGCCAAATTTTAAAATAAAATATTATCAAAGAGAATTCAGCAACACATTGAAAAATAATGCACTGTGAATGAGTGGATTTTTCTAGAAATGAAGAAATGGTTCAGATACAGAAATGCCTGTGACTTATTTACCATACTTATGGCTAAAAAAGAAATTATATGATTCTCTCTCTAGATGCTGGTAAACAGTCCAACAAAATTCCACCAAAATTCCTGATTAAAAAAAATGCTCAGTTGAAATAAGAATTTATGAATACTATCTTAACATGATTAATATATCCATACATATATTTATATTCATATCTAAGTAGATAAATAGATAAGTAGAGAAATAAAACTGAGTTTTAAATGGTGAAATATTAGTTCTCAATGAGGACGTGCCATGTATATTTTCCTTAAGTCAAGAATTATTGTTGAACATTGTGTTAAAGTGTTAGCCAATGCAATTAGACAAAGATTATGATGTTATTTAAGCTTAAATAACACTTAACTTGGACTTGTGGAAATATGCATAATTATAACTGTTTCACCCGCAGATTGGTTATGGTTTGGATGGTACCCATGTTACTAAGAATAGAATAAGGATGGATTTATTGCGAAACAAAGGGATATTTCTACCACCCATAATGGGTTATTTATTTATTTATTTCCTTGTTTCAGCATAGATTTAAGGTAGCTTACTGGAGCACACAAAGTATAGTGAGATAAATTAAAAGTAAATTTTTTAAATAATTAAAACTAAGAAAGTGAAATGTTGGTATAGATGAATCTAATACAAAAGAAGGCCACACCCATGGGCTGGAAGCACTAGGGCTGTTTGCAGGATTTCAGACACAAAACCATTCCTGGGGTGTCCAGGGGAGTAAATGATATAATGCTCCCTCTTTTTCCACAATTGATAGCATTTGCATGTGCATGAAATCATTTAAAATAAACACCAAGGGCTGTCTTTAGAGATAGAGGTGGCATGAAAGTTCATGACACGTCTGGAGAAGTGCATGTGCAAAAGTTTCGCATAATCCCCAAAGCTCAGTTATCAGACAGTGGTCTGGGGGCCTGGATCTCAGGCACAGCCCCTCAGATTTTTATATACTTAATGTTTTTAGCACTGGTCAGCAGGGTAACCTATTTCATCTCCAGCACCTGTATCTATGACATTCTACTTATTATCTATACCCTAATGATACTATAAACAGTTCAAGAAAGCTTAAACAACAACACACACACTTGCAACACATAACAAGACAATTAAATACAGATAGAAAAAGCAATCAGATATCACATAAAATAGAAGTCCAACAAATCCTCTTACACTTCTTACACAGGTTTGGCTGCAATTGATTATTACATTTAGATTTTCATTGATTATCCACTAAAGGTAAAAGGGAAACATGACAGAGATTGTTCTTCTCTGATAAAAAGAAAAATCTTGAATTTCTTTATGAGATTTTTTTTTTCCTGCTGTTAAATTCTAAGGGGGATTTATCAAATAGAGCTATCCATGAATAGTACTGTGTCGTAACTCCATAGCCTTTACCATCCCTAAACCTGTCTCAGGAGATTAACTTTTTTCTCACTGGTTTATTATTTAGTTCTCTAGTTAGTTCTTTACATTTTTAAAAAAAAATCTAGATTAAAAGCTCTGTGAGAACCAAGGTATGTCTGTCCATCTTCTTGATGTTGCATTTTCCCCAATATAACAGGCACTAAAAAATGCTTATTGAATGGATGAATGAATGAATGATGAATGAATACACAAACAAACAACACTGTCCAGTAAATTGCATGTCTCACATGGCACCCAAAGAACTGGGCTTGAAGTAGTTAACAGTTCATTTATTCAACAAATATTTATTGAGCACTTACTACATGCCAGACACTGTTTTTAGTGCTGGGAAATGGGTAATAAGCAAAACAGGTAAAAAAAATTTCCTTCATCATAGAGCTTATATTCTACAGTGTGGGAATAAATAAATGATTACAATATATAACATGGTAGATGGCAAGAAGTGGTTTGGAGAAGAAAAAATACTGATAATGCAGAAAACAAGGATAAAGAGTCCTGGGTTTTGTGTAAATGTGTGTATATGTGAGTATCTTTGTGTTTGTGGGTGGGAGGAGAAAGAGACAGAGAGACAGAGAAAGAGAGAGAGAGAGAGAGAGATCTATGGGGAATAGAATCCAAGAGAAAAGACAGTACTTGGGTATCCTGCCATTGGTGTCAAGGCAGATAATGGTGTTAAGGCTTAAAGTTTGGGTGACAGAAGAAGGTTTGACTTATTCCAGGAACACACAGAATTATGGGTATTTGCCTCACTTTGTTGCACAAAGAGAGTGTTGGGTGTATTCAAATTATTCCAAGCTAGTTAAGTGCACAAATTTGGTGAGTGGGCAAGGAAAAGCTGCTGAGGAGAAGGAGGAGGAGGAAGAAATTACACACCATGGGACCCATTACTGCAGCAGCACCACAACACTAATATTTTTCAGGAAAGAACTCGAGAATTAATTTCCAATTGGGAGTCTAAGTGTAATTTAGGTAGGCAAAAAGTAATTTCCTGGGCTGGACTTGGGCCAGAGCATAGGAATTAACACCTCATCTCTTGCATAAATTGCCAGGGGATCAGTATTAATCACAAGAGAGCATGGGCTTTGATTTACAGCTCCAGGGTAGGCTGGCATCTTCAGAGGGCGGTGCCACCTAGCTCTCAGAACAGATTCCAAGTGATGAATGACACCTTACTGCCACGTACTGATTTATGTGCCCCCTGTGCTCCCAGCAGCACCTGCATTTTTCCTCGAGCTTCTGTGCCTAAGGACCAACAAGATTTTGCTCTGTCAACTACCACAAGAGCCGATCAGGTGACGCTAAAGGACCTCTGCAGCCAAGAAACAAAATGAGTCAAGAGATTCTGGCTGGGGTGGTTGTTATTTTTAAACCAGTAAATGCATCAATATGAGTATTGCAGAAATAATAATGGTGTGAACACTGTATTAAGAATACCATTCTAGGTTTTCATGTCTACAATTACCAAACGGTGGGGATGAGTGCTAGGATTAGAATGGATGTGATGAGGGTGAGGACTCCTCCTAGTTTATTGGGGAAGGAACGTAGAATTGCTTAGGTGAATAGAAAGTACCACTCTGGTTTGACGTGGGGTGCTGTGTTCAGGGGGTTGGCTGGGGTGTAGTTGTCAGGGTCCCCTAGGAGGTCAGGGGGAGAAGAGGACAAGGGTGAGGAGGAGTAAAGTGAGTGGAAGGGCCCCTAGTGCATCTTTAATTGTGTAATAGGGTGGAATGAGATTTTGTCTGAGTCTGATGGGATCCCTGAGGGGTTGTGGGATCCTGTTTCATGTAAAAATAGAAGGTGTACAATGGCTAGGGCTGAAGTGATAAAGGGTAGAATAAAGTGGGGAGCAAAGAAGGGTGTGATGGTGGCCTTGTCTACCGAGAATCCACCTCAAATCCACTCTACTAGGCTTGTGCTGATATACAGGATGGCAGATAGTAGGTTCGTGATCACTGTTGCTCCTCAAAAGGATATTTGTCCTCAGGGTAGGATGTGGCCCATGAATGCTGTGGCTGTGGTTGTAAAGAGCAGGATGATGCCGATGTGTCAGGTTTCTAGGTAGGTGTAAGATCCCTAGTAGGGGCCTCGACCTACATGGATGAGAAGGCAGGTGAAGAATATGGATGCTCCGTTGGTGTGGACGTACTGGATGATTCAGCCGTAGTTTATGTCTAGGCAGATGTGGACGGCAGAGGAGAATGCTCTTCTTGTGCCTGCTGTGTAGTGTATGGCTAGAAATAGTCCTGTGATGATCTGGAGTAGCAGGCACATGCCTAGTAGTGAGCCAGAGTTTCATCACGCCGAGATGTTAGATGGGGTGGGTACATCGATGAATGAGCTATTGGTGATTTTGAGGAGGGGGTGGGATTTTCAGATGTTGGTCATTATGTTCTTATAGTTGAAGTACAATGGTGGTTCTTCATGTCACTGGCCATGATTGCAGTCCATGTAAGAATTATGTCATATGTATTCTTGTTGAGTGTTGCTTTTCTTGTTGGTTTTGTAGGGTTTTCTTCAAAGCCTTCACCTATTTATGGTGGGTTGGGGTTGCTTGTTAGTGGGGGGATTGGTTGTGGTATTGTGGTTAGTTTTGGGGGGTCTTTTTTAGGGTTGATGGTATTTTTAGTTTATTTGGGGGGTATGATGGTAGTGTTTGGGTCCACTACTGCTGTGGCTACTGAGGAGTATCCTGAAGCCCGAGGTTCAATGTTGTGGTTTGGGGGCTTTGTTGTTGGGGTTGGTGATAGAGTTGTTTGTGGTTTTATGGATAATGGGTTATGATGAGGTGGAGGTTGTTATCAGTTTTAAGAATATAGGTGATTGGGTGATTTTTGAGGGGGAGGGGACGGGTTATTTTCATGAGGACTCTACAGGCATGGCTGCGTTAGTTATGGGTGTTGGTTAGTGGTAGTGGCCGGTTGGTCTTTGTTTATGGGTGTTGTTATCAGGGTTACTCAGGGTGGTTAAATTATTAGTAGTGCTGCTGTTAGGGTTGAAATAAGGAGGGAGAGGAAATAGAGTTTGATTAGGCCTTTTTTGTTGGAAATGGTTGTTGTGGCCAGAACTTGAATGTGGGAGGTGTCAGGTTAGGTCCAGTGTTAGGGAGACTAGGTTTTGACTCATGGTTAGGTTAAGCTAGGGCGTCATGCGGTGTATAATGGTTGGGAAGAATCCCGGGAGGGCAGAGAATTTGTATGCGTGTGAGGGAAATTTAAAATTTAAGTCTGATTGCATGTATCATAGTGAGAATTCTATGATAGATCATGTGACAAAGAGAGCTACTGGGACAAAGATCATTGAGAAGTAATCTAGTTTGAAGCTGAGGGATAGTTTAAGTGTGTGCATGGTGACTGAATGTCCGTTAGAGATGATTGTGTCTTGTCCAGAGTAGATGAATCTGAGGGCGGGTGTGAGGCTAGTTAGGAAGGCAAATTGAATTGAGGTTTTTACATAGTAGGGACAGGTGTTGTCTTTGTACATGTTGGTGAAGGCAAGGAGGATGGGGGGTGACAAGGATAATAAGTGAGACTGCTGTTAAGGAGGAGAATACGTTTATTACTTTTATTTGGAGTTGCACCAATTTTTTGGTTCCTAAGGCCAATGGATTATTTCTATCCTTTAAAAGTAAGAAAGCCATAGTTTTAAATATGGCGGCAGGAGTTAGCAGTTCTTGTAATCTTTCTTGGTAAATAAGAGGTTTTGAGCTTCTATTATTAGGTTCACAACCTAAAGTCTTGTTTAAACTATATTTTACAGTAGGCGGAGCCTAAGGTCATTTTAGGGTTGAGGGATAGATGTAGGAGTGGAATGACGTATATGGGTATTAGAGAGTTTTCTCATGTGAGGGATGGTTTAATGTGGTTGGTGTGGTGTGTGAAGCCCCTCGTTGAGTTGTGATTAGCATGAACAGGGTGTATAAGGCTGTAATTAGTATGTTGAGTCCTATGAGG
The DNA here is from genome assembly GCF_027409185.1 of Cynocephalus volans. Lineage (NCBI taxonomy): Eukaryota > Metazoa > Chordata > Mammalia > Dermoptera > Cynocephalidae > Cynocephalus > Cynocephalus volans. The sequence continues at coordinate 32,834,660 of NC_084475.1, forward strand.
ATAATTGTAATGTTTGATCATGAAAATGATGTCATTGTTACAAATAATTCCCCAATTAGGTTGATGGTTGGCAGGAGGGCTAAGTTTGTTAGGGAGGCTAGTAATCACCAAGCCACTGTTAGGGGGAAGTGTTTGTAGCCCACGGGCTAGGATCATAGTTCCGCTGTGGATACGTTCATAATTGGAGTCTGCAAGGCAGAAGAGCAGGGATGATGCAGTCCATGGGCAATTATTAGGGCTGTGACTCCTATGAATCCTCAGGGTGTTTGGATTAAGATGGCTACAATTACTAGGGCTATGTGGCTAACAGATGAGTAGGTGATAAGAGATTTTAGGTCCATCTGGCATAAACAGATGGAGCTTGTCAGAATTATTCCTCATAAGGGAGAGCATGAGGAAGGGGTCCATGATGCAGTTTGCTAGTGGATCTAGGGCGGTGGTGATTTGTATTATTCCGTACCCTCCTAATTTCAGTAGAATTGCTGCAAGCACTATAGATCCGGAAATAGGGGCTTCTGCATGTGCTTTTGATAATCAGAGGTGGAGTCCGTAGAGTGGTATTTTTACTATAAATGCTATTATGCATGCCTCTCACAGGAGGGTGTTGGATCATGGGGGTGGGGGTGTTCGGGTTCAGTATTGGGTTAATAATAGATTTAGTGAGGCGGTAGAGTTGCGGATGTAAATTAGTGTGATAAGTAGTGGTATGTAGCCAAGGAGGGTGTAGAATAGAAAGTAGAGTCCTGCATTCAGTTGTTCTGGTTGGTTACCTCATCAAGTGATGATAACTAGGGTTGGAATTAGTGTTGCTTCAAGTAGGATGTAAAATATAATTAGTTCTGTGGTGGTAAGTGTCATGATTAGGAAAATTTGTAGTGAGATTAGTATAAGGATATATAGCTTTTTTGGTGTGGCTGTTTCTTTGGAGAGGTGTTGTTGGCTTCCTATAATTATTAGAGGAAGGAGTTAGGTCATTAATATTAGAAGGGGGTTGAGAGGGGGTCTGAGAAGAAGTTTAATGATATGGTTTTGCTGTTCTCATTGTTGTGATTTAAGAAAAAGGAGGTGGTGAGGCTAATTAATAGGCTGCGGGTTGTTGAGTTAATTCAGATTATATTGTTGTTAGAATATCATGTAATGGGGATGAGTATAATTGTAGGGATAATGAGTTTTAGCCTCGTAGAAGGTTGAGGTTTTGTATGTAGTCTAGGCCATAGGTGTTAGAGACTATTGTTAGACGTGCTAAACCCACGGCAGCCTCGCAGGCTGTGAAGACTAGAAGGATAATGGGTAGGGTGTAGGATAGGGTGAAGTGTATATTTAGGAACAGGAGGGTGCCTGGGATGAATAGGGTCAGTATCATGCCCTCTAGGAATAGGAGTGAGGACGTGAGGTGGGATCAGTATATTAGTAGTCCTACGAAGGATGTGGTGTATGCTAGGATAATGTTGATGCAAACTGAAGGCGTTTTAGTAGTTGCAAAATGTCGTAATTTAGTGGGTCGAAACCAGTTGTTTTGATTAAACTAACTACTATATTCAGCTCATTCTAGGCCTTTCTGGGCTCATCCGTAGGCTAGGCCCAGGGCTGGGATGAGGATGAGGACAAGCGTTATGATGAGTATTATTTTGAGGCTGTTTGTTTGGGTGGATCATGGGAGAGGTAGGAGGAGGGCAATTTCTAGGTCGAATAGTAGGAATGTGATGGCTACCAGGGAGAATTTTATGGAGAAAGGTAGGTGGGCGGAGCCTATTGAATCAAATCCACATTCGTATGGGCTAGACTTTTCTGCATAGACGTCTAGTTGTGGGAGTCAAAAGGCAGTGGTGACGAGCAGGAATGCTAGTGCTATGTTGGTTGAGAGAGTCATTATTAGTTTAATTATCTTTTCTGGGTTGTGACCAGAGCTAATTGATTGGAAGTCAATTGTACTAGCTGATACTGAAAGAACAGGATCCTCATCAATAAATAGATATGTATAAGATAGTCAGACTAAATGTATGATAGAGTTGGATGTGTCGTCCCCTCCAAAACTCATGTGGAAATCTGATCCCCAATGTGGCAGTGTTGGAAACTGATTGAGTCATGGGGGCGGATCCCTCATGAATGGATTAATGATCTCCCTGGGGGAGGGGGGATTAATGAGTGAGTTCTCGCTCTTAGTTCCCACAAGAGCTCGTTGCTTTAAAAGACCCTGGCACCTTTTCTGTCTCTCTTGCTTCTTCTCACCATGTGATCTGCTTGTACCCACCAGCTGCTGCCACTTTCTGCCATGGGTAGAAGCAGCTGGAGGCCCATACCAGATGCAGCTGTCCCAGAATCATAAGCCAAATAAACCTCTTTTCCTTATAAATTACCCAGTCTCAGGTATTTCTGTTATAGCAGCACAAAACGGACTAGTACAATGTACAAAGTGTCAGTATCAGGCTGCGGCCTCAAAGCCAAAGTGGTGGTTGGATGTGAAATGAAATTTTAGTTGGTGTAAAAAGCAGACTGTGAGAAAGGTGGAGCTGATAATTATGTGCAGGCCATGGAAGCCTGTTGCTATGAAGAATGCTGATCTGTACGTGCCATCAGAGATAGTGAAGGATGTTTCAAAGTACTGTGAGGCTTGGAGGAGTGTGAAGTAAATGCCTAGAGAGATTGTAATGAAGAGGGCTTGGAGTATATGTTTACGGTTTCCTTCCATGAGACTGTGGTGAACTCAGGTAATGGATACTCTGGAGGCTAATAGGACCGATGTGTTGAGCAGTGGGACTTCTGTAGGGTTGAGAGGGTTAATGTCTATTGGTGGTCAGCAGCCTCCTATTTGGGAGTTGGGGCCAGGCTTGAGTGGGAAAAGGCTCAGAAGAATCTGGCGAAGAAGATTTCTGATACGATAAATAGGATTATTCTGTATTGCAGGCCTGTTTGAACAACGGTTGTATGGTGGCCTTGAAAGGTGATTTCTCACACTACGTCTCTTCCTCATTGATACATGGTCAGTAGGTTGGTTAGTAGGCCTAGTATTAGTAGAGTGTTAGAGTTAAAGTGGAATCATATTGCCAGGCCAGATGTTATAAGTAAGGTGGACAGGGCTCCTGTGAGTGGTCAGGGACTAGGGTTTACTATATGGTAGGCGTGGGTTTGGTGAGTCATTAGGTATTGTCGTGTAGGTAAGGACTCACTAGGAGGGTGACTACGTAGGATTGAATCAGGGCTACAGCAAGTTCAAGGGCAGTGAGTGAAGTTCAAGGTGGCTGAGGCTGCTGGAGGGCTTAAGGTTGTCAGTGCTAGCGTGGCACCTCTGATAAGGTGCATGAGCAGGTGGCCAGCTGTGATGTTGGCTGTTGATTATACAGTTAGGACTATGGGTTGAATGAAAAGGCTAATGGTTTCAATGATTATGAGTATTCGGATGAGGGGGGTAGGTGTCCCTGTGGTAGGAAGTGGGCTAGAGATGCTTTTGTTTTATGGTGAAGACCTTTAATTACCGTTCTGAATCATAGGGGGATTGCCATGCCTAGATTTAAGGATAGATGGGTGGTTGGTGTAAATGAGTGGGGTGGTAGGCCTAGTAGGTTTGTTGAGCCAATAAATAGGATTAGTGAAATTAATATTAGAGATCATGTCCGTCCTTTGGTATTGTGGATTTTTATTAGTTTTTTTAGGATAAGTTGGATCAGTCATTTTTGCAGGGAGATTAGGCTGTTGTTGATGAGGCGGGAGGGAGAGGGGTATATTACGTTGGGGACTAGGATAATGAGGTTACCATAGGCATTCCTATTAGTGTAGGGGTAATGAAAGAGGCAAGTAGATTTTCATTCATTTTTTTTTCTCATAGGTTTACGTGATTTGATGTCTTAATGGTTTTTTCTGCAGGGTTAGAGGGGTAGGTGAATTTTGAGAATTTTAGTTGATGTATGATGAAGAGTGTCAGGATTATGGAGGTAATAATAGTGAGTCATGTTGAAGTGTCTAGTTGTGGCATTTCATTGTGGGAAGGCTGGTGCTTCCACTCTAACTTAAAAGGTTAATGCTGTTTAACTTCACAATGTGGTTATAGCATTGAAGTTGATTAGTTCTTGAAGTGATTGAGTGGAACTAGTTCAAGTACAATGGGCCTGAAGCTGTGGTTTGAGCCACAGATTTCTGAGCACTGTCCCTAGTACTGGCCTGGTCGTGTAGCCATTAGGGTTGCCTGATTTAGGCATCCTGGGATTGTGTCTGTTTTTAGGCCTAGTGAGGGTACGGGTCATGAGTGTAGTATGTCTTCAGATGAGATTAGCATGCGGATTGAGATTTCTATTGGGAGTACCACTTGGTTGTCGACTTCTAGGAGTCTGAGTTCACCTGGTTTTAGGTCCGGGGTGGGAACCATATATGAGTTGAAGTTTAGGTCTTTGTAGTCTGTGTATTCATAGCTTCAGTACCGTTGGTGGCACATGGTTTTGACGGTTGGGAGGGGGTTGCTGATTTCATGGATTACGTACAGGATTCATAATGATGGGAGGGCAATTAGGATAAAGCAGGTAAGATTGTTCACACAGTTTCTAATTCTTGAGCATCTATGGTGTTTGTGTGGGTAAGTTTTGTAGTTAGTATCAGGGAGATGATGCAGAGGACTAAGGAACTGATTACGAACATGATTATTAGGGTGTGGTCGTGGAAGTGCTGTAGTTCTTCTATGACAGAGGAAGTGGCATCTTGAAGGCCTAGCTGTAGTGGGTGTGCCATAAAGATATAAAGGCCTTGAATCTATAACTTTGGCAAAGTTATGTAATATTTTTACTAATGTCTTGCTTGTTGAGAAAGTTATAGAGGTTATAGGGTTGGCTTGAAACCATTTTTAGGGGGATCGATTCCTTCCTTTCTCATTAGACTTTTACATATGCAGGTTCTTCAAATGTGTGGCAGGCAGGTGGGCAGCCGTGCAGTCATTCGAGGTTTGTGGTGGGGAGTTCTACCATTGAGGCTTCTCATTTTGAAGCAAGGGCCTCTCAGACTATGAAAATTATTAGTATGACCGCTGTTAGGGAGATGAATGATCTCATGCAGTGTATGCGTCAGGGTAGTCAGAGTATTGTCGTGGTACTCCTGACAGGCTGAGGAAGTGTTGTGGGAAGAATGTTAGGTTTACACCTACGAACATGATTGTAAAGTGGATTTTGGCTCAGGTGGTATCGAGGGTATAGCCTGAAAATAGGAGAAATCCGTGGACAAAGCCCCCTATAGTGGCGGATACCACCCCTATGGATAATATGTAGTGGAAGTGTGCTACTACGTAATATGTGTCATGAAGGACAGTGTCTGGCGATGAGCTGGCTAACACGATTCCTGTTAGGCTGCCTACCGTGAACAGGAAAATGAAACCTAGGGCTCAGAGTATAGTGGAGGATTGCTTGATGTTACCTCTGTGCAGTGTAGCTAGCCAGCTGAATACTTGTACACCTGTGGGGATTGCAATAATTATTGTGGCTGATGTAAAGTATGCTCAGGTGTCCACATCTATTCCTACTGTGAATATATGGTGAGCTCAGATGATGAAGCCCAAGACGGCAATGGATATTATAGCTCAGACTATTCCTATATACCTGAATGGTTCCTTTTTGCCTGAATAGTAGTTTACAATATGGGAGATTATCCCAAAGCCAGGAAGAATTAGAATATAGACTTCAGGGTGTCCAAAAAATCAGAATAGATGTTTGCATAGGATGAGGGTCTCCTCTTTCTGTGAGGTCGAAGATTGTGGTGTTTAGATTGCAGTTGGTCAGTAACATGGTGATGCCGGCTGCTAGTACAGGGAGGGAGAGGCGTAGGAGGACGGCTGTGATTGGTACTGATCACACAAACAGAGGGGTTTGGTGTTAGGATAAAATCCAACAAGTCACTTCACCCCTTGGAGCCTTAGTTTCCTCATCCATACACCCCTGGAATAAAACTCCAACAACTTACCTTTCCTAAAGACCACCACTTGATTCACCACCTGGTGGTCTAACTTTAAAACTTCAGAACCTGTTTCTGTCTCTCTCTCTCATGACCCCCACCACACTGGCCTTGCTGTTCTGCAAACCTGCCAGACCTGCCCAGAATCAGGGCCTCAGCTTGCTCTTCCTGCCACATGGAACTCGATTCCCCCAGAGCTTTACATGGCTGGCTTTGTCCCATCCTTCACGTATTACCTTCTCAGAGACTCTGCCTCATCACACAATCCAACATTGCTCCTTACCCCATTAATTTTTTCTCTTATGGCACCTCGTTCTATTAACTTTATTGCCTTTATCACTCCCCAAAATTATCTTTCTATGTCATTGTTTATTTGTTTAATGGTCATCCACCACTCTTCCCTGCCCCCACGGGATCAAAGTTTCCATAACTGAAAGAGCCTTGTATATCTTTTCACTAGTTTATTTGCAGTATCTTGGAAAGTCACTAGCAAAGATCATATCCTTGACAGACATGGGTGGATAGAGGAGAAGGGACTCGGTGATTCCCCCTGGGCCATCCCAGCTCCAGCAGTCTGGGGCCAGTGCATCTCCAGCTAGCATGAGTTTCAGCTCCAGGCAGTACCATGAGTGAGGGAAGTTGTTTTTAGTGTCTTTCCCCATCTGTCCCCAACTCCTGCCTGTTCTAGATATGTTGCTTTGCCCCCCATGGATTTGCCACCCCACTTACCCAAAGACACAAAGGATTACTCAAAACCTATCTCTTCTGAGCAGTGAGAAGCCCCAAACTGGTTAACTTCCCCAGAACCCTCAAGTGAGAGGAATCCCTTCCTTGGGAAATTAACCCCAAATTTGGGTTCTCTTCCTGCATTTATTTTCCAGACCTGGAAGTTATAGGACGAGAACATAGGTGGGGTTATAGTTTAACAGTATAGGCTGGTAACTTTCAGTGAAACAAGCCAGATGACATTCAAGTAAGGCAATTAAGTGGTCTTATCAACACAAGCTTGATCTTAGCAAACATTCCTACTCCCTCCAGCAATTTTCCAGTATCTTTACATATCAATCAGTAACTAGTCTGTCCTTGAGCCAGCAGCCTTGCTGTGCCACAAACCTTTTTTTTTTTTTTTTTTTTGTCTTTTTCATGACTGGTACTCAGCCAGTGAGTGCACTGGCCATTCCTATATAGGATCCGAACCCGCAGTGGGAGCGTCACTGTGCTCCCAGTGCCGCACTCTCCCGAGTGCACCACGGGCTCAGCCCACACAAATCTTTATTTTATACCAGAGACTTTATAGCCTGAGGAAAATTTCCAGTCCTCTGCAAGGTCAATATTTAAAACTGTAAGGCTTTGGAAAACCAGGCCCTGTGAAGTATATTTGAGAATCCTCTACATAGATTTATCATCCTCCTCACGGGGACGTGCTTCTCAGTTACAGTCAATCACATATAGAGGAAGATTATGGGGTGAGGGTAACATGAGATAGGATGAACTAAAACACCTAACACAGTGCCTCACTCCCAGTAAGCACTCAGTGTTCTTACCCTTTGTCCCCACCTAGCCATGGTGACATTTCATATAAACTAAATAAGTTGTGGAGTAGTTGAATATGTTTTAATATTATTAACAAAATAAGATTCCAAAATTTAACTATGAAAACTTTCAAAATAATAATTTCTAATAATGGGTTTTCAAGTGTCACACATTTGTCACGACAGGATGGGAAAGACAGGGATTGTGGGTGTGCACAGAAGGTAAGAGCTGGGAGGGTATCAGCTGAGTGGGGTGTGGGGTAGGACCTGTGAAACCATGAAATCCAAGGCATGAATGTGACAGATCATGGTGGTGGGAAGTGTGGCAGAGAAAGGACAGGAACACTGAAGAAGCAACAGTTGTGTTTTGTATAGCTCATATGGAGTCATTAGTTTAAAAACAAAAGTGGAAGGTCTCTAGTCAAGGCACGCCCTTCCTTTTGTCAGGATGTCCTCCACCACCTTTTCACTGATTTCCATTACTTACTGCCCTGAAGTCATTTCAGATCCCTACTGCATGGCCCAGGTGTGGTGCTATGACAAAGAAGCAAGTTTTACAGTCAGGAGCCTCTGAAAGCTAGGGATGTCAAAGCAGTAAGGCGAGATATAAACTGGTCAAACACAACAGCCGCAAATTGCATCAATGGGATTTCTGGAGCAGTGCTGTCTCTTTAGTAGTTGACTCTGGATATCTAGATTTACCTCTGTCCTGTCTGAATAATGTCTAAATTTGCCTCCTTCCTCTTAAAAAGATGCTAATATCAGATAGATAGGTTTAACAGATTTAATGCAGAGCCACAGGAAACATTTTGCAGGGAATAGGAAAAAAGACGATTGATCTTTTTGACTGCACCTCAGTTAGCGCATAGACAACTTCTTCAGAAAGAGAACTTTCACAAGTTAGTTCAGTCAGAGAACATTCAAGAAACAAAGTTCCCCACACTGGCTAACTTAATAGGGGTAATTTAACAGGCGTAATTGATTTCTAGGCAAAAGGAGATGAGGGAACAGAGACTAGCAACTGCAGGAAGCTGCTGCCTTGAGGACTGGAGACAGGTGGCCGTGTGACCGGAGCCAGGAACCTGGGCCACAGATAGATGCTGGAACCATGGCAGAACTGAAGGGTAAGTTGAAAGGTGAGACAGAGGTGTGGGGTGCACAGGCACTGGTGGATATGCCTGAAGCAGAAAGGGAAGAAATCTTCTGACCTATACCTTCTTCCTGCCTTCCAGCCTCCAGCCAGTACTTCCCATTGCCCTAAAGGAGTCGGAAATTAGTTGGCAACAAAGACTGAGAGTTGTAGTTTGCAGAAGTCAGATCCCTGTGATACAAGGGAGGAATAGGAAAGGGAGACACCAGGTTCCACAACAGCACAGGAGAGGGCTGAGACATTGGTTCCAGCTCACCAGAGCAGTCTGCCCACAGTCGACAGCCCCATCCCTCCACCCAGCAGGCAATCTCTTTTTTGTTTACTTGTTTTCATTTATAAGATGCTCTTTACAGGTAACGATGTCAGCACATTATTGCCATCTCACTTGAAAAGTTTCCTTTTCACACGAATGAAACCATTCAAGGCCATTTTACCTAGACAGGTGGTTTCTTTCAATGCCAATTTAAAATGATTTTCATAAATGTATATGTATTTGAAACCAGGGAAGAAAAGAAGAGGAAAAAATTTGAGAAGAGTATGGAGTGCTAACACAAACCAGAAATCCATTACAGTGTACTTTGCAAATACTGTAGGTAATTAAGGACTTTTAAGGGCAACGACGGTATTATTTACTTGACAGTGGAACTCTTACAGGCTATTATGTATAAATACACATTGAGCACATTTTAAAAGTGCATGCTATTTACTATTCATAAGTGTTGTTAATATGTATTTCATTTAACCCTAAGGAGCCATTTCAGTCTCTTGTGTGAGTTTACATTTATGAATGTTTTTATAAAATGCATATTATTTACCCAATAGGTAGCTCTGCCATAAGAAATGCTAGAGCTGATTGCCAATTTAACCTCACCTGAGTTCCCATGCAATGCTCCTGATGCTGGCGTCCCTAAACAGCTCTCACTTTCAGAAGCCTGCAAGTCAAGACCCATGAACTGTTCAGATGAAGGAATTTTTCAGCCTGTTTTGGTGGTTCTGGGGATTTTAGTATCCCATAAAAAGAGGCCAGGATATGTCTCATCTTAGAAAATAAAATAAAGATTTCAGCACTGAAGATGGCAGTCTATAAAGTATATTTGTAATCACCTTGTTTACTCTGTGCACTGAAGCCAACATCCACAAAATAAAGATGAGCTCCAGAGTGAGACACTTAAAAAGTGAGTTTCCTTCCTTCCTTCCTTCCTTCCTTCCTTCCTTCCTTCTTTCCTTTCTTCCTTCCATCTGAATAGAATTCTTCTTGCCCCAGTCATTTTCATTGAGACATCAGTATAACTCCCCCCATACCATATACACATTGATGACACTTACATAAACATGTGTCACACACCCAGAATTACATATCCAGCATGACCTCAGAACTAAAATACTCCCTCTGGGAAGAAAGGGTTAACAGAGCCATAGCACTTAATTTCTATTTACTGGGAACACTTGGCAAAAAGGGGATAACCTGGCCAACTGTCCTTGCAAACCTGCTAATAATCTGGCCTTTGGTATATACACTAACTATTTTTATTAGCAGAAAGATAATAGGGAGTTCTTATCTATGAAACGCTTTCAGCAGGAGACACCTGGTCTATCCAGGTTGCTTATTGTAACTAAACATGGAACTTATGGATTTATGAAAGCATGATTTGTTGGATAATTAATGGAGTAAGAAATGGAATTGCTTCACAACTGATATGGTTCTCACTATGTAAAAAACCTCCTGCATTCATTGTGGAAACTCAGAAGCTAAGGTTGAACCAGGTTGTCCTCATGGAAGACAGGAGGACCTTGGGGAGCTGTGATAATGGCGTAAGACTTCCTCCAGGGAAGCATCTGTACCCATGTCCCGCCTTGCTTTCACTCTTTGAATTACTAAGAAAGTTTGGTAGTGGGTAAGACCTATGACTTGTGAGAGTCTGTTTTGACAATGTGATCCTTTTTGTTTTTTCAACTTCTTTTTCTTATTATTGATTGATCGATTGGTTGTACATTTTCATGGGGCAAGAGTTGACCATGAGTACCCATGCCCCAGATGTGGTGAGCAAAGCAATGCTATCAGCATGCCCACCACCTCAAACTACAATTATTCCCTGTGTCCCCCCCAACCTAACCCCTCCCAGTGCCCCTCTCCCTTCCCTGGCAACCCTAGGTCTGTTAGTCCTGAGGCCTCAAGGGACCTCAGAAACTTAGGTTCTGATTCAGAAGTAAATCATCACACAACCTTGGCCAAGCCACTTCACCTCCATATCTTTATGTTGTTTAATTTATTATTAAACAAAAAGGTAAATCAAGCAACCACAGAGGGATAATGTGAGTGTTGAGTGAAGAATGAATAATAAATACCTTTCAAAATTATAAAGTAAAATACTAATGTAAGACATTGATGTTGTTACAGAAATCCATATATAACATGGATCAAATAACAGTCTAGTGTCAGAATGTCATCATCACTGGGTACCAGCATCAACTTTAGGTTCTTTGAGAGGTTACACATTTCAATTCTTATTGATCTTGGTGTCTTCTGCAGCATCTAGTAAGCACCATGCCTTTTACACAGAAGAAGCTCTTCACATTAGCCAACTTATTTCCTTCAATTTCACCTAGAGCAAGCATTCTATAGGTTTGTGTGTCGTTTTACTTTATTAAGTTCAACAACTTCATTATTCACTTTCTGTTTACCATATGGACTAAAATGTGGATCTTTCAAAGATATTGAAAAATTCAAATGGACTGTATGATATTTAACAGTAAATCTTTAGAATTTATTTTCTTGTAACAGGAGAGGTACCTCTATCAACAGCTTTTAATGCAAGCATTAAATTAAGCCATGTAAAATTGCCATTTTTATACTTCAACAATGTATAAATATTAGAAATTTTGTAGGGTTTGATCTAATACAATAGTCACGATGCATAGGTTGGCCAACATGAGAAAGAACAGCAAAGAAAAAGAAATAAGTAAAATTTGGCAGATACTGTTGATTTGTTGATTGGCATCCCAACATTCTCCCAGTATGTCTTTACCTCCTCTCCCCCGCATTCCCTACAGAGTTCGGAAAAGAAAATGTATCTTTCCAGCCAGAGTCACATAGAGTCATATGGCGTTTTCCTGACATACACAATGTAAGCTGGGACTTGTGGGAAAACATTTGCTTTCCCAAGGAAAGGGATGGACAAGGCTGGCACCACGCCACCCTTCTCACTTCTGACTGTCCTCGGTGTGATGCTGTAGCCGTCAGCTGGTTAAAAGGTTAAACACGCTGATGAGAAGACTGAGAAGAAGCTGGGTCCCTGATCACATCACAGTGCCACACATCAGCCCTGGGCTCTCTACGCCAGACTTTTATTATGTGAGAAGAAAACCAACCTGTACTGACTGAAGCCATATTAGTTGGGTTTTCTGTAACTTGCAGCAAAAAAAAAAAAAAAGTCCTAACTGACATAGTAGTAAAAATGAATGTGTATGTAGGTACCTGCCACCCACAGGAGATCATCAGGGCCTGGGTAATAAGATTTTCAGTTAGAAAATCGATTAATGAGAGTTTAGGAAAACTGCTTTTTCTAACAATCTGTATTATAATCTCCATTAAATACATGACATGTCTCTGCTTTAGTGACTATAGAAAGGCTTGTTTTCCTGAAATTTTCCTTCCTGAAATTTTTATAAAAGGAAGGTTTAGCAAAACTTTAGTTATAGTTTGGGGTCTCATAGGACCCAGGATAGCATACATAAACACATACACACACATAAATCCTCAATATATAGTGGATTAAAATCTGGTAATTGGAGATGGGTTTGTGTGCCTAGGTATACCACACTCACATACTCACACACACGTTTACATGAGTATATATCATGTACACCTTATAAAGATTCTCTTTAGACCAAATGACTTTAATTTTCAGGCCAAACTAAAATTTCTTCAAAATAAGAATTTAAAAACGAAATATCCTAAGCCTATTAAACATTAACAATAGTGACAATATCATTGCTGTGACATTTAGTAGAATTTTAGTGGTTATCTATTAATTTTTATTAGAATATAATAAATATTATTAAAGTTTTTATTTGAACAATACACTGAGTTTTAAAAGCTGTCTGGAATGTCAAAAATAATGCATTTTGCATGAGTTCTATATAAATTTTCATTGAATTCAAACTTTTAAATAAATCTTCCAATATCTAGTGCATCATATTATCAAAGCACAAAAAACCATTATATGATTATAAGAACCTCAGAACTCACTGTCTTCAAATTTAATGGACTCCCAATGCTTTTTTTCCCCCTGCAAAGACTGTTTTTAAGACATTTCACAGTATTTTATATTTTATAAATGGACTCCATTCTTGGCTTAGTAATTCACCTAATGGACAATGGATACAAAAAAGCTGTAACTCCAGGGACATTAAATTGGTTCTAAACTCTGAAAATTACAGCTTTTACAAAAAGAAGAAAATACTAAAAACATGTCTAATGCAACACTGCATCTAATTTTCCACTACCTCCAGATTGTGTCTAAAAGCTCCTAAACTTCTTAATGACACAATATGTTAAAATTGCGTTCCTTTATATTTAGATCTCAGAAAGATCTCACCCATTTTGTAACCCTAAGGAGGGCTTACCAGCAAGGAGAGCTTGTGTGGGGCAGAGGGAGGAATGAGTGTGTGAGATGCTGCATATTTCCCAAGAGACTGAGAATTCTCTTCCTTAGGAAATTAGCACCCTCTGTGTGACACCCTCTGTCACTCACTAAGGTGATTACAAATCCAAATTTCCATTTTAAGCACTGACTGATCAATGGTGTTTCAGTACAGGAACAGAAGGGAAACAGAAGAAACTCTTTCCTAGACATACCTAGTGATGACCTTTGAGCCTTAAGACCAGCCTCTAATTTGATAATACTGTTACCCATTCCGAGAACGTGAGCAGTTCTCTCAGTGAAGCTAAACAATACAGTCAGGCACTGGGGACAGAGAAGTTATTTCATCGAACCTTAAATACAAACTTCACATGTTGTCAATTCGCATGTGACTATAACAAAATGTGACCAGTGTCTGAAGGCAGACTCTGTGAATTGGCACAGATTGTAATAAAGCTTACCTTGTAGTTAGTTGTCTACATTCTTTTCGGAGCTATTCTAATTTCAAAGAGGACTTTTTCCCACTTCCCTTTACCTCTCCCTTTTCCTGAAGATGTAAGTGGCTCAGAATACGATCATCGTACCTTAAGTTCCTCCATTTAATCCTTTTATCTTTTTTCTCTACCCTGTTCTGAGATTAGGAAATTTCTTCCTCCAAGTAATTATTTTCTTGTGGATTTCTCCCATGTCTTCACAAATAGTTAACATAAGCACAATATGAAGAGATGCCCGTCTTAAATGAACCTCTGGTCTCTTGGGCATTTTACTTTACATTGATAATTTGTGCTTGAGAAAGTGCTATTTCATTCTAGTTTTTATTCACCCTTTTTAAACTGCTGATAGATCTCTGAGATGGTTTGCACACCTCTTAGAGAATCCACGTTTCTTTTAAATTAGCACCCTTTGACCATCTAGGTAAATAAAAACCTCTCTTTGCCTGACAACTTCTACTACTCCAAATGTGACCTATTATAACCGAAATTTATTTAGACTGGACCTTTTGGTTGCCTTGACTTAAGCACTTCACCCTCTTGTAATACATCGATAATTTTCTCATTGTTTTTTTCATGCTAAAGAAAGAAATCTTGCCCAGTCTTAATTCTCAGCTTCTCTTTTAATCTACACCTATTCTTCTTTTAAATAAAGTCTGCATGTCATCCTCCAGTTCTCAAAGAGAGCACTTGGTTTTAATGAGAAATTACATATTTTTGTTAGAGGTTCAGTTACCATGTTTCTGCCTTGATTGGGTCTGTGAGATTTACCAAATGAATTTTTCCATCTTGTTCCTTAAAACTTCTTGGATGCCTTTCATCTCCAGTCACACACACCATGACTTCCTATTATGTGAGCTGACTGCAATAAGCATTTCCTATGATTTCTGTAGAGAAATGCTCATGTGAAAACAGGTCTTCGTTTCTCTGCTTCTGTTTGTGCCCTTTGCCTTCACCTTTGTCACCTCTCATCTAAGTCTCCCAGATGCTCTTGAATCAAAATGTTTGAAATAATTTCACCATCCAACATTTTCACAAAAATCTTGTGAATGCTAGCTTTTAAATATCTCTAGAGTCTTCCAAATCTGCCCTCTAGAATTTTATGTACCTATAATGATAACTGATATCTATTACAAAGTTGTAATGTATTAACATTTATTTTATTTTACTTTATTTTATTGCATCAAATCATTCTATCGTTACAACTCTGTACAGTAGCAACTGGTACTTCTTTACTCTACAGATGAGAAAATGAAGGTATATATAAGTTAGATAATTGTTGGAGGTCCCCAACCCGAGGGAGAAATCAACACGTGAGCCTAGGCAGGCTGATTTCAGAGCCTACGCAACACAACTTTCTTCTTTGTTAGACTATTGCAAGATGCTCCAAAGTGCTCTTCCAAACTCTGTTTTCATCCTCAACTCTTTTATCCTCCACAAGCCACTGAGCTGACTTTTAAAAACATAATTCAGAACAAAATACCCCTCTGCTAAAAAACACTTCAGAAGCTTTCCATTGTGTACAGGGCAACACCCAATCTTCTCAGTGAACATAAAAGGCCTTTTGCTGTCAGACCTAACCTCTCCCCACTGCACCCCTGATCTCAGCTCTTCTGTTCCCACATCTGTTGCCCAGATATTGAAAGATCACCCTTCCTTGAAGCCGTGCCCTTCCACAACTTTCTACCTATGGTCACCCCCTGCCCACAGCACTCTTTTCTGAACTCAGTGCTGTGCCCGCTCCTCACAATGTGCACATCCTATGCATACCTGGTCGTAAATGTCACATCTTCTATGGAGTCTCCCCAAAATCACTCAACAGAAATAACCTTTCCCTCCACTAGACTGTCTGAGAATTTTGTTCTTCACTCTTTTGGAGCATGTGTCTGCGATCACTGTCCTGTGACCGTGAACATAAGGGACAGCGTCACACCATTACACTCTTTTCACCTCCCCGTGCCTCCCCTATAATGTAGGTAACTAATAAATGTTTGTCCAACAGTGGCTGAATCCTTCTCCCTCATCCCCTACCTTTCTAATGCTGTTTTATTCCTTGAATAAAAAATCATATGCTTGAAGATATTATTCAAGGGTCTCTAACAGAAATATTAACTTTCAGTCAGAAAGAATTTAAACCCCGAGGGATGTTATTTCATAAATTTTTCCCTTGACTCACTTAAAATGTCTGAAAATCCTGCAACACAGCAGTTCTCAAAGTGTGTTCTGGGGACCACTAGGGACCCCTAAGACCTGGAGGTCTGTGAGATCAAACAATGTTTGTAGTAACAATAGCAGCTTATTTGCCTTTTCGCTCTTTTCTCATGAGTGTCCAGTGCACAAGTAGCTGAAGGCCACCTGACATGTGGTGACATTGCTAATGCGCCAACTGATGAATGTGTGCTTGTGTTTTAAAATTTCACAGTTTTCATTTCTAATATGGCAAATATTAATAGATGTACCCCACATAAATAAAAGCTCTTTGAGTTCTTTAAAAAATTTTAAGGAAATAAAAGCGTCCTAAGACCAAAAAGTCTGAGAACCGCTGCTCTAATGGTATGCTAGAGTGAATCCTAATGTGCTAAAAATGCCATATAGTATAGAGTCAAAATTCTGAAGATTGCATGTGTACTTTCATTGTATATTTTTCATCTTGTCGTGTATCCTGAAACATATTTTTATCATATTTGCACAATGTTACCGAAAATCAACTTTCTGCAAAGCAGTGATGATTTTGACCCAGAATGTTGTGCTTTTATACGGGGTTACAAACTGCCTGATGATTAGTTCCAGATCTTCCCAGGTATCAAAGTTAAATTGACTTCTCTACAGATATAAGATTTATTCTTCATAAAGAATAAGGGTGCATATACATTGTCTTCTTTCAGGTTCTTAGAGGACTCAGTAATAGCACATAGTAGTTCTTTTATTATTATTATAATAATTTTGATCTAGTCTCTTAAACATATAATATCTGTTTTTTCATACAACAGAGAAAAAATCATTTCTAAAGTTTTCTTTTATTTAGTTTAATGCATAAAGTTTTCTCAAGGTTATACCCATTTCAAACAACTCCCTTGCATTCTATAATTATGTACATTTTAAAATGAATTATCCTCTCCTTGTGTTCTTATATTTTCTTAAATGTAGTAACAAGAATATGTGAAAAAAAAGTCTATTCTAGGATGAACTTTTATGCCTTCTTTCTAATAATCCAGATTTAACATTTATGATTTTTCTTATGGAATTTCTTCTTTCACTAAGGCATACACAAAAAGATGTGCTAAGAGACGATTTCTACTTATTTCTACTTTCTAAAAATATCATGCATATATTCATCTTGGCTAATCTTCCTGTATGTGGTTTCAAATAGATTATGTTATAACATTTTCACTGAAAGAAAAATCCTTTATGAGTTTTTACTGGGATATTAAACTCACATGAGATTTAAGAAGCTTTTGAGAAAGTGTTTGTTTCTTTTCAAGGTGATGCATTATATAACTTAGACTACATCAAAAGATGATGTGATGCAATTCAACAAAAATAATGAAAAATTAGGAAAGTTAAATGTTCAATATCTACTGGGATTTCAGGGAACCTTCAAAAAACTCCAGCACAAAAGTAAGAAAATGAATTTTCTCCCACCATTATCATTGTCGTGGAATTATCTGATAAGGTAGGAAAAAAGTCTAAAATTCTGATCATGAAACCACATTGAGATAAGTGTTGTCCTGTCCAAACCTTCCTGCATTACAGCTAATTCTCAGGCTCATCGCCATGATGTACTCTTTCACACATAGCTGCCCTTTCGGGCTCTGCCCAGCCCCACACAGACACCCTGCTGTTTCTCACATTTTCTTGTAATTTGAAGAGATAAATGGTGCCAGCTGGCTCCTGTTTTACTAAAGGCAAGATGATATTCCACTCTTCAAGAACTTGGTACACACCTTAGAAAACTTGCCAGGAGGACTGAAAAGCAATGGGTGTGTGTATTCAACCAGGGAGGGGGAAAGTGTAGAGAAAGAAATACCTGAATCACGTTGCTTTAGAAATATTCTTCAGAGATTTAATAGGAAGATAAGCATTAATGCTTATAAATCATAAGGGAAGCATATGGAGTTGGACTAAAGTTCAATACACAAATGTGAAAAAACAAATATCTAATGTATATGGGA
Organism: Cynocephalus volans; assembly: GCF_027409185.1. Classification (NCBI taxonomy): domain Eukaryota; kingdom Metazoa; phylum Chordata; class Mammalia; order Dermoptera; family Cynocephalidae; genus Cynocephalus; species Cynocephalus volans. The sequence goes on from NC_084475.1 coordinate 32,852,573, forward strand.
AATATTTAACATCCATTTTACTTGGTTAAAATGGCTTTAATTTTCTCAGTTGGATAGACAAATTGGAGAAAGAAGGTGGCAAAGTACTATAATGATAGTAAATCTTTAAATTGCTTTTTTTTTTAATAGGAAAATCTATGTTGAAATAAATGGGGAGATGTGCAGTTGAATACCAACGAATAAATTGATGATGGTTTTTGAGTGCTTAAGATGTGCCAAGCACTCTTCCAAGGGGTTCACATGAAGTAACTCATTTAAATCTCACATACACCCCATGCTGTGGGTAACTATCATTCTCCTCATTTCACAAATGAAACAAAGAAATTGAGGCAGAGAGAGTTTTAGTCCTTTTCCAGAGAGCACAGATAGCAAATGGTGGTGCTGGGATTTGATCCCAGGAAGTCTTGCCCCAAAGGTCCTACCCTTACTAACTTCCTGTTGCCTCAAGACCATGTATAACGCCAAGATAAAATTTCTTTTGGAACATTCTCATGATTTGTTTTATATTCTATAATTTAGTATGCTTAAATACTACTTGTAAGAGTTCTTTATTTTTCTCATTTCTATCACTCTGACACTCATCCTTCCTATGTTGAACAAATCAAGATACCAAACCCTGTAACAAATTCCACAAAAACCCAAAGACTAACTTGTACATAGTTGTGACTGGGAATATATTTTTGAAGTGTTAGATCCCATCAACACCATAAAACAGGTTTTCTGTTGTGTCCTCCTTCTTATGGTGCATGACAATTTTTAAAATTGATATTTAAAGAGTAAAACTGACAATTTTTCTAATTATAGAAGTATTGCATGCTTATTGTAAAACTCATTAAAAAAAAACAAAACAAAAAACCCAGAAACAGAAGAAAGAGAGCCCAACCTGAAAAATCAACCACTATTACCATTTTGTCTGTCTCCATAAACTTCTAAGAATGAGGATGGGTCTACAGCAAGATAAGGAGTGAGCTGCATGTTACTCTGAGAGCCCTAGAAGACAGAAAGGTCATGCCACTTAGTCCCATTGGCATAATGTCAGGGTTACTCTCTGACACTGGATCTCTGGGGAAACACAAGTCCTGACTTGCAGTGTTTGCCAATGTCCATGATGTAAATACTACCACCATCGCCAATATTAAGCTACCAGCATGTCACTGAATGTAGAGTTGGGATAGAAGCACACATCAGCTCTTGCAATCCCGTACAAGTGAGACCCAGCACAACACTGATAGTGATCTCTAAGGTTCTCTGTAAGGTTCATTTAGCCAAAATGTTATTTTCAAATTTCCAGGATGCAGTTATTTTCCTTCTCCCCTTTCCAGGACCACAGCATTTGTCTTCCCACTGGCTCACCAACATATACCTGGCCCTTCTCCAGTTTATCCTTCACTAGGCAACTGTGGTGATCATATAAAAATAGAAATCTGAACATGCCATTTTTCTTGCTTGAACAAATCCAGTGGCCTCTGTGGAAGGCTGGATAATAGCCCCCAATTATGTCCATGTCCTAATCAACAGAATCTGTAAATGTTACTTTCTGTGGCAGAAGGGCCTTTGCAAATGCAATTAACGAAAGATCTTGAAATGGGTAGCTCATCCTGGTTATCTGGATGGGCTTGATGCACTCACAATGGCCCTTATAAAACAGAGACAGGTGAAATCAGGGTCAGACCAGAAGGTGATATAATGAAAGAAGCTGAAACTAGAATGATACTCTTTGAAGACAGAGGAGGGGTAAAAACCAAGGAGTAGAAGTGGCACTACAACCTGAAAAAGGCAAGAAAACAGATTCTCTCCTCAGAGACTTGAGACAGAACCAGACCTGCCAACACCTTGACTTCAGCCCAGTGAAACTGAACATAGACTTCTGACTTCCCGAACTGTAAGAGAATAAATCTGTGTTATTTTAAGCCACTTAGTTTGTGGTAATTATTTAGAGCAGTGTCCTTTCCTATGAAAGGCAAAGACAAAATCCCTTCAAGTAGCCTATGTCCTCTATATGGTCTCCCCTCTACCTGTTCTCCCAGGTCAACCATTTCACCTGCTCTCGAGTTCTTCCTGCTCCAGCCCCACAGGCTTTCTTTCAGTCCACCGTGTTTTCCATGACTAGGCTGCCATAGAACCTTTTCCTATACTGTACTTCTGCATGGAATGCTCTTTCCTCTGATTTTTTCTAGTTAATTACTAATCATATGTCAATTCAAGCATTACTTCTTTGGAAAGACTTTTTCTTTGTCAAGCAGAGCAAATCTCCCTCTCTATGTATACATACATATATATATAAAACAGGCACACATAGAAGAGTTTGTCTCCTCTTCACTGTGTTTATAGCAAACGTAATTTTACATTTGTTTGTATGATTTTTTTATTAATTGCCTTTCTCCCACATGCTAGTTTTTCCTTGGCTTTGTACCCCAGGGGCCTAATACGTAAGAGATACTTATGACTAAATACTTATTGCATATGACTAAATACTTTCCAGCTTATTCCTCTCTTAACAATTGTGTTCAATACACTTGTTCTATAATCATGTATCCAACCAACATTTACCAAGAGTCAACTTTACATAAAACCCTGGTCTCACACATTCATGTAATTTCTCCAGTAATAATAGTAATAGGAAGAAAGACATAGTAATAACAGCAAATCTCCACTGAGAATTTACTATGTGTCAAGCACTGTGATAAATGCTTTAAGTACACAAGCTCATATTACCCTTGTAAGAAGAGTATATTATAATTACATTTTCAGATCAGAAAAAAATAGGTCTTAGGACATCTAAGTAACTTCAGTAGACTGCATGGCCAGAACTAGATACAGTAAGTGGATCTGGCTAACAAAACCTTCATTTCCTAGCATGATATTATTGTTTGTCCTTTCGAGACCCCATAGTTGTTTGTAAGAATTATTTACAAATTTATGTCATTTATTCATGTATTTATTCTCTATTAGCCCATTCCCCTCCCCCCTCTCTTTTTTCTTTTACTGTTTTTCCCTCTGTACTGTTTTTAAGAACTATCCATGATGCTGGAACACCTTGAATCTAAGTGTTGCTACATTTTATTCAACAAAATATGCTTGTCATGATCTTATTCACAATGTCAGAGAGAGCCCAATCTTCAATATCCACTCCTTCCTCTTCTTTTTGTAGTGAACAGCTGAGAGCATGGCTGTCCAGCTAGAACCTTCCCAGAGTCCCTGAAAGTTGGGTGTGGCCATGTGACATATGTCCTGAATAATGAGAAATGAGTGTAACAAATGTGTCGATATGTGACTATTATTTTGGCTTTTCTTAGGACAGTTGTACTGCTATTCAAACCAATACATTTATTAATTCCTCTGACAACAGACACTGAGTTTCCTCCAGCTCCTACTACCACACAAACAATGCTGTAATGACATTTCCACACATTCCACTTATGGGTCTCTATGAGACTTTATCTGAGCTAGGTACCCAAGAGTAGGAGTTATGGGTCACAGCTTATAAGAATTTGACTAAAAACTGCCAGATTGCTTTGCAGAAGGAGATTTTGTTTTTAATCATTAGTGTAGGCATCCTCTCTCTGAAACACTCCCAATATACAACTTTAGAGATTCCAAACCCGTACTCGTTTTAAATACAAACTCTTTCAAGGGGCAGCAAAGGAGGAGAGAGTAAAGTTGGTGGGAACACATGGAGAAGTAATAATTTTCCAAACCCATTTGGTCGGCACAGAGATGTTCTGTAGTAGCCTGGACTTCAGGTTTGCACCACATAATAAAAGAATATATAATAAGCTACTTATTGATCAGAACAAATTAATTCTGTAATCCTCTATAATTTTATAACTTGACTAAGAGGCCAATATCTCTTTGATGGTCTTGGGTTGTTAAAAATCATTCCCAACCTCTACCAAGAAGATTAAACTCTGGGAAGCATCGTGGCTCAATGATTTGTGGCCTTGGGGTCAGACTGACAGTAGCACTGCCTTTGCCACCAAGTGAATGGAGGACCTTAAACAAGGCCATCATTAGTCTTCATTTCTCTTCCTTATTTTTAAGAGAGGAAAACCAAAAAGAACTCTAAGTACATTTGCCCACATGTTCCTTAAATGCCAAACACTGTACTAAATGCAAGCTGCACAAAGATGAGTGTGCTGTTCCCTAAATGGGCCTATCGTCTAGGGATGCATGTAGTGAAACGAACACATAATTCAATGAACAGCATTGCATCAGATGACTCTCATGCCCTTCTGACATTCCTTCAGTCTCTCCTCTGATTCTAGCCATGGCAGAGCAATTGGTTAGGCTGTGGAATGCTTGGATTATTGTGTCTCATGTTAGTGTTCACCACAGATTACCCACTGCAGAGAAATCACTAAAGGATCAGGTGGGCAGGATAGCTCACTGTCTGCAGTCATCATACATAATATCATCTTAAAGTATGAGACCCATTTTATGTAAAGGTGAGATATTGGACACATGATTACAGGATCCACTTGTCTTGCTGTGCAAGTCATTGGAAGGAGCTAAACTATAGGAAAACAAGGACTAAGGTGCCAGCTTGTGGGGAATAGCCTGCAGTGTTGGTTCTGTCTTCCAGATGCAGCAAGCACCAGGCCAATGGATGATATCTAGCACTCTGGCCCCAAAACTAGACTACATGAATCCAGGAATCAAGAGGTGATGTTGCTTATTTCACTGCTGTTCTCAGTGGTCCGCTGAGTAATTAGTGTGTCTTATACCCAAACCTTAGGATCCTCTCAATTAGCCACCACAGATCCCAGGGAAGGAATGCTTCTGCCAGGAGACACAGCGTGGCATCCACTGAACCTAAATGGCAACTACCAGCTCATCATTTCAAGCAACAGATGCTGGTAGATCAGCTACCAGAAACGAAATGACAACAATGACAACAAAAGGAGTTACTCATGGGCACAATTCATGCAAAATATCTTAAGGAACTGGGGTTGTTGTTACATAATGGGGCAAGAGAAGCATCTGGAACTCTTCACTGAGATATTTTTTTCTGTCCCCATGCCTGGTGGTAGAAATGAACAAATGATTTTAGCAAATGTAGCCAACAATGGCAAGGAGTCTAAAGACTCAAACCATTCAGGAATAAATATCTGGCTTACTCCAGCAGGCAAACAACTGAGACGAGCTGCAGTGAGAGAATTTAGAATGGATAGTTGAGGAGGGAGAGAACTGAATGTCTCCCTTAGGACAATTTACAGCTTTGGAAGCTGGGAACTTGTTCCAATAATGCTTTCATGTTAAGAATTTGTAGAGACAGGAGCAGGCCACCACCTTGACAACTCACAGACAGATTTGATTTAATGTGGGCATGAATGGGTGTAAGCAGTGCAAGGGGTGGGCTTCTTCACCCAGCCTCTTCCCCTTGACCTGACCTCTGCCCCCAGTCATGGCTTCATCAGAGTGTTCTATATGAATCTCAGTTCTATATGAACCTCACTTGGTAAGGAGACATGTGCAGGTTGGAAGAGGAACTAACCTACAGGTATGTCTCAAATAATGGGAGACAGGAGCCAATGTATACCTGCTTTTCTCTTTCAAACCTTAAGTGGAAAATCTGAAAGACATCCTATACCTTCTCAGAAGACACAGGCAAAATTGAGCCCCAGGTGGGGATCAACTTGAGCACAGGTGATTACACTGTGGGGATCAACTTGAGCACAGGTACTTACTGGCTTTTCCTCCTTCCTGTCCCATCCTTCCCATCCCCTCGGTCTAGCTTCCCTGGATCATCTCTACCACATAAGTTTTTGGCTCAGAGTCCGCTTTTAGAGGAACCCAAACTAAGCAATGAAAGCATATGTAGTGACAGCCCCAATGGCACTTGTCACTGTCTTTGTAATTGTTTTTTGCCTATACGCCCCTACGAGAATGAAAGCTTCCTGTAAGCATATTTAATGACTGTTTTCCTAGTGCCTAGAATAGTGTCTGCACATACAAGGTGCCTAAAAAATATTTGTTGAATGAATGAGTGAACAAATGAATGAATTCTCAGTTTGAGGATAACAACATCCTAGGGGAAGAAAGTCCTCAGTGGTTCATTGGCCAGATGAAGCTTTAGACAGTCTGGCATGAAAAAGATATCATGAGTCTTGATTCTCTTGGATATGGCCAAGGAAGTAGCCAAAGACAGAGCATATGGACCTAAGGGGGCTAGATGGTTAAGGTCCAGGGGTTTCTCAGATGTGAATTAGATGGAAAGGCTATTATTGAAGACCAGATGAGAAAATGGGTACCTCTGGAACCACCTGTGTAATGTGGGCCACCTGCACCTATGCTTGGTAAAAACTCAGTACTCAGAATTTAAGACCCAAAGCCACCGCGGGAAAAAAACTACTCTTTCTTTTGTCTCAGTTTTCTCATCTGTTATATTAGGAAGTGGAGAAGACTAAACAAATTAGATTAACTCTTAGGAAGGTGTTTGGAACAAGATAAGTGATATTTAAGAGTTTCTTAAGTAACATAAAATGTATCTCATACAACTGAGATACATTTTATTTTACTGGTATGTGACCCATTCTGTGAACAACACAATTTTTATAAAAAGGGGATCCAAATTTAATTAGGCACTGCAAAGAAGAAGAAAAAAAATAGTTTAATTAACTCTTACTTTATTTCTATTGCGGCAAATAACTATTACGGTTAGAAAGTTTGCTATTACTCAGCTATAAGAAAAAATGAAATATTGCCATTCACAGAAACATGGATGAGCTTAGAGAAAATCACATTAAGTAAAATAAGCCAGGCACAGAAAGAGAAATACACATAAGTGGGAGCTAGAATAATAAACATATAAATAAAAGAAAGAAAGAAAGAAAGACACAATATTCCCAATAATACATTGAACTTTCAACAGTACAGCTGGGGTTACTAGAAGGGGGAAGGAAGGGGGTTGGGAGGGATGGGTAAAGGGCCATGAATAGCAATGACAGTGTGTATTACTGAATATAATAGTTATTCTGATGTGAGCATCACATTGCACATGGGTATTGATGTTCAATTCTGTACCCCACAGATATGTACAATCAATTTTGTTTCAATAAAAAAAAGAAAAAAATTTTTTAAAGATAAAAGTGAACTATTAATCTAATTACCTTATTTATTTATTTATTTTTTAAACAGCATTTCAAACCTACTATCATTTAAGAAAGAAAGTAGTATTTCTGATAAGTTTGTACTAGGAAGCTAACTGGTTAACACTTAACCTTCTCAGGGGATATTTCTGCCCCTACTAGGGACTCAATATCTCCAAATTATCATTAGAGGTGCTAATGCTGGCGGCTAGATAGGAAAGGATAAGTTCTTTGATAGTCTGATCACAGGCAGGCATCTGTGACACGTGCCTGTAGCGTCACACATGGCTCCAGCTACAAATGGGTTCTAATCACTGGACTGTGGGCTGGCCACTTCTAACTGAGCCTTGCTGGAAGGACAAAGTCATGCTAGCAGAAAACTTCCATGTCATTAGTGGCCTGGGTTATGATCAGGTGGACGTGATCCAACAGATCTTTTTAGGCCTGTTTGATTGCCTCTATCATCTTGGCCTAATGCCTAAAGACACTTTTAAAATAAATAAATAGGATTTGACTTTACCATAAAGCTGCACTCTAGTACTTCCACAAAGCCACTTGATGGATATAAAAAGCTTCTGTAGGAAGCCTCCCATAACAAAAGTTGAAAAAAGTTCTGATTTTACAAACAACAAGAGGCAATCCCTGTCTCTCTCCATCTGGAAGACCTGTCTCCCTTGAGCCCCACATCAAGGCCCACATGACCTGCCATTGTCCTCTGTATGGAGTCAGTTTCTTCCTCTTAGTTCCAAACCCTTTTGTCACTACTGTCCTGGAGTACATGGACATTTCCTCTTATCAGGAACCTCTTTATTCCCAGCTCCCATGCACCTCCCCAGACTCACTTCTCACCATTTCTCTCCCCACCTCACTGACAATTCTAACCTACTTGAGGGCTCTCCGAACCTGCCGTGGCGTGATGCTTCTCACCTCTGTGCCTTTGCACATGGAGCTACCTATTCCTGAAATGTCCTTCCCTGTACTCCCCGCATCTGTCATGCTGAGCTCATTCCTAGTTATCACTGGACTCAAGGCGAAAGGTCAGTTAAGAAAAGCCTCCCAACCTCCAACCTGAGTCCTGAAGGGTGAGGTCTCTGTGTTCCAGTCTCTCATCTCCCAGACAACGTATCAACTGTCTCTTAGAATAAATGGGTGAGTTCTGCCCCAAGCAGAGCATGTCCTCTTTATAACTGCTTAATGACAAATGCAATTGTGTAAGCCAAAGAAGAGTTTAGAAGCAGATGACCATTGCCTGAAATTCGCCCTTTTGACACACATTCTAAATGCCTGAACAACTATTTTCTTTTCTGCCTGCTTCTAAATAAACACATCACCAAGGTTGATATTCAGCAGGTGCACACTGATATTGAACTACTCCATACCATTTGGTAAACAGCTGCTGTCCTGACCCTGAAAGTCACACCCCCCCAAGCCTTGGCTCCCCTGGAACCTCACCTTGGGTACTTCCAAGAACTCTTCTGCAGCTAAAGGGTTAAAGGCTGGCCCAGCAGGGGTCTTCCAGAACCCAGTCCCAGTGCTCCTGCAGGTGTCCGTTCTAATTGATTGATGCCACAATAGTTGTTAAAATACTTTAAATATCACTCCTGCAGATCACCACATTTATCTAAGGAGTAATTGCAAGGATTCTCTGTTGACAAGTATAACAACACCACAGTGAGATAAGCCTTAAGGTGACTGAAAATCAAATTTGCAGTTAAAAAAATATTCAATATAGCATCATATCATAAGCCAAAGGGATCCAAGAGTCGTGTTTAAAGTACCAAGGAAAGGCAGCTAGGACTGGGAAAATGAATGTTTTAAATTTAACATCTGAAATAGTTTAATTGAAATTATCAAATAAGATAAATGTCTTTCATCATCACACACTTTCATTTACTGCAGCAGCTCATGTGCATAGTTGTTGAAGCACATTTTAGTTTAGTGTTTAATAACTTGTCAGATGCATATTGAACTTTTGTGAATTTAGATGCATCCAGCATATGCAGAAGATAATAATTACAGAGAATTTACAATTGGGGCAGGCCCAGCATGGGAGTACTTGGCATAATTAAGGATACTGATGAAAAATAGAAGACTTGGGGGTGAGTCGAGGTACACAGAGATTGCAAAGGTGATTTGAGCCATACAATAATGCCTCTGACTGCTGGAGAGGTCTGACAGATCATATTGCTACAGTTGTTTTGTTATTTATGAGAAATAGAAAGAAGTCCATACAAATATACCAGAAATGACAATAACACATCCACACAGAGAAATACATCAATAAGCAAATGTTCTAGGACCTACATTTATTTAAATGGAATCTATGTCAGCACTGGTAGGAGTTCTTCAGAACATTTCTAAGAGTGGGCCTCAGGAAAAGGGAATATGGTTGCTCTTGGTGTCGTTGTGAGGCCCCCTCCCACAAGAAATACACTTACACGCCACTCGTGCAGAAAAGGGCAGTTTATTCACTCCAGCTGGCCAGCGTCCGTCTCCCAAGCAGCAACCAAGGAAGAGCAGCATCAGGCTTTGGTCTTATGGGATTTTTAAAGGCAAAAACTACATCCCGTTGGCAAACGGGTTTGTCCAGGTACACAAAGCAAGCTAAGGAGCCGAGAATGAGCCGTTCGAGCAATCAAGCATACAAGTTTTCACTGTGTGTGGTTCCTATTCCCATGTAATAATTCACTCTGTATGGCTCCTGTTTCTAAGCAATTGTTTTTTGTTTCTATGACAAGGTCAACGGTTTCTCATGCAGAAGGCGGGGGGTAGTCTGCAGGTCAGACAGGGGGCAAAATGGAGTTACTTAGGTTAAGCAAGCAATTCTACAGAAGCAGATAGCGTACATTATGAGGGTGTAGCGTACATTATTTCAGTGTGACTTTCAGAGTCCAAGAGAATATGTCAATTCCGTGAAGAGTTATTGAGGTCCTACTGTGTGCGAGCACTCTGTTTAGGGTGAGGGATATAGAAATACATGCAGCATGATCCTACCCTTTGAGATTCCTTATAATCCATTGCCAGCTATAGCAGAGAGCTATGAAAACACACAGCAGGGGGTCATTAATTCTGACCGAGAAACATTAGGCAAAAGGGACATTTTGAGTTTAGACGGACAACTGAAAGGGGCCTTACTGAGCAGAGAAGGCAATGTATGATTCACAGATGTAAAGTAGCTTACTTGGAGTGACAGCGAACTAACAACTCATATGAAATCTATACAAACCAGGGAAGGCTTAAAGAAGGCTTTTTTTGTTCTCACTTTATGAAACACATCAAGGTGAATTTCAAAGTATTTTTACAATATTTTAAAACAAAGTGCCATTCGGTGATTAAGCTGTCTCTTTGGCCATAGTCTCTTATTTGAGTCAGGGTTCTCCAGACTGACAGAACTGATAGAATATGTATATAAATATACGACAGGGGATTTATTAGGGGAATTGGCTCACATGATCGTGAAGGCTCAGGAGTCCCACGAAAGGCCATCTGCAACCTGGATGCTGGTCATGTGGTTCAGCCCAAGTCTAAAGCCTCAGATCCAGGGAAGCCAATCGTGCTATTACAGGTATAAGTCCTGGAACTCAAAAGCTGAAGTCTCAAATTTTGATATCCATGAACAGCAGAGCAAAGTGAATCCCAGTTCCAGTGGGATAGAGAGTGATTTGCCTTTTCCTGTTTTTGTTTTCCGTGGCCCTCAGTGGATTGGATGGTTCCTGCCCATATTGAGGGCGGATTTTTCCCACCCAGTGTACTCAGGCCCATGTGCTAATCTCTGCTGGAAACACCCTCATGGACACACCTGCAAAAATTGCTTAACTAGGTTTCTAAATTACTCTTTAAGCTAATCAAGTTGACATGTAGAATTAACCATCATGTCCCTATTCCAGCAACACATGTCTGGCAACATTACTGGTTTATCCATCTTCAGAGCCTTCAGAAATGCCCAGTGGGAACTGGTATCCATGGCACTGAGGCTGGACAGGAAAATGGGGGATAAGGAGAGAAAGGGTAAAACTGCAGCCTCTCTGTAGGGAAGAAATCAGGATGGGAGAAGGAAATTGGGAGACAGGAGGCAGCTGGGCTCAGGCACTGGAGAAAGCTTAGCCTGCACTGGCTAATTCCATAGCAACTAGCAGTCCGTGGCTATTTAATTAAACTTGAATGGAATTAAAAAACCAGTTCCTCAGTTGTACTAACCGTACTTCAAGTGCTCACTAGCCACAGTGGTGAGGGGCTGCTGTACAGATATAGGAGGTTTCCATCATTGCAGAAAGTTTTTTTGAACAGTGTTGGCTTAAAACAATGAGTAAAAAGAGAAGAGAACACTAATGAAGGGACACGCAATGGTAAAAATAAAAACAAAACAAAACAACCTAAAACCTAGACAGGAATCTTGAAAAAAGTATTAAAAAGATTATTAGACCTTGAGGATGGACAAGACTGGCTGAGAACTTTTTTCTCTTCTTATAAACTATTGTCAAAGGAGAGATGGGAAAAAGACTGATTACAGAGGCAGGAGCATGTTCTGTCCCTGGCCACATCAATCCGGTGTGGCAACAGAGGATGGACAGATGACAAAAACAGCTGGGGCTGGGACTGTTCTCTCGTTCCCTCCTCAGGATGAATCCACTAAACTCTGTGGCTTCCACGCCAGGTGCCAGGTCACTGAACTCTCTGAGCTCACTTCTTCACTAGTAAACTTGTGCTGATAACCTCACCCCTAGCAATGGTTTAATGATCGGATGAGATAATGTCTATGCCACTTCATTGTAAACTGCATGGTTCTTTGTACAAGTTATTATAACTACTTCTTCTGACATATTAAAATTATGCTTTTGCATCTTCACTAACTTTGTCTCTCTTATTATATTTAAAGGGAATGTGAGGGCTAAAATACAATGATGCAAGGTGCATAGGCCTATGCAAAATTATGACTTCTACTTTTCTAGCATGTCTTACTTTTTTATGTTTTCCAACCATTTCTCACTCACTAGATTGTGAAGTGTTTGAGTGCAAAATCTCTTTCTAAGGCAGCTCCTCATTTTTTATAAGGAAGGTCAATAGCAGAATATTCATTACAATTATTTATTGATCCATTTAGTCAAATACTTCAGGGATCTTTCAGACTGGGCTTCCCAAGAAATAACTGAGATGGAGATTAATGTGCAGGAGATTTAGTAGGAAGTTCTCCTGGGATCCACACTTCTGGAAGGAAGGGACAGGTAGCATGATTGGACAGAAGGCAAAGTTGAGCAGCAATACAGTCCCAGATAAGACATCGGCCCACCCCACAGTGCTGGAATAACTCTTCAGATCTGGAACTAGGAAGACTTTATACCCTGTGTCGATCAGTGCTTGGTTGTAGATTCTCCCATGATACATGTGACCTCAGTTGAAACAGCTGTTTTACACCAAGGCACTGTCCAAACAGGGCAACTCCTGGCAGCACTCCCATCTGCTGGGGGATAGTTCTTCATTCCTGCTGGAGGACCTGGGTGGTACTTTGTAGTAGGGAAGAAAGCCAGGATGGAAAGGAAGGAAGACAAGCCAACATTCAAGATAACATAACACTATGATGAGATGGGCATTTTAAAAACCCTACTTCATTCCGCTTTCAAACAGTCCTATAACCATCTCCGCCCCTCACCTTCCCACGCCTGCCCCTGCAGCCACCAACACACAGTCTTAACATCATACCTTTAAGAAAGAGTATTTTTACAACTCCTGGAAACAGATCATTTATATGCCTTCTCTTTTCAGTTGCTGAAAATCCTTAGATTTTCCCCACTTTCTGATGGTATTAAAATAATAGACTGAATAGTAAAATGAATTAAAAATGTCAAAACATTTCTTAAAGTTAAAATTTCAGGCCTTTTCATATTGTATTAATAGATGACTCAAAGTATAACTTCGAAATTTGTCCTGAATTTTAAGTAAAAATGAATGATTCTTTTTAAAAATGTGACAAATGGAAAAAATAAAACCATTCTTAATTGTTGTTCTCAATTATTCCTTCTCTCTGTTACCCAAACACAAGACCCATAAAATATAACCATAGACTGAAGCATTTATATTTAATTCAGGAACTTACCCGAGACATGAAATTATTTTCAAGGAATCTGTGTTGGTTATTTTCTTTTTTGTCTGGTGCATATACTTGAGATTTACTTATTTACAGGTACATTTGCTCCCACATAAATAAATATGCCCATTCTCTTATTCTACCCATACTATAATTGACAGCAGAGAGCTGGTGAGGAAATATGAAAACCACTCTTAAAAGACTCTGTTCCTTTTTGGCTTGGAATGCACTACTAGGCTTTTCAGTAAAAACCCAAGTCCTGGTGTGTTCTGTCAGACTCAGGCAATCTCTTAGGAATAGCTTTCTTCTGAAATCTGCCCTTGCTACCTAATTCAATTGTTTATTGTATAGCTCAAAAACTTGTATCATCAATAATCACTTACATTTTTATTTTTTAACTTCTAAAGCAGTGTGAGTTGTGATTACTTCAGGACAGGTCTGAAAAGTTTGATGGTTGTGCTATAAAACCAATGTATGATGAGTATATTAACCAAAGCAGGGCAGGAGAGGAAGGCTGAACGTGGATGGTTTTCAAAATCAGGGGAAGCCAGCTAAATGAACGCAGTGATATCGGCCTTTCCGAATCTTTACAATAGAAGAAATGTCTTGAGATCTGTAGTTTTGCTCTCCAGGAATTCATGCCCTTCATGAGTTTTAGGTTCTTTGCAGAAATTCTGAATAAGGCCACCACCCACCAAGAATAAAACTTCATTACTTTAGAATATAATAAGTCTTTAAGATGTACAGAAGGGGCATCTCTAATGATATCAAATCTAATAATTTTTCTGCCTCTATAGTCTTTCCTCCAGGCTCTCATTGGTGCTGTTTCTTTACCTACAAACATGTTTTGTTCATCGACAAAACCTAATCCTCATCCATTGAACTGCAACTAAAATGTCATCTCCTTGAAAGAGCCTTTTTGATATCCCTTTCCTTCTCCGAACTTTCCAGCCCCTTATCTGTGTCTCTCACGCTGCACCTGCTCATGCACTCAGACAGCATTTATCAAGTGGCAACTAGAGTGTCACGGGTTGTCTCCACGGTGGCTGCCATGAGCCCTGTCTCCTGCTATTCTTTCCCTCGTGTAATCTCCTCCCCTCAGTGGTAGGGTGTACTTTGTGGCTTGCTTCTAACAAAAGTGAGGAGTTGTCACTTCTGAGATTAGATGACAGAAAGACTGAGGCTTTCATCCTGCTCACTCTCTGGTTTGCTTGCTCTGAGGGGGGCCAGTCAGCATGGTGCGAGCTGCTCGCTGGAGAAGCCCACATGTCAAAGAACTCAGTCCAACAACCTGCGAAGAACTGAATCCCGCCGATCACCACGTGAGTAAACTGCAGCCAGATCCCGGACCTACACAAAATATGAGGTAACAAACATTTGTTTTGTTAAGCTGTTCGATATGGGGGTTACTTGTTATGTAGCAATAGACAACTAAAACACGGAACTAAGCACATTCCTAGGAAATTATCTCATCTTCTCTAGGATTGTCATTTTTTATCCACGTGTATTTTGCTCTTGAAGGAATCACAAGCCCCCTTGAAGACAGGATTCTTCTTTCATGAAGTAAAAAGAAGACGAGAGTGTTCACAAGATGCCTCCCGTGACTCCACTTACCAGAGTAAAGCCAGATCAGTTTCCTCCCTTCTCACCTCCTCTGCCAGTCCCCATTTCTTCCACCTCTATCGCCCCAAAAGTGTCTATTTTACTAGAAGAGTGAAAGATGTTGTGATGCTCTATCAAGGAAGCACGTGTAAGAAGGGACACGTGAGGCTGGAGGAGGAAGGGCAGCACTTCGGCAGAAATGTTAAAGAAGCTGGGAGGAGGCAGACGCCAGGGAGAACGTGACTGTCCTTGCTGGGAGCAGACAGGGAGAGTTTTCTTGGTGTTTTGACGAGTAAGGCTCCAGGAAGATGTGCTTCAAAAGCAGAACAAAGAGGATGTAATAAAATAGCAACAATGACAGAAAAAACTGCCTGTTTAGATGCTGCTTCTTTAATCGCAAAATGACCCTACGATGCAAACAGTGGGCCACGTTCAACAGCCTTGCTCAGTCATTCAACCATTCCGCAGAGATTTATCCAAACCATTTATCTTCATGGAGCTCACATGGTGGTGGAGGAGGCTGAAAACAAATCAATAAAATATTAGTTTGTGACATAATCATGTAGACTTATCTAATTGATTCTTTTTTGTCTCTTGCTGCAACCAACATATTACTTTTACATAATAGAAGATAGCATTTTCTGAGTGAATGAATTGAGACCAATATTTGCATAGTTTAGTAACTCCACTTATTTATTATTATATAAAAAATCTCACACTATATATATGAGTGTGCTAGAGCTGTCATAACAATGTACCGCAGGGTGTGTGGATTAAATGGTGGAATTTCTTACAGTTCTGGAGGCTTGGAAGACTGAGATCAAGGTTTCAGTAGGATTGGTGTCTTCTGAGACCCCCGTCATTGGCTTGTAGGTGGCTATCCTCTCCCTGTTTTCACATGTCTTCCATCTATCGGTATCTGCGTCCTAATTTCCTTGAGTCATATCAGATCAAGGCCCACTCTAATAATCACATTTTAACTCTACTACCTTTTTAAAGATCCTGTCACCAGATATTGTCACATTCTAAGGTACTGGGGGTTAGGACTTCAACATATGGATTTTTGAGGGCACACAGCTCAGCCCATAACACTGTACAATATGCAATCTTTACCTCAAATAAAATAAAGTAATGGTTCAACTTAGACCGTGGGGTCAGGCAGCCTGAGTGTCAGTACCATGTGATCTGGGGCAAGACGGTTAAGCTCTTTGTTCCTTTGGTTTTCTCATCTATGAAATAGTTTAATAATATAATGTTTATGAAAATTAGATAAATTAATTCACTAAAAGTTGTTAGAAGACTCACTGACACAGTAAGAATTTAATAAGAGTTAGGTCTGAAGTATCTTATTTTACAAATGCAAAATTGACACATAGAAAGTAAAATGGCCTGGCCACACGTAGAAGCAATTGGTCAGTTACACAGCAAAGAGGAGAACCCCAGTTCCCAACCCTGGGTTCAGGGCTCTTTTCTTTTCATCATGGACATCATTCTCGGTTTCCTGGCAGGAGAAAGATTTGCTTCTGTATACCTAATGAGAGCCTGGTTTATAATGACTTTGAGGGTTAGATTATTTTTCATCTTATCAAAATCAGTTTAAGGGATATGGCTACAGGAATTTCCTCCCTCTAGTAAACTACTCAATCTCTTGCCCTTGCCTTTCCACCTTCTTTGGTACATTTATGGAGCACCGGGTGTGTGATGGGACGCAGGCTCAGTGCAGGGATACAGGTAAGGCACTGTTCTTATCTTTAAGGGACAAATGAGCACATAATCGTGGCATGGTGTGATGAGAATGACCAGCAAGCCACGAGAGGACAGACGAGATAACACTGAGGCAGATGATACCAAGAAGGCTGCGTGAGGATTTCCACGTGTCCCAAGCCCCTTCATTGGCCATTTCCTCCTTTTATATAGTCTTATATATTACATGCTACACATAATGAGAACTTATGACTGGCCCTGAATAAGGACAAGTACATTAGTGCTATATATTAAAACATTTTCTTCTACCTAGAAGTTCACATTTTTCTTCTGATTTTAAAAGAAATTGGGCCCCTAAAAGTATCATGGGCCTTTAGCACTGTATCTACTGCTGCTGAGTTGATCCTGACTACCTAAATGAATGACTCAACTTCAATTTTGAGGGATGAGTGGCTGTCTAGAGCAGTGCTTCTTGAACTTGACAGAACATACAAACTAGCTGGGGATCTTGTTAAACTGCAGACTCAGATTCAGTATGTCTAGGTGGGAGTCCAAGATGTTGGAATATCAAAGTTTTCAGGTGATGTGACTGGCCTAGAGATTGCACTTTAAATAGTTAGAATCTAGAGCTATATTGTCCAAGATGGTAGCCACTAGTCACATGAGGCTATTTAAATTTATATTTAAAATTAAAATTAAAATTAAATACAATTAAAAGTTTAGTTTCTCTTTTGTATCAACCACATTTCAAGCGTTCAATATGTGGAGTATACATAAAGCAAATGTATTTCACAAGGCCTGGTTTTCCAAAGCCTTGCAGTTTCTGGTTTGGCCTGGCTTCTTAAAAGTACGTATAAAATGTTGATCTTGCAGGGGACAGGAAACTTTCCCCAGGCTATAGTCTTTGTTGAAAGATAAAGAATTGTAGCACAGCAAGGTTGCTGGCTCAAAGGACAGGCAGGTTACTCATTGATATGGAAAGGTACTGGGTAATTGCTGTAAGAAGAGAAAGTTTGCTAAGATCAAGCTTTTGTTGGTGGATCAACTTCTTGAAAATTGCATTATGGAAGGTCACCTTGCTTTTCTTACTGAATGTTACCAGCTTCTATTGTTAAACTTGTTAAGCTATACTTAGCAAAAACCCCACCTATGTTCTCTTCCTGTAACTTTCTCGTCTGGAGAATAAATGCGGGAAGAGAACCCCAATTTGTGGTTAATTTCCCAAATGGAAGGAATGCTTCTCTCTTGAGGGTTTTGGGCAATTAACCCCTTTTTGGGGCTTCTCACTGCTCAGAAGAGATGGGCTTTGAGTAATCTTTGGTGGCTCCATCACCCAGGGGAAAAGGGGTGACAAATCTGTTGGAGGCAAAGCAACACAATAGGCAGGTGTGGCTATTGGCAACCTTATTAGATAGTGCAGGTACAGGACATTTTGATAATTGCAGGAAGTTTGATTGGACAGAATTGATTTACAGGGAAAATAGGGGGAAGGAAATGGGATTCTTAGAAGAGCAGGGGGAGGCCAGGTAGGATGGGTGACATATTTGAAGGCTATCAAAGCCAATTACAAGAGTATGTTTTTGTGTAGTAAAGCAGTATAGGCTTAAATAATCTTAAGTAGAATACAGTCTTCTCTATTCAATCTATTTCTCCACTTCTAGTTGAATTTGCCATGAATCTGTTTCTCATTCCTGCTAATAAATATTCAGTCTTAGAATTAAGTCGCTCATGCATGTGCTCTCAGATAGGTGCCCTCTAAACGGAAGTTTAATCTTACTAAACTGTCAGACTTCAGGCTTCTATTTAAGGTAACATGGGTTCAGAGCAGAGATATATGAAACTAAAGGCAACCCTTGCATACATGCGCATGTGTGTGGGGCGGGGCGTGTGTGTGTGTGTGTGTGTGTGTGTATGTGTGTGTGTATTTAAAAACTGGCAGCTTCATCCTTTGAACTCTGTTTCAGCAAATCTTAGTGCCCTTTCTGAGGGAAGTGAAGTGGATGGCTCCTGTCAAAAGTCCTTGTAACTTCTCTGGCTTGTTTCCATTTTGATCCACACATGTGCTGTGCTGATGAGGTATTTTTCACTTGGTGACTCACTCATTTAATTGCAACCTCTGTTCTTTTCCAAGTTTATAAAATGAATCAGAACCTACGAGGGAAGTGCATTTGATGTAGTCAACATGTACAGAACATACCCAGGGCATTCATGCTTCTGATTGCTTAAGCTCTAGGTTTTCACCTGATGCAGGTACCTAACCGTGTGGAAATCTCAGTCTACAATGCCTGGAAAGCACATAGAACAACAACACTAACCCTTAACAGTTGCTAGGGACTCAGATTAGGTTGGATATCTCCCTGTGCAGCTAATTGTCTTTGTGCTAAACATCCCACAATGATGAGCTGTTAATTTTTTTTCATACGATTCATTAAATCCAGCGCACATAATGAAACCCAAAGGCCTTATGCTTTGCATAATATCAAGTAAATCTGATCACTTTACAGTCCATAGTTTTAAAGATTTTGAGTTGGGTTTGGTCCTGTTGAGGGGAAAATTTTTTTTAGCTCCAAAAGAGTATGATACCACACTTTGGCTGCAGGACACGTGTGAACACAAAGAACTCACTTTCTTCTTCCAGCTTAAAGTGCATCTGGCTGGGAACTTGTGCTGCAGCCTCTCCAATCTATCACTAAAATACCTATAAAGAAACTGAACAAGATGAAAATTCACACCTCCCAAAAATGAAGGCTGATAGAAAACCTATTACTTAAGTCTGGAAATTCCAATTGCTATCCAGCTTTAGGTGCTGGATTAAAAAAAAATACACTTGTAGCTTCACAAGCCATGTTTTATAAAACAAAAAAATAAACAGGACAGAAAGTTATTTCACCTCCTCTCACTGTCTGCTCCTTGACAAATAAAAAAGCCAGGTAGATATTCCTCCACTTTTAGAGGCAGACAGAGAATGCTGCCCCCCACCACCAATCTTTCTACATCTATTCCAGTACTGAGATTAGAAAACAAATAGAGAAAAAAAGTGTGTGTGCACAAATGAATGTGTGTATTTGGGTGGGAAAACACTGAGCAGTAAAGAATTGCGTTAGTGAGTACTTTGTCCCCAAATATTAGGTATTACTAATGCAGAAATCTCCATAATTCCTATTTTCCCAGATTTGTGTGTTACAGAACCAGACATAAGAAAAAAATCCTACCTCTTCCCTCTCAGTGTTATTTCACAAGAATACCCACTAGACACTGACAATTGGTGTGCAAGCCTACATAACTACTATTGTTTAAGACAACATTAAAAAGAGGATGTGCCCTGGCCTAAATTGAACAGTCGTGAGAGCAGAAAAGAAATCCATTGCCCCAGCAGCATGAGTTATCCTGGACATCTCTTTTCTCATTTATGATTAAAGGAAAAGGAAAAAAAAAAAGATGCTTTTAGAATGCTGCATAAACAAGGACAAAGAAGCATGATTATGAATGTCCAGAACAATAAATTTATAAAAATGATTCATAATTTTAGAAAACAAATAGACAATCTCTAATATGAACATGCATATAATGACTTCACTTTAATAAAGAAGTTATGTAAAGGCACATAATGAGATGAAATAACAGAAAAATAAAATATAGAAGGATTGCGAGAAAATTAAAATAAAAAATTGAAATCAATGTTGGTAGTATTAAAGAGTAGAATTAAAGATTTGGAAGATTAAATCAAACTTGTTAAGGAGTAATTTGAGAGCCTATGTAATTCGCTGAAATGTTTTTTGCATATAAAATAAATTCCAGCTACTGATCTAAGAACTGGGATGTGGTAATGTCCTATAAAGATAACACATTGGCTCACTCGAAACTTGCATCTTAATGGGGACAAGTCAACAAAAAAGTCAGCAAAAATTCAGTTCAAAAATTGATAAGTAATTTAAAGAAAATAAGGTAATGGAATAGGGAAAGGACTATTTTAGATTGGCTGGACACAGAAGCCCCTCAAAGTAATGTCTGAGTAGATCTTCAATGAAGTGAGGAGGAAGCAAGCCATGGAGAATTTGTAGAAAGCCTAGACAAGGCATAAAGATAATGAATGCAAAAAGCTTAAGAAAGATAAATTTGGCCATGTTCATGCAATAACAAAAACAACAGTCAAGAAGATCAAAGGACAAGGAACCAACTAAAAAATTGCAATATGCACTGAGATACCATCTAACCCCAGTTAGGATGGCTAAAATCCAAAAGACTCTGAACGATAAATGCTGGCGAGATTGCGGAGAAAAAGGAACTCTCATACATTGTTGGTGGGACTGCAAAATGGTGCAGCCTCTATGGAAAATGGTATGGAGGTTCCTCAAACAATTGCAGATAGAACTACCATACGACCCAGCTATCCCACTGTTGGGAATATACCCAGAGGAATGGAAATCATCAAGTCGAAGGTATACCTGTTCACCAATGTTCATCGCAGCACTCTTTACAATAGCCAAGAGTTGGAACCAACCCAAATGTCCATCATCAGATGAGTGGATATGGAAACTGTGGTATATCTACACAATGGAATACTACTCAGCTATAAAAACGAATGAAATACTGTCATTTGCAACAACATGGATGGACCTCGAGAGAATTATATTAAGTGAAACAAGTCAGGCACAGAAAGAGAAATACCACATGTTCTCACTTATTGGTGGGAGCTAAAAATTAATATATAAATTCACACACACACACACACACACACACACACACACACACACACACACACACACACAAACCGGGGGGGGGGGAGAAGATATAACAACCACAATTATTTGAAGTTGATACGACAAGCAAACAGAAAGGACATTGTTGAGGGGGAGGGGGGAGGGAGAAGGGAGGGAGGTTTTGGTGATGGGGAGCAATAATCAGCCACAATGTATATCGACAAAATAAAATTTTTAAAAAAATTGCAATATGCATTGTTTTCAGTATTGCCTAATTATGGCCTATGATTTTGGAAAAGTGAGTTGAGTCTAAGCTCTAATATTTGTTAGCTCATGCAGGAAAGAGAAAAGGACTTAGATGGATAAAAGGCAATGTACTTATGATGATATCATTTTAATCTTTGGATGTAGCTATGATGGAACACTGACTCATTCTGGAACTTCCCAGTTACTGGAGTCAATTTGTTTTTATTTTTGTTTTATTTCATTTGGTATGGTTCCTGTCATTTGCAATGTAAAGATACTGAAGGAGAATTGATATTTTAATTTTTACATTTGATAATCAAAAACATATACAGTAAAGCTATTTTAACTCAAAGTATAACTGTCAGTAAAATCAAATGAGCATATACTTTCCAGGTCACTGCAGAAAATATAGTCAAATAAAATACACTCCAATAACAAAAGAAAAATAATATTAAACACCAATGAAAGTATTAAATATAATCCATAAAACTTAAAAATATCAATATCGGACCTATCAGTTTTTGATGACAAGATTGAATAGTTTAGATAGCCCAGTTCAAAGACAAGGACTCTTTAGAAAACAATGACAGTATCTAACATAATACCATTTTCAAGAGCTATGCCTAAAATAAAATAACACAATGTTGTTTTTAAAATATTTAGAAAATATTCATTAAAAAAGTAAGCTAAAAGAAAGTGGATGTTGCCTACTTAACATAGATTTCAAGACAAAAAAATGCTTGAAATGGGTCAAAGAGGGTAATTTTATATTTAAAAATTGCCAAACCATAATAAAGCTATAACAGCTATTGATTATCGGAATTGAATAAGAGAGCATAAAATTTATAAATCAAAAACTGTTAGATTAATATTTGAGATGGGCTATTTTTTTCCTCAGTCTTTCATAATTCATTTGAACAAAAATAAAAATATCAGTTGAATAATAGTTAGACACCTTGAATTAAAATATTTTGTACTTATTTGAGGAACCTCCATACCATTTTCCATAGAGGCTGCACCATTTTGCAGTCCCACCAACAATGTATGAGAGTTCCTTTTTCTCCGCAACCTCGCCAGCATTTATCGTTCAGAGTCTTTTGGATTTTAGCCATCCTAACTGGGGTTAGATGGTATCTCAATGTGGTTTTGATTTGCATTTCCCAGATGCTGAGTGATGTTGAGCATTTTTTCATGTCTGTTGGCCATTTGTATATCTTCCTTAGAGAAATGCCTACTTAGCTCTTTTGCCCATTTTTTAATTGGGTTGCTTGTTTTCTTCTTGTAAAGTTGTTTGAGTTCCTTATATATTCTGAATATTAATCCTTTGTCAGATGTATATTTTGCAAATATTTTCTCCCACTCTGTTGGTTGTCTTTTAACTCTTTTAATTGTTTCTTTTGCTGTGCAGAAGCTTTTTAGTTTGATATAATCCCATTTGTTTATTTTTCCTTTGGTTGCCCGTGCTGAACGATAAACACTGGCGAGGTTGCGGAGAAAAAGGAACTCTCATACATTGTTGGTGGACTGCAAAATGGTGCAGCCTCTATGGAAAATGGTATGGAGGTTCCTCAAACAATTGCAGATAGATCTACCATACGACCCAGCTATCCCACTGTTGGGAATATACCCAGAGGAATGGAAATCATCAAGTCGAAGGTATTCCTGTTCCCCAATGTTCATCGCAGCACTCTTTACAATAGCCAAGAGTTGGAACCAGCCCAAATGTCCATCATCAGATGAGTGGATACGGAAAATGTGGTACATCTACACAATGGAATACTACTCAGCTATAAAAACGAATGAAATACTGCCATTTGCAACAACATGGATGGACCTTGAGAGAATTATATTAAGTGAAACAAGTCAGGCACAGAAAGAGAAATACCACATGTTCTCACTTATTGGTGGGAGCTAAAAATTAATATATAAATTCACACACACACACACACACACACACACACACACACACATACACACACAAAAAGAAAAAAACGGGGGGGAGGGAAGAAGATATAACAGCCACAATTACTTGAAGTTGATATGACAAGCAAACAGAAAGGACAT
Source organism: Cynocephalus volans (assembly GCF_027409185.1). NCBI lineage: Eukaryota > Metazoa > Chordata > Mammalia > Dermoptera > Cynocephalidae > Cynocephalus > Cynocephalus volans. The sequence goes on from NC_084475.1 coordinate 32,876,059, forward strand.
TGTTGGGGGTGAGGGGGGAGGGAGAAGGGAGAGGGGTTTTGGTGATGGGGAGCAATAATCAGCCACAATGTATATCGACAAAATAAAATTAAAAATAATAATAATAAAAAAATAAAATTAAAATAAAATAAAATAAAATAAAATTCTAAAAAAAAAAAAAACATTTTGTACTTAGCCTATTACAAACAGAATACATGTTTCCAAGGATCTATTACAAAATTTCTATATTAGACTTAAAAAGCACAATAAGAATTTCCCAAAATTACAAATTATATAAACTGTATTCTCTGATACAAGGAATAAAGTTATATTTAATAACAAAATATTTAAACAATGGCCAATCCAACAATTAGAAAATGAAAAACTTTCATAAGTAGTTCTTGACTCAAAGAGGAAACAAAACAACATCCAATGTTGAGCAGGTAAAGAAAGAAGCAGGAAGTATCCTTGAAGATAGATCTATTGAGATTATCCAGAATGAGAAACAGAAATATAAAAGAATAAAGAAAAATAGAAGGAGAGGGAAGGAAGGAAGAGAGGCATAAAGAATATTTGAGGACCTAATGTCCAAAAACTTCTCAAATTTGATGAAAAACATTATTCTACACATCTGAGGAGTTCTACAAGCTCTAAGTAAGGTAACCTCAAAGAGTTCTCCACCAAGACATATTATATTCAAACTTTTAAAAGCTAAAAACAAAGAGAAAACGTTGGAAGCAGCAAAAGGGAAGCATCTATCATCTGCAAGTCATTATCAGTAAGATAAACAGTTGATTTATCATCAGAAACCCTTAAGACCAGAAGCCAGTGGAATGGCATATTCAAAGTGCTGAAAGAAAAAAACTGTCAATTAAGAATTCTGTATACAGTACACACATCTTTCAAAAATGGAATAGAAATTAATACATTGTAATATAAACAAAAATAGAAAGTTTGTTGCTAGTAGACCTGTCCTACAAGGAATGCTACTGGGAATTCTTCAGGCTAAAAATGAAAAAACACTAGACTGCAATTTTGATTTTCAAAAAGAAATAAAGCACACAAGTAATGGTTACTACAGAGGTGATTACAAAAGTCAGTATTTAGGTATGTTTTGTTTGTAACTTTTTTTCCTGTGTGATTAAAAAAAAGTGCACAAAACAATATTTAATCTCTATTAAATGATACATTAATATAATCTGTAAGAACATAAAGGAGGGACATGAGCTATATTGGAACAAAGTTTAAGTATACTATTATAACTAAGTTGTTAGTAATCTGAACTAGATATTTGAAAATTAAAAGTGTTAATTGTAATCCCCTGATCAACTGTAAAAAATAACTCAGAAATATATACTAAAAGGAGCTAAATTGAATTAAAATTATATGCTAGAAAATCATTTTCTAATTCTAATGAACAAAAAATTTGAATAAAATGGAAAAACATATTCTAGGCAAAGAGTAACAAAAAGACAGCAGGAGTATCTATGCTAATATCAGAAAAAGTAGACTTTAACACAAACATTAATTTGAGAAACAAAGAAGGGCATTATATAAGGAGAAAATGGTCAATCTATGAAGAAGACAGAGCAATTATAAACACATAAAATCATGACAACAAAGCCCCCAAATACATGAAGCAAAAACTGCTAGAAATGAAGGAAGAAACAGCTAGTTCAGCATTAACAATAAGAAACTTTAATATCCCACTTCCAGGATGGACAGAACAACTAAACAGAAAACCAGAAAAGAAATACAAGACTTGAACAACACTAGAACACCAAGACCTAACAGACATCTGTAAAACATTTCTCCCAATAACATCAAAATATACATTTTTCTTAAGTACATGAGGAACATTATCCAGAACAGACCATGTGTTAGGCCACAAAACATATCTTAATAAATTTTAAAATATTCAAATCATGTAAAATGTGTTCTCTAATCACAATGGAATAAAGCTAGAAATAAATAATAGAAGGAAATTTGGAAAATATATAATACAAATATGTGTGTATTAAATAACACATTCTTAGTCAATAGGACAAAAATTTATGAGGAAAATTAGAAAATATTTTGAGATTAAAGAAATGACAACACAACATACCAAATTTGTGGTATGCAGCTAAAGCAACGCTGAGGAAAATTTATAGCTGTAAATGCCTACATTAAAATAAAAGAAAAATCTCAAATCAATTACCTAACTTTCCACCTTAAGAAACTAGAATAAGATGAACCTAAATTAAGCAGAAGAAAACAAAAAGGTAAATAAGAGATAAACCAGAGCACATGCGTGTGAGCACGCACACACACACACACACACACACACACACACACACACACACACACACACACACACAAAACCAATCAACAAATCCAAAAGTTGGTTATTTGAAATGATCCAAAAGTCGGTTATTTGAAATGATCAACAAATTGACAAAGCTTCAGCTAGATCACCAAGGAAAAAAGAGAAAAGACTAAAACTATTGACTTTACAAAAATTAAAAGATTATAATGGAATAGTATAAACAATTGAATGGCTACAAAGTTAGATAACCTAGAGAAAATGAACAAATTTCTCAAAACCCACAAACCACCAAAAGTGACTCAAGAAACATAAAATCTAAATACATCTACAGGTAAAGAAATTGGAAAAGTAAGCAAAAAAATTTTCAACAAACAAAAATCTAAAACCAGATGTCTTTATTGGTGAGTTCTGCCAAATATTTAAAGAGAATTAATGCCGATTCTTCCCAATCTCTTCCAAAAAATACAAGTGGAGGGACTACTTCCTCATTCATTCTATAGGCCATTATTACCAAAGGCAGACAAAGACATCAATAGAAAACGAAAGTATAGAACAATATTTCTTATGAGTATCCTACTATATGCAAAAATCATTAGCAAAATAGTAGCACACCAAATGCCACAGCATATTGAAAGTATTAAATACCATGATCAAGTGTGATTTGAAGTCCAGAAGTGCAAGGATGGTTCAATATTCAAAAATCAATCACTATACTACATCATATTAATAAAATGGAGAAAAAAACCCACACAATCATCTCAGTAGTTGCAGGGAAATTATTTGACAAAATGCAACACTTTCACAATAAAAATAGACAACAAAGTAGGCATAGAATGAAACTTCCTCAACCCAAGAAAGGCATATGTGAAAAATGCACAGTTAACACTATACTTAATGATAAAACACTGAAAGTTTTTCCTTCAAGATCTCACTTTTGTTATTTAACAATATACTGGAAGGTTAAGCTAGGGAAGTTAAGCAAGAAAAAATAAATAAAAAGATATTCAGATTGGACAAGAAGAAGTAAAACTATCTCTATTAACAGATGGCATAATTACTATATATAGAAAAGCTTAAGGAATTCACTTTTTAAAAATTATTAGAATTAATACACAAGTTCAGCAAAGTTACAGGATATTAAATAAATGAATAATATCAATTGTAGGTTCATGCAACGAATAATGTGCAAATGAAATTAAGAAAACAATTCCCTTTACAATTACATCAAAACATTAAAATATTTACAAAAAAGTGCAAGATGTGTACATGAAATGCCATAAAACATTTAAAATAAAAGTTGAAGACACAAATATGGAAAGATATACCATGTTCATAGATTGGAAGACTTAATATTGTTAATATGGCAATACACCCTAAACTGATCTACAGATTTAATGCTATCTCTGTCAATATTCCAACTGCCTTTTTTTTTAAGCAATGGGAAAACTGATTCTAAAATTCTTGTGGAATTGCAAGGAATCCTGAATAGCAAAAACAATCTTGAAAAAAAAGTACAAAGTTGGAAGATTCTCACTTCCTTATTTCAAAATTTACTACAAATTTACATTAATCAAAACAATGTGGTACTGCCATAAGTATAGATGTATAGATCAATGGAATAGGATTGAAAGTCTAGAAATAAACCCATATATCCATGATCAATTGGTTGTCAACAATGTTGTCAAGATCACTCACCGAGAAAATAATTGTCTTTACAACAAATTGTGCTGGAAATATAAGATGTCCCCATGCCAAATGTCACATCATATACAAAAATTAACTCAAAATAGACTAAAGAACTAAATATAAGAGCTAAAACTGTAAAACCCTCAGAAGGAAACATAGGTACATGTCTCTGTGACTTTGCATTAGGTAATGGTTTCTTAAATATAACACCAAAAGAGTAAGGAACAAAGCAAAAATGAGATATATTGGACTTTGTCAAAATTAAATGCTTTTGTGATTCAAAGGACACTATCAAGAAAGTGAAATGACAACTCATAGAATGTAAAAATGTATTTGCAAATATATATCTGATAAGGGTCTAGTACCTAGAACATATGAAGAACTCTCACAATCCAACAACAAAAAGACAATTAATGGGCAAGGGACATGAGTAGCCATTTCACCAAAGAATATATACTAATAGCCAGCAAGCACATGAAAAGATACTGAACATCATCAGTCATTTGGGACATGCAAATCAGCACCACAATGAGCTATCACTTTACACACATTAGGATGATTATATTAAAAAAAAAAAAAAAAACAGAACACCCCCCCCCCCAGAAATTTGCAAGTAGTGGTGAAATTGGGGAAAAATTGAATTGCTGGTAGAAATGTAAAATGATGGAAAACATTTTGGCCTTTCCTCACAAAGTTAAGCATAGAATTGTCATATGATCCAGCAATTTCACTCCTAGGTATATACACCCAAGAGAACTGAAAACATATGTTCACAAAAAACTTGTTCATAGCATCATTATTTATGACAGCCAAAATGTGCAAACAATTCAAATATTTACCAATGAATGGATAAATGAAATGTGGTACAACTGTGAAATGGAATATCTTTCAATCATAAAAAAAAAAGTGAAGTACTGATACACACTGTAACATGCATGAACCTTGAAAATATTATGCTAAGTGGGTGTTGAGGCTCAGAAAATGATAGTCCAAAGTATGGAGATTTGGCATGTTGAGCACTTTGAATGAAAAGAAATTGGAAGGCCTTAGAAGCTGCCTCAGAATCAAGGTCTCTCTGACCTTCTCTTGTTTCTCCCTCAGGTGCAGGGAGGGGCTCTCTCTGCAGTTCCCTTATCTGAGTGAGGGAAGTTCTTCCAAAAGAAACACAATTGCCTTCAATTCCCTGTCTGAAATCTCATTAACCAGGGAAGATTAATCACCGTAAAGAAACCTAAGGTCATCACCATGCCCTTGCACAGACTTTTCATCTACTCTTCTGAGGGCTGTTACCTGAGAGACTTTATCTGCATAATAAGAGAACCTTTGTTCACAGTGTAGTCCCACCCCTCACCTTCCCATAACTAATAGCCAGCGAGCACAGGAAAAGCTGCCACTTCCTCCAGAGCCCAGAGGAAATTTCCCCCGGAATATTGTCTATTCTTTGGGCCTGTTCATCTCCCCTAAAACTTATTTAGTCTTCCTCTAAAATTGTCTCCTGCTTCCCCCTCTCCTATGAAGAGAGTATTTAGGCTTCAACCACCTGTCCTTCTTGAGTTCCACACTTTGTATGACTCCTTTGCACACTAATTAATTTGCGTGCCTTTTCTCCCATTAACCTGCATTTTTGTCAGCTTATTTCAGCAGGCACAATTATTGAACCTTCAGAGGGAAAGTTTAAACTTCCCTATATGAGGAAAGCCAATCACAAGAGGTCACATACTAGGGTAACTTCAAAAAGTTCAGGAAAAAATTGAATTAAAAGATAATATACATCTTCCCGTGAACATTTTAAAGATCCCTCATATTGTCTGATTCTATTTAAATAAAACCTTCAGAATAGGCAAATCCATAGACACAGAAAGTAGATTAGTGGTTGCCAGTGGCTGGTGTGTGGGGAAGATGAGGAGTGATTGCTTAATGGATCCATGATTTCTTTTGGGGGTGATGAAAATGTTCTAGAATTAAGTAGTGGTGATGGTTCACACTACATTGTGATGATAATAAAAAACTACTGAATTATATAATTTAACATGGTTAAGAAGGTGAATTCTATACTATGAGAATTTTACTTCAATAAATTTAAAATATTTAAAAACTAGTGTTTCCATTAAAAAGTGAACAAGAAAAACACATTTTATTCAAAATAGTAACAAAAAAAAATCATAGAACTAATCCTAAGAAAAAACAAGCAGGAAATATTTAGACATGTGTCTTTTAAGGTGTACAAAGGTACAGGAACCACCGTCAACTATGTCTTAATAATCGCCGAAGTTACTGGTCCTTGCATCTTTCCAGTATCCCAGAAATGAAATTTGGAATGCTCTTCCCAGGCAATATTCGTAAGAAATTTCCTGGAGTTGCTCCAATACTGAGGCAAATACTGAGTGTTGAGGGGAACAGAAATATTCCCAGAATATTAACACTCTAAAGATCCCCTCTTCTCAGAACAGAGGAAATTTTAGGTACTTGGGAATATAATTCAGGAGATACATTTAGGGGTATTCCTGGGTGGCTGAAATAGCACTGGTGAGAAATGGTGGCTCTGACCAGATGTCCCCTTGGTGGGGGTGAAAGGCTGCTGTTTGCCCAGCTGTGATCTCGATTCAGTCCTTGGCCCCAGCTGCTCTCTTTCAGTAACAACAAATTAGTGCTCTTTAGGGGGAAGCTTAAACATACTAACTACAAATGATCTCTGAATATATCAGGCTGGAATATAGTCTTTACCCTACTGAAATCTCTCTAAATGTCATATTTTTCCATCATATAATTGTATACTTTTATTGACAGAAAAGATGTCGGGTTAGGAAAAACCTGCTGTTATATTGATTTCCAACAGCATTTCTTCATAACTGAAGTCACAGGGTGGTTTGCTTTCACTCAACAAAACAAGGCTTTGAAAATGTATTTGTTTGGCTAAATTGGATGCTGTCCACTAGGAATGATCTTCATCCCACAGTAGTGAACTTCAGACATGTTTGTTTATTTGCATGTCTGATAAATTTTAAGTGTTAAAAAGGGGAAGTTCTTTCCTGAGATTGCAAGGCAACAAATGGGACTTAAACAAGACAGAGGAAGACTTTTTCTTGTGTTAAAAAAAACCCCAACAAATTTAAAAAAACTTTGAGGTGATATTGAATGTCAAAACAGATGAAGGTAACTAGTTTTCCTCTGACAGTAATTTTTTGATTATCATATCTAAAGTGTGAATAGGATAAAGAATTGTAGAGTATAATATGTTATAAAGTGTTTTCAATTACCCTATTTAATCACCACACTTTTCCAAATAGGAAATATAGAGCTCAGAAAGTTTATGTAATTTACCCGACATCATACAGCCAGTAAGTGACAGAAGTGGAATTTAAATGTAGTCTTTTGAAATAAGTTCAAAACTCTTTACAAAATGGGTGGTTTTAACTTTAAAAATGTCTTTTGTATATTTAAATGACTCAACTCTGAGATTTCTTTCCCAGGATATTATGTAGATCAATATTACATGATAAATCTGTATTTCTCTGGGTGTGGAGATACATACAATAAACATACAAAACTGTGTAATATCATGGCAGAATTGAAGAGTTATTTTGATTTTTATATAACAGTTGCTTCTGCCTGATTAATGAGCCATATCCTAATCCTCATCCTTTTTGAAAATGAAAGGCAATGATATTCATACATTTACAGAAGAATGTTGAGAGACATCATAACGTTTTCAGTTTTTTTTTTTTTTTTTTTTTTTTGTCGTTTTTTTTTTTTTTTTTTTCGTGACCGGCACTCAGCCAGTGAGTGCACCGGTCAGTCCTACATAGGATCCGAACCCGCGGCGGGAGCGTCGCCGCGCTGCCAGCGCAGCACTCTACCAACTGCGCCACGGGCTCGGCCCAACGTTTTCAGTTTTAACTCAAGATGATAATGAATACTATCAGTTTATTCATACTGATGACTCAAACCACTACTCTTCTTCTTGTATGTTTTATCTACAGTAGTAAATTTAGTCAGGTATTTACATATGATGACAGGGCTATTCATCTGTGAAGTTATAGAATAGTGTGATTTATTCTGTCTAGGTCCATTCAAGTGCAATCATTGTCTTTCACATGGTCCTCATCATATACTGATCTATTATGAGTCAAAAATCCCTACAGATATGTCTCTCTGTGCAGACTCATGAGATAGCCTCTGAACATGCTGGACAACTAGAGACAGGACCAGACACAGACTGTTGGAAAACTCATGGACCATGGGTTCATGAAATCCTAGATTAAAATGCCTGCCTTTCAAATAGTGCTAGAAAGAAAACCTTAACCATTGGATGAAAGTTGATTATTAATCCCTACAATTTCACCTGCTCTTCTTCATTTCTTCAAGTTCTCTTTTCATCAGTCCAAACATGCCTGATTATCAAGATTTTTTTTCCCCATTTCTGTTCTAAAATATATATTTACAAAAGCAATATAATTTTAAATAATTTAAAACATATAACTTATGCAGATTTCCCTTCAAAAAGTGAAATCAGGTCATAAACTAAGAGAAAGCCTGGGGCCATGGTGCAGGAAGGCAGTCTGATAATATCAATGACATCAGATCCACTTACTAGAAAGGCGTAGAGAGGAAGAGTAAGATATCTTCTGGCTGTTGAGAAAACGATATACCTTCAGCATGACAGAGATGAGCAGACCTCACCTGCTATGAGAATAATGAAAGATTCAGCTATGGTGGTTTCAATCATAGGGGATTTATAGTAACTTTGTAAATAATACTAAAAATGTATTTAACATGTGGGACTTTGAGGGCTTGAAACCAGATAATAAAAAGCTAAGGGAAAGTGCTAAAGAAAAGTTATCACAATCAGATTGAAAAGAATATGTATCAAATCACTTTGTGCTTTGAATTTTTCTTTGCAAATCCTTGCTTCATTTGGTACTAAGAATAAAATGTAATTTTTCATAGTGCAGGTACTTATCTACACTTTGCAAGATAAATGTTCGTACTAAAATACTGGTGTTTTGTTTCCCTTTGGTATTAAGTTTTCAGAGCACATTCATTCAGTAATTCACTCAACAAAGTTTTTTTGGGTGTCAGTTGTGTGGAAGACACTTTGCAAGATACTGAAAGAGATGTGAATTTTTATTTTAATCACATTTTCTAATAGTGAATATGAAACATATACCTAAAAATATTCTCAGTACAAAATAGCACAAGATAAGAATCGTTGTGGATGTTACAGAGGACAACAAAGGAAGGAATAAACTTGACTTGGTGGTCAGAAAAGGCATCAAAACGTGACTTTGAGAGAACTTGAGAACAAACTGCTTAAGTGGGATGTGGGAAGAAATGGAGAGCAAAGACTGAGAGAAAAGAAAGAAGAATAATCCAGGCGATGGCCCAGGATATCACTCATGGCAGAAGCACCCTGCTCATATCCTTTGGGCCTCCACTTCCAACCACTAGCACAGTAGCTCCCCCATCCACGGATTTGCTTTCTATGGTTTCAGTCACTTGCAGTCAACTGCTATCTGAAAATATTAAGTGGAAATTTTTGGAAAAAAACAATTTATGTTTTAAATTGCATGCCATTCTGAGCATTGTTATAATTGTTCTACTTTCTTATTAGTTATTGTTGTTAATCTCTTACTGTGCCTAATGTATAAATTAAATTTTATCATAGGTATGTATGTACAGGAAAATAAAACAGTCTACGTAGGGTTCAGTACTATCTGTGGTTTCAGGCATCCACTGGGGGTCTCGGAAAGTTTTCCCAGAGGATAAGGAGGGACTCCTGTATCTCATGTTTGACTGAGGGCTTTCTCTGAAGTGAATGGGTGCCATTGTTCCTATAGACAGGGCTGGCCAATGAGCTGGGGAATTAACCTCCCATGGAAGTTGGTGTAAAAATGCCCGGTTCTGCACTGCCTCTCACAGTTCTGCACTGCCTCTCACAGTTCTCCCAGTGTGATTAAGTTCAAGTGGCCTGGAGTAGAGTGACTCTATTCATAATCCTTTCTTGGCTGCCCTTCCTCATCTCACTTTCCCATTCTCCTACTGATGTTTCCTATACTAATATTTCTTATTCCTCCTAATGATCTCTCTCAGACATACTTGAATCCTTGCCCCATGGCAGGTTCTGGGGTAATCTAAATTAATACAGTGTAAGTGTTGAAGAATGAGGAAAAATTCAAAAAGTTGGGAGACCATGGTTTACATCGGGTATCACAGAAAATATAACTGGAAAGACGTTGTATCCATTGGGCCATAATCAAAGCTTTGTATCTACCGTATTCCTAGACAAAGGCATCGTACATTAATTAAAGCAATGCCTAGAGACAAGAGAGGGAAAAATAAAATACTTATTTTACTTCAGATCATAAGAATGGAAACAGTATATTTCTCTCAATGTATCCATCAATGTTTTGCTATTGATGAATTCATACTGGTCGAGTGATAGAAGATGAAGCGTTTGGGAGTAGAAAGGGGTCTGGCACCAGGGTATTGGACGATGTCCTTTGTGCTTTCAATTGTATTGTTGGTACCTGTTTTTTAAAGAGAAAACTAATATGTAAAACATTCTTTCATTATTTAATAGAGATATACTTTATACAGCGCTTTGAACATAGGGGGTCCTTAATAAGTGTAAAAAACTACCTTTCTAAAAATGGTTACTTTTTCTTTCTAAGTCTATCCCAATGTACCTTCATTTCTTGAGACCATCTTCTAATCACTGTGGTATCTCCCAACCACTTAAAGTGTAAAAAGATAAACATACATTTCCTGTTAAGGCTTCTGCCATTACGCCCTTGAGCAATAGTCTCCCCTCTTTGTTAGACTTACCTGTTCAAATTTAGTTGAGTTTTTCCCCAAAGTTTGAATGCATCTGAGCATTTGGTAAATACTAAGTGAATATCTGTTAGCTTGTTTGTGTGTGTGTGTGTGTGTGTGTGTGTGTGTGTGTGTGTGTGTGTGTGTGTGTGTGTATGCATCAAAAATGCTATGAAATAACCTACAGGCATTTTCCAAAATGAGGAAGGAGACCTCAGTTCCTAGTCCATGCAGTGGAGATTGGTTTGTTTATGAACCACTTTTCTTATCTACAATTTTAAACAATTCTGAAATTTCTATCTCAGAGTTTTCAGCTCTCTATAAAGGAAATTAAAATAGTGAAAAGTATAATCTGATTCATTTTAAACTCTCATAAGACAGCAATTAAGTGCAAGCTTCCTCATCATCGTGGCAGAAGCTGCAGGTGTTAGGACAGCAAAAGGAACCTCTAGGAAGAGTAGACTTCAAACTCCTCCAGAAATGCTTATGCTTGGGGGAATGAAAACCTTGAGTCATTTTAAAGATCAAAATGTACAAGTTTAGTGGGTGGTAAAGATATCTCCAAAAGAAAGCCAGGGCCATTAGGAGGAAATGAACCAGGGAGTCCCTTCTTTCTACTACTGAAGTCTCCACCTCCTCTCCTTCCATTTTGGACTGCTTGAAGTGAATTGACAAGCAATTTTATATGTTTTTAAAGGCCATCTCTTTAGAGATGAATGATGCAAAAGAGATTCTAAGTAGTGACTTTGTGTCTCAGTGATGCCAGAGAAAGGGTCTGAGAGGCCCAATAGCCGGCCTCAACCCACTCTGAGCTCTACCAGGTTCTTGTCTCCACCACAGGAAATAATTCAAGAGCAGAATCACAGTAGAAGATGAAAACAGGTTTAATGTAACAGGCCAGAGATACAGACTTTAAAGAGAAAGTGCAGCTCCAGAGACAGAGCAGAGCCCACACCAAGTTTAATACAAAAGTAAGAAATACTTAAAGTTTAGTGCAGAGTGCAGGCTGGCTCAAGAGAGTGAGCAGCTACTTGCTGAAGGTAAACTTAATACAAAAAGAAAGAAATGCACACTCCATAGGCAGGGTACAGGCTGACTCTAGGAGAGTGAGCAGCAGCCCTGCCTTCTGCTGGGATTCAGCTTTATAGTTTTGATATCTAATACATATTCATACTATCTAATCAATATTCAACTATGGGGGTGGTTCCCTGTTATGTGTAACATAGTCTTGCTCATGCTCAGTTGGTATACTTTTAGGGCGTGTTCATTGGTCAGATTCTACCACATGTACTGAACATATTCAAGAATATTTTGTGTTCTTTAGCACCCCTAGTGGAAGGTCATTCAAAGGATAAACTCACTTCCATTGGGCATGCTGGGTCACTGCGTTCATATAAGCCTATATAAATTCCTTTTATTGAGCATGCTCAGCTACTGGATTTGCATAAATCTGTCCCTTGTGGTCTCAATTTCCCCGTGTTGGTGCCAAAAATAGGTCCAACAAGCAACAGTAACTCTCTCTAGGGAAAGCCTAGAGGAGGGTCTTGAGACCTTGGGGAGTGGCTTAAAACCCAGAGGCATGTCCTGAAACCCAAATCCAGGGAAACTGAGCAACTCCTATCTCAGCAGTGCTACAAAGGGAGTTGAATTGTGTCTCCCCTATAGGATTTATGAAGAAAAACAGATTTATATTTTACTTTTCCTTCTGAATTTTAATTATTTTACTTTAATAAGGTGCTTCAGAATTAGTTACAGACATAACAGAGGCAATAAAAGTAGCATATTTCCTTCTATCCTTATTATTTGTGGACATCCTCAAAACCAAATAGGAAAACAAAGAAACCCCTTTCATCCTGTTCACCACTTTGAAAGTGAGTTCTATGACCAAAGCTTCAGCAGCTGGTGCCATACAGATGTGTTCTGTCAGAGCCTGACCCTGGCACCACAAGTTCGGCTTACCCTGAATTTATTCTCAGGGCATAACAGGAATAAATTGCTACATTTATGATAATTTCTTCCTAGAAGGGAAATGATTTTGAATGGAATTGAGTAGAAAATTCACCTGCAGGGACTGACAGGATATTGACAGCATTAGACTTCAAAGTCAACCCCTATATCAGAGAAGGCATTTCTTGAACTTAAAAATGAAAGATAATGGGCCTAGATTCAGTAAACATCCATTCCGGCCTCTTTTCTAATGCTGAGAAGGCTAAAAGTTACATTTCTCATTGAATCAATGTTAAATTTCTTGGGTATGTTAATGGTATGGTGATTATGTAAGAAAATGTCCTTGTTTTGGGGAAATTCATGTTAAATTATTTAGGGATGAAGTGTCATGATGTCTGTACCTTACTTTCAAATAGTTCTGAAAAACTAAATCACGGTCACATGTGGAGGGTGGCAGAGTAAAGGTTCTGTTTACAGGAGAGACAGATGGAGAGAGTGCACAAATGTGGCAATAGTTAAACAGTTGGCAGATGATGATTAGGTAAATAAATAAATAGCTAAACAATAATCAGCTATCCAAGTACTATTCTTTCAACTTCCTTGTAGCTTTCTTTTCCTTCTTTTTGTAAAACAAAGTTTGGAGAAAAATGCTAATTTTTTTAAAAAGCAAATACGTAAATAAACAAAAGTATACTTAATTTCATATTCAATTCTAGTCAGTATTTTCTCTCTTTGACTAAGTATTCATTAAATGTAAATCATTACAAATTTTCTTTATTTATCAGTCCTAGAAAAGAATATCCTTCAATTCTTGGGACTCTAAATTTTTTACTATTTAATATACCATACTTCTAAAAAAAGACAATACAAACAATTATGATCTTTGTCAAATTTCTAGTTAAGTTTTGTTTTTTATTCATGTGATTAGTGTAAGTCAAAAGAACACTATAATCAAATAGCATAATTATTATAAAGATTAAATTAAGCCTTTCTATCACAAAAACAATTACCTTCCCAGATTCTCTTGTAGCTAGGTTTCCTAATGCGATTTATATTCCACCAACTAAGGCTCTTGTGTAAACCTTGATTCCTAATGTCACGTGAGGAGAGAGGTAGGGAGTAGAGCATCTATTTAGCTGGCACAAAATATAGCAGATATGATATGACCCTAGAGCTATATGAGCAGCTTCCAGAGTTGGCAGCTTAACCTCCTGGTTATGGCAGAGGTGGAACGTTTTGTGGTTAGAAGTGGCAATAGTGGATTGACTACTGTCTATGGAAGCAGAGGTAAATTTTACAATTGTGTACAGGTGGCTTAGTTCTGGGCCTGAAAATTATTCCTTAAATTTAGTCTACAGCTAAATCATTTTGTAAGTTTCTATTTGTTGCTGTATAAATTCCCTTCTGATTAAACTAACTAGAATGAATTCTGTTGTCTGTAATTTAGCTCTGATCAATATACACGTTTTCCTCTCTAACCATGTAAGGGTAATATTAATTAGAATATCTAAATCCTTGTCAAATTTGTTTTGAAGGTTTGGTCCCTGGTCTTTTTCTCAATCTCTCTGTTCTGTCTTCTAGAAGAATCATTTAAATTTTATTTAATTAAATATCAATTTATTTTTCCCAATTATTTTCCCCCCTGCTACCTTAGAGGGCTATATTTCCGCTCTCTCATTAACATCAACTTGCCACCTGATAGCTTTGGTCAATGGAATGTGAGCAGACCGTATGCTGTGGCTGAGAAGATGCTTTAAGAGCCATAGGCTTGATTCACCATGGCTCTTTCCTTATTCCAACAAAAATGATTTGTTTCACATAAGGGCTGCTGCCTCAGCCTAGAACCCAGAATTAAGATACCAGGGAGAGAACCACAGCTCACCCAGAGATGACAGGAAATGTGAGTAAGTTAAAAATATTTGGTTTTAAAAGTCACTTTGAGTTTGTTTAGTGAAAGCTGTGATGTCGTAAGTATAGTCTTTGAATTTATTCCTCAGTTCTTTCTGCCCTTTCATCTCTACAATTCCCCTAAGCAAAGTTTAACGTAATAGTTTAATTTAGAATTTATTATCAATCCTCTTATTCGTAGGAGCATAATCAGAGTCATTTATTTGAACAAATGATATGTGGAGGTAAAAAAAACCTATCTATTCCTTTATAAACTATTCTTATTCGAATAAATACATTGGTCAATTGTTTTTATTTACCTTTTGTATGTCCAGCTTATAGCCCACAACTTAACAGAAAGTAGATGCTTAGTGAATATGCTGAGTGCATGAATGAATGAATAAATTATTGTTTTCCAAAACCTGTGACAATTGGTTGGATGGCAGGAATTTTATGACCATGAAGGTTATCCATTTCTCTGGAGTTGATCTTCTCATAAAAGTTTGCTGAGTCCAATTGTAAATGATGAAAGAGAACAGAGTTGTCAACGAAACAGAGAATCTAAAATGCATTAAGCTCAGATTCTTCTTTTCGTTTAACTACTTAATTACAAGCATACAACGTTACATACAACATTACATTAAAGATTTTATTCCCAATATCTTCACCAGCTCTCCCTTTTAAGAAGAAACATGTGGAAGGTTGTGATCAGTGTTAGTACCTCTTTTGGTTTCTTCTCACCTTCTATCTCTTTACCTTTAGGGGGAAGATGATATGCCATTAAAGTTTTCAAGTTGAAATTCAAAATGTCAACTTTGTAACTTACTGTGGTTCCAGAAAAATCAAAGTGAGGTGTGGAGTAGTGAAAATCAATAAAATATAGATCCCAGTGGGACTGAAAAATGTTATATTCGGGGTGTGAGAATAAATGAGAGGAAAAGACAGGAGGCAGTGGTTGCAGAGCGGGAGGCTTACAACCGAGAATACTGAAGGAGTACATTTATTGGCAATGACCAGTTCAGAGTAGGACAATACAATAGATTTTCGAGGTGAGAGGAAAGATTAAGATTTTTAGAGGAGAAGAGATCAAAGAAGTGAGAGTTGGTGTATTGAAAGGAACACTCACAAAACTATTCAAATAGTCAAGAATTAACAAAAGAGTAGAGTTCAATGGAATGACAGTGAGCATATTGATAAAAAGCTTTTGTAAATGCAAAAAAAAAAAGTAGCTTAGACATTCTGTTATTTCATATTTTAGAAAATTAAAGGTAAATATTAAAATAATGGAAAATGGAAATAAATGTGGGATTTTCAAAGCAGTAGAAAAGAGAAATGAGAATTTAAAAAGCAAATTTTACCAATTCTATAAAATTCAGGAATGATAAACTAAAGAAGCAAAGAAAAAGCATGTCAAATAAAAGACCAGTATAGAAATAGATGACAGAAATATAAGCAAATATATCAGCCACAACAATACATGTAAATGAATTAAAAAATGAATTTAAAATATTCTCAATTTGATTCTCAAATTATGAGGATTCTCAGATAATTTTTTTAAACATAATTTACCTATGTGTGTATTTCAAGAGTGATGCCTAAAATATAAAATCAAACATTTTTAATATAAGGGATAAGCAAAAAGGTACCAGGCAAAAACATACCCAAAAGACATACCAGACAAAGTTGACTCTAAAGAAATAAGCTTTGTTGTGGATAAAGAAAGCATGGCATAATGATAAAAGGGCCCTGTGTGTAACTGAATACTCTGAACTTATGATCCTTCTAAGGCACTAGCTAAAGGTTGTCCAGCTAAACCCTTGGCTTTCTTTCCAGAGCATACTTTCTTGAGAGTGAATTTCCTAACATTAGCATCTTTTTCCATCCGGATAGTCTGAAAACTTCCAAAATCACCAAGTCCTGGTTTCTCCTTGCTTAACAGTTCTTCAATCTATTGCTTTCCTCTTGCAGTTCACTACAAGCAACAAGAAAAAACTAGGCCATACCTTCAATATTTTGTTTAGAAAGCTCCACAGCTAAATATCCAAAGTTATCATTTGTAAGTTTTGCTTTTTATGTAACCGTAGGACACAATTCAGCTACATGTCTGCCGGTACATAATCAGGATCCCTTTTCCTCCAATCTCCAATAACACACTACTTTCATTTTCACCTGAGCCCTCACTGGCAGAGCCTTTAATGTTGTATTTTCACTAATAATCTGTCCATGATGATTTAGGTATTCTCTCAAATGATGTCTGTTTTCTCTACCACGTTCTTCCCTCCTCCTGCGCCCCCAGTGGCAGAGTCACCAACATCTCTGTTTCTACTAACAGTTTCTTCAAGGTGACCTAGGCTTGTTCTATCATGCGCATCAAAATTCTTCCAGCTTCTGCCCACTGCCCAATTCCAAAGCCACTTTCACATTTTGGGGTATTTGTTACAGCAGCCCTATCTGAGATACCAAACTTTGTATTAGTTTCCTATTGTTGCTATAACAAATTATCACAATTTTAGAGACTTAAAACAACACAAATTTATTATCTTACAGTTTTGGAGATCAAAAGTCCAAGATGGGTCTCACTGAGCTAAAATCAAAGTGTATGCAGAGCTGCATTCCTTATGAGGATTCTAGAAAGAATCTTTTTTCTTACCTTTTCCAGCTTTTAGAGGTTATCCACATTCCTTGGCATGTGGTCCCTTCCATTTTCAAAGCCAACAATAGCCCATCAAGTCTTTCTCATACTGCATCACTGTGATACCTTTAAAGACCCTTGTGAATGAAATAGGTCTACCTGGATAATCCAGGATGACATTCTCATTTTAAGATCAGATGATTAACAACATTAAGTCCATCTGCAACCTTGAATGCCTCTTGCCATGGAACAAAACATACTCACAGGTTCTGTGGATTAGGAAGTGGACCTCTTTGGAAGGCCAACAATATTCTGCCTACTAGAGACCAAATTTAAGGAGTTAAAAAATTAAAAGCAGTTTAAAAAAAAACTAATAAAATGAAGACACACACACAAAATCAAGAATGAATATTGGACAAATCTCTTGATACAGTATAAATTTAAAAATTAAAACAGATTATTATACACAAATTTATTGCCATAAAATTGCAATTTGGAAAGAAATGGACAGTTTTATATAACTATATAAAAGGTATTGTGCCAAAAATTACACACATAAAAAAATAGAAAAATTGAATAGACCCATGGTCATTCAAGAAATGAATCTATAGGAAAACTAACAAACTTATCCACAAAAACATGTATCACTAGGCCTAAAAGGCTTTAATGAACATTAAAACAAATTTTCCAAAAACAGACAATTCTCATTTAAGCAAAGAGTTCAAGAACGAAATAAAGGAACACATCTTATGACACTATTAAGATGTGACCAACCCCATATGGCCAACCCCATAGGCCTGTCAAAAGCGCACCAATTTTTTAGGGCCAGATTTCTTTCTCCCGCCCCCACCCCTTTGCTATGATCCTCCCCCGAAGCTTCCAGAAGAATGTGATTTTGCTTATCTTTTCTTGAATCACCAAATTACTTTAATTTGGTTAATTTAATTTTCTTTTAATTATTATTATTATTATTATTTTTTTACAATGGTCTTTTCATTTCTACTGGATCAAAATGTGCTTCTTCATCTGTGCCTCTCAACAATGCCTTTTAGGAACAGCAGGGTATCTGTCGAATGAGACCATGAATCCTTAACGTGTATCTAATTTTTCAAGGTAAAACATGCCTGTGGGACTTAACACAAAGGAATTGATTTCTGTTTGTACAATGTTAAGATGAGACTGATTGAAATGGGAGGATTATTTTGGGAAGCTAGATAAATTTTCAAGACTATTTTGACATCACATTTTAAGATTAGCCAATCATATTTATAAAATTCCTTGGAAGTATTTTTCTGACATTCTTTTCTATTGTCATACTAAACCATCAAAATATCCTGACTTCTAATATTCTAACATTTTCGTGTCCTTGCTCTCCAAACTGCATTTCTTATTCAGAAAAAGCATAGCAATCCTTTGTCCTTCTGGCAGTCTCAACTTATGTTTCAGGGGACACAGTTACAAAGCAAAGAATAAACTGTATGTTTATTTTTATGCAATGTTACGATCATAAATATTAAAAACTGAAGTAAAATAAAACATAAAAACCAACCTTAATGACAAAGTCTGGCATGAACTGCCTCAAAAAGAATATTAGAGTAAAATAGTTCCAAACTTAAAATAGTAGTTTTATAGTAATTATTAGTGAGAAAAATTGCATTAGCATCAAGAACACAGCTGTTGACACCTTGTAACACATAGTAAGCTGTATTGTTGCACAGCAGCCAGAATGAATGGGAGCTTAATAAGTGCTATCCTTGATAATAAATTAATATCATATTTTGAGTATGCACAAAAAATTGGCCAACCCAAGCAAAAATTTTTCCACTTTCCCCCATGGAACTTTTCCTGGCACTAAAATAAATGAAATCATCGTTTGGCTCTCCTCACCTGGCTCCCGCATCTGCTCTAGGTACAATGCTGCTGTATGAAAGCTTCTGGTTTATTGCAAATTACAGCAGCATCTGCATCTCCCCATAGCATGTTAGAAATGCAGAATCTCAGGCCCCAACCAGAACTGCTGAGTCCAAATCTGCATTTTAACAAGATCTCCCAGGAGATTGGCTTGCACATTGAAGTTTGAGAAGCCCTGCTCTAGTTCATCTCACTTAGTGGTTTTCTCTTTTGATCCACTTCCCTACAGGGTGTTCTTGCCTGGATAAATCATTCTTTGTATGGGACAAGTAGGTAAGTGGCTATTTTACAGGCAGAACAATATGTTCATAACCTGTGCTTGCTGTTACTTTCTTCTTCTAACGTTGTACCCATCAATGCCTTCCCTGAGTCATCAAGCATGCTGGCCTGATTCAGGGCAAGCCAAAGGATTTTCATCTCTCTGTGATGTTTCATCCTCTTTTCACTAGAGCACAGAGAAAAGAGAAGTTGGTGTTAGCTGCTTCTACTCTTCCTTGCCAACTTCCCTCTCCCCTGCTGCCTTCAGAAACAGGGGCAATTAACACCCAGGGTGAGTTCAAAGAAAGCCCAGGAGTATTTTCATCCATTTGCAAAATTACCACAGAATGTTCCACTTTTAACAGAGTCATAGAAGTAACTTTAAACAAGCACACTACTATCTAGAGGTATGAACCATTACTGATGTAGAAATTATTGAATTTCCAGAGCAAAAGACAATTTAAAACTTTTAGTTATTTATATGTAAGGAGAACATATTTCCTGAATTGTGCTTTATAAAATCAAGTGTATATAAAAATAATATAGACCTTAACTAGCCATAATTTATTATAATACCTTTGTAAGATTTTTTTTTCTCAAAAGAAAATTTACTTTTCTGGTATGAGGTGTGAGCTCCTAACAAAACAATCCTTCTGCAATTAACAGTTTATACCCTGGAAAAATTCAAAAATTACCTAATAGGATCTGGAGGCATCTGGAGCAATATAGAGGGATCTAGGGGCTAAAATGCAGGCATACTTTGGAAGGGAGTTGAAACTTGGACCAAGGGATCTGCTTGAAATGAGTGCTTTGTATTTTTGCAGCTATACCCTGTGGTCAACCACAGTTGCAGTGGTGGCTAAAACTCTGGATAAAAACAAACACACAAACAAAAACTGATCATCTTTTTACCCAGAGGAATCAGAGAATGGAGCCCTAGAGCAACCAGTACCAGAAAATGATGGGGGAACCCCAGAGTGTAGAGAAGCAAAGAAAAAAATTACTGGCTAACCCTGGAATCACATTTACACAGGGAAGATTGAAAGCAGCTAGGACCTGAGGTTTAAGTAACTGAACTCAGAACTGAGTCATTGTCCACCACAAGTGTGATGGTCTGCGATTTGCTTCTACCCAAAGTAACTGTTTCGTAAAACAAAAATATCAACACTTTTTGGAGCAATATACCAATACAGATAATCCACTGCACAACATTTATAATATCCAGCATATAATCCCAAAATTACTTGACATACCAAGAGCCAAGAAAATGTAATTCTCAAAGGAAAAGACAATTGATACATACTAATCCTTAGATTACCCTAATTCCAGATGCTAGAACCATTAAACAAGGACTTTAAAGCCAAAAATTTAACCATAAACATTGAAGTAAATGAAAATACACTTATGGTGAATGAAAAGATAGAAAACTGGGTACATTAGTAAAAATATATTTAAAAAGAACCAAATGGAAACTTTAGAACTGAAAATATAACATCTCAAATAAAAAATTTATTTAATGAGTTTAATGGCTGAATAGATATGACAGAAGAAAGGTTGATAATCTTGAAAATGGGTCAATAGAAAGCATAATATTTGAAGAAGAGAGAGGAAAAAAACTGGAAAAAAAATAAAAAGAGCCTCACAGATCTATAGAACAGTGTCAAAAAGTCTTACATGTAGGTATTTATTCCAAAAGATGAGGAGAAAGATAACAGAGCAGGAAGAGATTTTTGAACATATAATGACAGAAAACTTCCCAATTTGGTAAAAGACATACATTTGCTGATTCAAAAAGCTCAGCAAACCCCAAATTGGATAAATTCCAAGAATCTGTGCCTGGACATATCAGTCAAATAAAGGCAAACTAAGGGAATTTGTTCCCACAGGGCAATGCTGAAGAAATAATAAAGGAAATTCTTCAGGCTGAAGAGAACCTACACCAGAGGGAAACTCAGATTTTCAGGAGTGAATGAAAAGCATCTGAAATGGTGATGACTGCATAAATGATTGCAAAAGCATGGGCAGTTATGAAAGACTATTTTATCTCATAATTTATTTAAAGTACATGAGACTTTAAAGAAAAAAGTAAGGAGCCTGTAATATGTTTAAATACATGAAAACAATAACATAATTAAAATTATAATTCTAAGAGCTAGAAAAAATTAAAATAGAGTTTTGGTCAAGATGGCAGAATAGACAGCCCCCAGCATCATTTTCTCCCACAAATCAACCAATTTAAAACCATAAAAAAGCAATGACAGCCAAGCTGGGGCAGCTAGAGCCCAGGGGAAGAGGAAGAGAGACCTACAGCATGTGTGAAGGCAGGAGAAGCCACGATGAGAAAAAGAAAAAATTGGTCTGACCATTTGGATCTCCGGTTTGGATCTCTCAGCTCCAGGCTGGAGCTCAGGAGCACATGGAGCAGGAGCTGACAAAAGCTGCAGCTGTGCACTTCATATGAAGTTGCCTGGAGGCAGCAGGGGAGAGGAGGGCCTTGCTGGCCCCCAGGCCATCAAGACCACTAATAGGGTTCCCCTGGACTCACATAGGAGCAAGGAGCCACAACAACTGAAAAAAGGAGCCACTCAGAGGCCGGTGAGTCATCTCAAGGAACCAGAGCACAGCCCATCCCATGGGAAGTGTTTGCAGCACAGGCAGTGGGGGAGATGGGCCACCAGGAGAACACTGGGGCACAGCAAGGACAGCTGACCTGCACCCCAAGCAGAACAGGCCTACTCAGAAGAGACTGTTCAGAAATATAAAATTGCATGGGGTGCAGTATGATGAAAAGACTCAGGCCCAGGACAGAGTTTCTACACAACCCAGGTGCACTGGATTTCACTAGACCTAGAATTACCTATAAAGTCAACCATTAAAACCTAAGCTTCACAAAAAGCCTTCCTCAGAGAATCAGCAGCAAAGCAGCAATTTAGCTCAACCACAGGGCTCAAGTACTGGTCCCCACAGGAAGTTCCCCCAGTTTAGAAGTAAGCAAACAAAGGACAGCAAATTAGTTCCAGCACAGAGTTTAAGTGATGGGAACAGCAAATAATCCAACACAGAACTGAAAGAAAAACAAAGTACCCACAACGAGAGACAAAGTTTGGTATTAACTAGTAAAGGTCTCATTTCACCAAAGAACGCCTATAACACCTGGCTACCAAGCCAGAAAGGCAGGAGGGCCAGGGGCCTCAGCAATGCCCCCCAACACCCTCAACCAGTCCCAAGGGTGGGGGTGAGGGCCTCAGCCACACCTCCCCGACACACGCAACAACCCCAGCAATGACTACAAAGCAGCCACAGAAAGCACCTCAGGCTCTCCCGAGTTGGGGTGGTGAGGGTCTCGGGCTTCGGCCACTCCCCCTTGACACCCGCAGCCAGTTCAGTGATGACCACCAAGCCACTGCAGAAGCACCCTGAGCTCTCTTGAGCTGAGGCAGTGGGGGCCTCAGACCTCGGCCCCACCCTTCCAACACATGCAACCAGCCCAGTGATGACCACCAAGCTACAGCAAGAAGGGCCCCGGGTTCCCGAGCTGGGGTGGTGGGAGCAAGGGCTTTTCAACACTCCCCTAACATCTGCACCCAGCCTGGCAATAATCAAGCCACTGCTGGAAGTCCCCTGGTCTCCCCTGTGGGAATAAGGGGGGTGCCACAGGCCTCGATCCCACCTCTACTCCTTTCTCCCTCTTCCATCACGTTTCCTCCCCCTTTCCCCTCTCCCCCTCCCTCCCAACTGCTATGCAACAACGTCCTAGAATGTAAAAAAAATTAATAAAATCACGTTTTCTTAAAATAAATAAATAAATAAGTAGATTTTTGCTGTTGTCCGTTGTCACCAAAAAAAAGTTAATGTTTTTCATTATAGTAACCTTTTTACTATCTTTATGTATTTCATAATGTCATGTTGTGTACCTTGAATGTATATAATACAATTTATTTTTTAAAGAAAAAAATTAAAATAGGGTTTGATAAAATATTCAGAAGAAGATAGGAAAGAGAAAATAGAACATAAAACAGAAGTAATAAACTGAAAACAAATAAAATAGTGAAAGACCCAAATCTAAACATAAAAACAATTCCATTACATATTAGTAGACTAAGTTTTCCAGTTAAAAGAAAGATTATCAGATTGGACATAAAAGCAATATCCAACTGTATGCATGAAAGTATTTATGCAAATACTTGGAAAATATATGATGCAAACAACAAGTATAAGAAAGATGAGCTATATCAATATCATGTAAAATAGACCTTAAAGTGAAGAGTCTTATCAGGGATAAGGAGATACATCTTGTAATGATAAAAGGCTCAATGTAAGTGGAAGATATAGCAATCAAGTGCATATATGCCTAAAAAGCCTCGAAATGCATAAACTTTAACATCTTCTCTCAGCAGTTCATAGAAAAAACTAAACCTTAGAACAGTAAAGATATAAAGGATTTGATCAACTGATAAATAGATTAGCAAAATATGGTAGATACATAAAATATTATTTGACCATCAAAAATGAAAATAGTGCTGATACATGCTATAACATGGATGGAACCCTGATAACATGCTAAATTAAAGAAGTGTTGGATCCGCTGCCAGCCGACCCGAACAGCCCTAGCCTCGTTCCTTTTGGTGGGCAAGCAAATGGCCTGGATTCCTCTTTCCCTCCTGCCCCCTTTGGAAGGAGACGGGGGAAGAGAGCCGTGAAGAGAGGTGAGCACACCACCGGCCCCAACCAGCCCCGTTAAAGGACACTCAGACATGGCGGGGGTTCTGTCGAGCAGTTCCGTTTATTATCACACAAGCACTTGCTTTTAAAGGCAAATGGGGAAGGGAGGTTTTTTACATAATCCTATCAGCTTAAAGGTCAAGAGCATGCATCCTGTCTCAATGCCTAGCTATTGCAACCACGCAGTGTTCACGAGCGTGGAAGCGCGTATTTGGCCAATAAGGGCTAAGGCAAGGTTCCCGCGGATACTCCCACCCTACTTCCTCCCAGTGCCGTCTTAGGCTGCCACATTAATACACCCTTGTGGGCCCATAATGGTGCCGCTTGTAATGTCACTTAAGGTGGCATTGGTTTTTAAGGCCCGACAATCCTCCCTTTTTGTTTTAATAAGGCAGCTGGAGGCGGCTAACCTTCCCAGCCTTGCCCCTATTCCCTCTGGTGGCTGTGCCTGTCTTAGGTTGTTTCCCTCTGGAAATCTTACCCGTCATTGACTATCCAGCCAAGCGGGGGCGGGGCAGAACCTTACAGATTGGTGTTGATTTCTTGAAGGGCCATATTGACCCAAGGGCTGTCAGGGCTTTCATTGTGGGCCACCTCCTCTACCACCTGGGTGAGCATTACGAGAGAAGTGGTGTTGCGCCTTATAAGGGACACAACCTGGCAAATGGCGTAAGGCCCCAAAATGATTAAGACAAGGAAAATGGCTAGGGGGCCCGCCAGGGAGGACAGCAGGGTGGTGAGCTACAGGGAACTTGAAAGCCAGCTTTGGAACCAATTACTATTGGCTTCTCGCTCTTTTTTTGCACTTTTCTAGCCCTTCTCTAAGCTTAGCTAGGGAATCTTTGAACACTCCAGAGTGGTCGGCGTAGAAGCAGCACTTTTCTTTGAGGGCAGCGCATAATCCTCCTTGCTGTAAGAACAACAGGTCTAGTCCACATCGATTCTGTAAAACAACTTGAAAAAGAGATGTTAGTGATTTTTTAAAAATGTGATACAGACACCTCCAAGCGGCCAAAATCTATGTCCACTGTCTCCCTAAGGGAAGCTACCTGTTGATGTGCCAAGGCTATTCCGGCGGTCCTGGTACCCACTCCAATAACTCCCAAGAGGGAGCTGATAGCCACCGCAGCTGCCCCTGAGGCCCGCTTGTTTCGGGTCCGCTTATTTTGGGTTTTGGGGGCGGTGAGATTTGCCACAGTGCTGCTAAAGGGTTTGTTGGCACCTACGCAGGAATCTTTGCCAGGGACCTGCGGGAAGGTGAGTCCAGGGTTGCTGGCGTTGGGCAACACTACTGCTTGGTTTATCTCTGCCTGCACATGGCACTCTTCTTTAAAGAGGGCGCAGAACTTGATAAACAAGTTTGGGGGGAGGACAGCCTTACAGAGCATTTTCCAATCTTGGGTCGTGAGGGGTGGTGTGCTAAGCCCTGGAGGATGGTTTCTGCCCATGGGGAATTGGGCCCATCCTCTGCGACAGCCTTTTTCAGCTCTTTAAGGTCATGAGCTTCCCAAGGGTACCAAGTGGCCGGCCTATTTCCACCAGGGGCTTTGTCAAATTTGGACCTACAGTCCTTTTTCCAATGTAATCCTTTTTTACTTCGGGGGCAAGGTGTGGTAGGGGTTTTTTTGCCTTTAGCCTTGGGTCATTGGCTTTTAAAATGACCTTGTCTTCCGCAACCAAAACATTGTCCCTTGAAGGGTGGGGAAGTATTGTTTCCTGAGGGGCTCAGGGCCGTAAATGCCTTGAAGGCTTTGGTTAAGTTTTGTGTCTGAGCCTGCAAGGCTGAGGATAAAGTCCTGGCCTCGGCAACAGCCTTTTTTAGTTCTTTTACAACGTTGGCCAGATAGGCCTGAGGGGCCGCTTCCCCCCATGGGCTGCAGATGGCTGGGGGTTGCCAGCGAGCCATAACAGGGAAAACCTGTGGCTCTGCTGGGGATGTTTTTAAAGGTGGACTAGCCTCCTCCACTTTTTCAGGTGCTGCTTTCTCTCCTTTGGCTAAACTTTGGTGGGGTGAGCATGCCAGGAGAGGAGGGTACAGGGTAGGGGCATAGGTATCACTCAGTGGCTCAGGGCCTTGCATTGGCAGCTTTGTTTCCTTTTTTCTTTCCTCATTGAACTGCGCCCAATCCCTTTCCTGATGCTCGGGACTGAAGCATAGCTTTAGGGCAGAGATGGTTGGGTAGAACCCTAAGGGGGGGGGTCTAGCCTGTGACTAATCTTGTTCTTTCTGGCCAGGGTCTGAACCCGGTCCCAAGCCTCATACGAGAACAAGTCGGACGAAGGTGCCCAAGAGGCTACCTGCACCACATGACACCAGGCATTGGTGGCCGTGGAGTCAGATATTTCTAGGCCTCTGCCTTTTAACATGTACTTTAGAGCCTTGCAGGCTATCTCATCACTCTTTCCACACACGCCTCCCATGTTGCCCTGTGGGGAAGGGACAAAGGGAGCAACAGGGCAGAGAAGTGCAGGGACTTCCCCCTGTTATGGTACTCACCCTGACACACAGGCGGATTACTTCACAGTGACTACTGCAGTTGCGGGGGCAACTCCGCTGGTTGATCACCCTTCATCGACCTTCTTTCAGGACCGAGCAGCCGGGAGCCTCACTCGCTTGCCTTTCACCCACGAGTTTTAAAAAATGCCCCACACGGGGCACCACTCTGTCGGGTCCGCCCCCAGCCAACCCGAACAGCCCTAGCCTCGTTCCTTTTGGTGGGCAAGCAAATGGCCTGGATTCCTCTTTCCCTCCTGCCCGCTTTGGAAGGAGACTGGGGAAGAGAGCCATAGAGAGGTGAGCACAGCTGCCGGCCCCAACCAGCCCAGTTAAAAGGACACTCAGATGCAGCAGGGGTTCTGTCGAGCAGTTCCGTTTATTATCACACAAGCACTTGCTTTTAAAGGAAAATGGGGAAGGGAGGTTTTTTACATAATCCTATCAGCTTAAAGGTCAAGGGCATGCATCCTGTCTCAATGCCTAGCTATTGCAACTACACAGTGTTCACGAGTGCAGAAGCGCGTATTTGGCCAATAAGGGCTAAGGCAAGGTTCCTGCGGATACTCCCACCCTACTTCCTCCCAGCGCCATCTTAGGATGCCACATTAATATGCCCTTGTGGGCCCATAATGGTGCCACATGTAATGTCACTTAAGGTGGCGTTAGTTTTTAAGGCCTGACAAAGAAGCCAGTCATAAAACACTACATATTACATGATTCCATTTATATGAAATATGCAGAATAGCAAATCTATAGAAACAAAGTAGATTAATGATTGTTTAGGGCTTAGGGAAATGTAGGCATAGGAGGGTGACAGCTAAAAGGTACTGGGTTTTCTTTAGGTGATGAAATGTTTCAATTAATTTAATTACATCAGCAGAGTCATTTCTATCATAAAAGGTAAGATTCACTGGTTCCAAGGATCAACTGGGACATCCTTGAGGTGCACTATTTAGCCTCCCACAGAGGAGTATATAAGAAAGTCTGGGTAGTTAAGAAAAGCCTCACAGAATTCTGGTCAAGATGGTGGAAGAGACAGTCTCCAGCATCACTCTCTCCCACAATCAACTGATTTACAACCATTAAAAAGTAACAACAGCCAAGCTGGGGCCGCTAGAGCTCAGGTGAAGAGGAGGAGAGACAAAAGGAGTGTGTGAAGGCAGGAGAAGCCATAATGAGAGAAAGAAAGAACCACTCCAATTGTTTTCAGCCCCAGCAGCTTCAAGGCTGGCCCTGGCAAGCTCATGGAGCAGGAGCTGGCAAAACCCACAGCTGTGCCCTTTGGATGAAGTTGCTTGGAGGCTGTAGGGGAGAAGAGGGCGTTAGTGGCCCTCAGGGGCCAGCATTATTGGCCCTCAGGCCAGCAAGACCACTAACAAGGTTCCCACAGACCCACATAGGAGTGAAGAGCCACAACAACTGAAAAAAAGGAGCCATTCAGAGGGCAGTGAGTCATCACAAGGGACCAGTGCACAGCCCATCCCATGGGAAGTGTTTGGAGTACGGGTGGTGGGGGTGACGGGCCCACCAGGGAAACACTGGGGCACAGCAAGGACAGTTGCTCTGCCCTCCAATCAGCACAGGACCACTCAGAGGAGACTGGTCAGGAATATAGAACTGCAGGTGCAGTTTGCTGAAAAGTTTCAGGTCCAGACCAAAGTTTCTACACAAGCCAAGTGTACCAGATCTCACGAGTCCTAGAAGTACATGTAAGGCCAACAATTAAAATCTGAGCTGCACAAAAAGCCTTCCCCAGAGAATCAGCAGCAAAGCAGCAATTTAGCTCAACCACAGGGCTCAAGTGCTAGTTCCCTTAAGGAAGTTCCCCATTTTATAAATAACCAAAGGACAACAAATTAGCTCCAGTGCAGAGTTTAAGTGTGGGAACAGCGAATAATCCAACACAGAACTGAAAGAAAAACCAAAATACCTACAAATCAGAGACAAAGTTTAGATATTATCCAGTAAAGGTCTAACACCACCAAAGAACACCTGTAAAACCTAGAAGGAACAGAAGCCCAGCGACGACCACCTAGCTGCTGCAAGAAGAGCCCCAATCTCCCAAGCTGGGATGGTGTGGTGTCAAGGGTCTCAGCCATCCCCCCTGATGTCCGCATCCACCCCGGAAATGACCAAGCTGCCACTGAAAGCCCCCTGATCTCTCCTGCCAGAATGAGGGGTGTGCCACAGCCCTTGACCATGCCCCACTATTCCATTCTCCTCCCCCCATCCTCCTCCCCCTGCTTGTCTCCCTCTCTCCCTTAACTCGTCTGCAACATCTTAGAATATAAAACAATAATAATAAAAAAATTTTTTTTTTTAATTAAAGAGAAAAGCCTCACAAAGGAATAAAGCCTTGTAAGCATTTGTCATGTGAAAAATTAGTGACAACAAAGTAGGGCAGGTATTTCGTAGAATTCAAAATTGAGTTTTTCCAGACTGAGGAAAGCTGAGAAACTCATGTAGGGAGTTGTGAGAAAGTGTCATGTGTGACAGGAGAGCAGGAAGCTCAGTATTACTGCAACTTGAGATAAAATGGACAGTGGAAGGGGTCGTATACAATCCTGTTGAAGACACAAAATGGAGTAGGCTGTTTCCCTGTAGATAATTATCGAGGAATTCTAGACAGGGCAGTCATACAGTCATATTAGGAAGAGCACTTGGAAGGAAGTGAAGCTGATTGCAGGGTCACTAGGACAGGAGGCTGGTGAGCAGGCTGGGCAGTAGCACAGGCTAGAGATAACAAGGACCTGAATAACATCCTCTAAGAATGTCCTTTTCTTTTCTTTGCTATTTCTACTTTCAAATAATCATCTTGTTTACCATGCTGTGTCTTTTAATGACAGCCCCTAAAATTGTGGAGCTTGATTTTTAAAACTGATTATCTCAGAATTTTAATACACTGCAGGTCACACCCCAGGGCATACCATCTCTGAAGACAGTCAAGAGCAGGAACAAGCTGGTTCTCAGAAACCTCTGGGAAAAAAGAAAAATAAGTCTTGGAAATATCCACATTGCTAAACCTTTGCCCTACCTAATGGGAAATCACCTTTGAGAAACCTTCATTTCAATCCTGAAAGCTCAAAAGGAGGTTGTTTTTCATATGGTTGTATTTTTAAGTGCTGCACTATTTTGCCTCTCAGACAATTAAAAACAAAAAAAAAAAAAGAAAGAAAAAGAAAATTTCCCATTGACAGCATCCAAGAATTAAAATACGGTTGCATTTGAAAAATCCTCCAGAGGCTTCTCTTCCTATCCCCTCTGTGACAAAATTAAGATTAAAAGTCAGAAAACTTGTTCTTGGCAGACAAAATTTTCATTTATTCAACATGATATTTAAAAGCACACTTCTGGGTCTGAAATACAATTTAGCTTCCAGAACCCTTTTCTTTATCCATGAAGTTGGAAGAGTAGAAATGTTTTATATTCCCTCCAATTAGTCTAGAATCTTACCTCTGGGCAGTAGTGGATCATAACTTAACACTCTCAACTGTTTCCCACTATCACTGGAATGTAAATTAATATAACCAAACAGTATAGGACTCCTTATAAAACTAACTTCTTTCTTCTTTTCTTTCCTCCTTTTACTTCGTACTCTTTTCCTCTAATTTATTTTTAATCTGACTAATATATTAGCAACAGTTGCATGGAAGGCAGTTTGAGACTGGAAATAGTCACTACATTGATGATGATGTAAACTCTGTCATAGTCCAGGCACTTATTACACCTCCTTCAATGAAAAGGAAGAAAAAAGGCAGATGCAATGTCACAGACCAGTGCTTCTCAAAGTGTAGTCTCTGGGACAGCAGCAATGTCACCTAGGAACTTGATAGACATACAAATTCTTGGGCCCAACCCCAGGTATTCTAGATCAGAAATTATGAGATTGAGGTCCAGCCATCTGCATTTTAACTAGCCCTCCAGATAATACTGACATGCCCTAAAGTCATAAATAGCACAAAAAATCTAAGATTGCCATCTGTAAAATGAAGATGATAATAATAACTGCACAGGACTTTGTCATGCTTAAAAGGAATAATGTTCTGGAAAGTACCTAGAAAAGGGACTGTAAAGTATAATAGGTGCCAAATACATGCTCATTCTGACAATAATAATTGCATGTCTGCTGAATGTAAGGCAAGGGATTAGGTTCTGCAAAGGTTAAGAACATGAATCAGAAACAGATTTCTCCTTCAAGGAATCTTTGGTCTGGGCTGAAGTTGAGGCAGTGAGTAACATGTAAAACTATATTGAAAGTTAGGAAATAAGTGCCATGTATTAGTCAGGGTTCTCCAGAGAGACAGAACCAATAGGAGATAGATAGATATGAAAAGGGATTTATTAGGGGAATTGGCTCATGCATTTATGGAGACTGAGAAGTCCCACAACAGGCCATCTGCAAGATGGGGACCCTGGGCTGCCAGTAATGTGGCTCAATCCAAGTCCGAAAGCCTCAGAACCAGGGAAGCTGATGGTGTAATTTTAAGTCCCAGGCCAAAAGTCTGAGAACCCATTGTGGGGGGTAGGTGCTGGTGTAAATCCTGGTGCCCTGAGGCCAGAGAGCCTGGAATTCTGATGTCCAGTGGCAGGAGGACGATAGCATCCCCACTCCAGAAGAGAGCATAGGAGGGATCAAGGCCATGTCTGGTTAGAGGCGTTGTCTGGTAGAGGGAGGCTTTAAAGGGTTGTAGGATTTGAAAACATAAGGATGGAAATTAGGGCATCTCAGACTTGCGAAATGTCTTGTGCAAGGTTTTGTAAGTTGAAGAATACAGAACATATACAGAGAATAATTTAGTTGACTAAAATGTAAGGGGCATACCTTGGAGGAATGATAAATAAAGCTTAGATTAGAAAAAAATTATGCAGGATACTAGGCTGAGGATTTTCAATTTTATTATTAGGTGATGGGAATCCATCTTGGGCAGGGGAGAAACCTATGTGGGAGAGTTTCTAGTGCCGAGCTTAAGATTTGCTTTAAAAAATACATTTAAATGAAAAGATCAGTAATCAGATTGATTTTCTAGTCAAGAAACTCTCAGTAAATTTCTACTATTTATTGCGGTAGACCTATGGGTGCATAGATTCAGTTGCACTATCTGCCTTTAGTTAGTCAGCAATCTAGTGGTGAAGAGGGACTGCTAGGTGCTAAGCAGAGAGGAAGTACAGTAGCTCATAAAAAGGATAGTTGACTGCTGTAAGAGGTCACACAAGAAGAATTCATTTTGGAATCTGCCAAATTTAGGTTGCCTCCTCTCTCTCTGCAAGATCATATTTTGATTCTTTTGATTGCAGTGAAATTGAAATCATAAGATAATGAAATCAAAGTCTAATTATTCCTTAGTAATTACAGTATTGGGTTTAACATTTAATGCCTCTAAGTGGAAGACTTTTTAAAACATTCAGCTGCCTGAAGTTTCTGGACTCCATTACTACTGTAGGAGAAGATCACAGAGTTAAAATGGAAATAGACTCCAGAGGGATTTCCCTGCTGCCGTCAACTCAGCTTCTGATGGGACAATCAAGAAAATGCTAAGGGGAAGGGATAGTCTTGCTCAAGGCAGAAAGGAAGCATTCATTGTGACTTATAGTCATATCTATTATTTTCTTGGGGACTCTGATGAAGATTTGCCTTAATCTTTTCCAGAAATAGAAAAATAGAGAGAGAGATCATAGGGTATATCAAAAGAGCAAGCAAGCAAGAGATAAATAGCAGGAGATTCAAAACATTACATGTTCTCCCCCCTAATTGCAAATGTAGAACCTGTCTCTAGGAAGTCAGAGGTTTTTATATTCACTGCTAGTTCACAATAGAGTCTTTTAATATGACTTGTTTCTCTTGAGAAGGAAAAGTACAGGTCAGGAGTCTCTCAAGGCCTATGTAAGGGATTTTCCTGAGGGTCTACCAAAATAGGAATTTTACTCTGGAAGAGATGCTTTAGGTTAGATAGGTAGTAAATAGCTCCTTTTCACCAGCTGATTCTGTGTGAAATGTAAGGACATACAAAGATGCTTCCAATATTTAAACTTCATATGCCATAATTTTCATTACTAACAATACAGAAGATTAGATGCTTACATAAAACACTCACAATTTATCACAACTAAAAATTTTAGATATTGAAATATTATTCTTATTTCTCCTATCTAGCTGTAATTTTGTATCCATCAACCAACCTCTCACTAGTGTTCTATAGAACTGTAGGGTGACTATAATTAACAACAATTTATTGTACACTTTTGATTAGCTAGTAGAGATGATTTTGAATCAACACACCCAACACAAAGAAATGATAAACATTTGAGGTATTTAAAAAAATCGTCAGTT
Organism: Cynocephalus volans; assembly: GCF_027409185.1. Taxonomy (NCBI): domain Eukaryota; kingdom Metazoa; phylum Chordata; class Mammalia; order Dermoptera; family Cynocephalidae; genus Cynocephalus; species Cynocephalus volans. The sequence goes on from NC_084475.1 coordinate 32,909,027, forward strand.
TCCAGGGTTTCAGGTAGAAGGGAAGGAAGGAGGGATAAACAGGTGGAGTATAGAGGATTTTTAGAGTGGTGAAACTATTCCATAGGATACTATAATGGTGAATTAGGACACTGTGCATTTGGCAAAACCCATAGATCTATGCAACACAAAAAGGGAACCCTAATGTAAAACTGAGTTAATAATAATATATCAGTATTGGTTCATAACTGTAACAAATGTACCACACTAATGTAACATGTTAATAATAGGAGAAACTGCATGTGCATGTGTGTGCATGCGTGTGTGTGTGTGTGTGTGTGCATGCACGTGTGTGTGTGCATGTGCGTGTGTAGGGGGTATGTGAACTATTTGTACATTTTGCTCAACTCTTCTGTAAACGTAAAACTATTACAAAAATAAGGTCTACTGAAAATATTTAAATGTTAAAAAGCATTTAATTCCTTAGGCAATGAGGAAGTATAACCATCCTCAAGAGGCCGAAAAGTTAGAAGATATCGTGAATTCACAGAGGTGAAAAAAATCTGGGGCTAGTGTTTGATCTAGAGGATGTTTCCATCCCAGTTTGCCCAAAACTGCCCAAAACTTAGGTTTTAATGTATTACCTATTGAAGGCTAGAGATGAACTAGGGTGCAATAAAGCCTGAGATGAACGAGGGTACAAGATCAGTTCTGAGACCCCAAATAAATCTGGGCCCCATGAAGTGAAACACACTTAAAGGGGGAACCCCACAGAAGGAGATAGTAAGAAGACATACTATTCAGTAAAGAATTAACCTTTCCCAAAGAATGCTTTGGCCGTTGTCTCTGGCTCCTGGAGATAACCCATAGGCCCTTGGAATGTCCTGTCTGATAAAAGTGTCCTTGGACCACAACAAATAGTCCATGCTACCGATGTGGTTTATGGTGGGGGCCTTGGGCCATGCAGTATCAACCTGAACCCTAGAGGAGCTAGAGATTGAGGTCAGCCACATGGGCAGTGAGCCATGTCTATGTGACTGATCTCATCAAAAACTCTGGACACCGAGGCTCAGGTATGTCTCCCTGGTTGGCAATAATCCATGCATATTGCCACACATCATTGCTGGGAGCAGTAAGTGCTGTCCATATAACTCCACTGGGAGAGGACAACAGGATGCTCATAACTGAAACTCTCTTGGACTCTGTCTTATGTTTCTCTTCCCTAATTAATTTTTAATCTGTGTCTTTTTTGCTGAATTAAATTGTAACCATAATTATAACAGCTTTTCTGAGTTCTGCAAGTCCATCTAGCAAATTATTAAACCTGAGGTGGTGTAGGGGATCTCCAAACTGCAATGCCTGTTTTTGTCCTTGCTACAGCACAACCAAGAAAAAGAAATTCATTCTCTGAGAATTACTAATCAAAGCCTACATAAATGTGGATTTGAGGTCAGACTTTGTAATAACTACTTAGTTTAAAAAATCCACAAATTCCGAATCTAGCTTCAATTGAGCAGGGTTGGTGATTGCCCTGAGGCACTTGATGCAACCAAATAAAATACCTCTTTGGAGGAGCACACTTAAGATCTGGTCTCAGAGAATTCCCACAGACATAAGTAAAATGTATATGAACTCACAATAAAACAGATCACTAAGCATGAGAGGAAACAAATGAGGAAATAAGCTACCATGAGTGAAATACAGAAAACACAACAAATATAGACCCAGACACTAAAAGACTGCAGAAATTAGAATAACAAAACATCTAACATAAAATAAGTACATTTACTGAGTTAAAGACACTTTGATAGTGTGACTCCCAAGTAAAAAATCCACTAAGCTGTATTCAGACCCACAAAAATAGTGAGATAATAAATGTTTATTGTTTTATGTTACCAAGTTTGTGTTAATACCATTAACCAAGCAATAATATATAAAACAATATAATAAATACCTAATTTGAATTAACTTTGGAGTTCCTTTTAAAATGTGAATGTAAATTTTTTAGATTATCTACTAAAATAATTAATACAGTCTACATAACTTGCAAACTATTAGAGAGGAAAAATTGAAAATTGAAGGGGAAAGGGGACAATTAATCCAAAAGAAAGTGCATATTAAAATACATAAGTACACTCTAAATAAAGCAGAAAAATGAAACCAAATATATCAGTTATCAGAATAAATGCAAGCAGTGCAAGCATTCAAGTAAAATGACAAAGACTGAAAGAAACAAAATTCAAGTATCTCTCTTTACAAAATTCACACTTAAAACATAAGGACACAGAAAACTTGGAAATTAAAGTGATAAAAATAACGACAGTTTACCTTTTTAAAAACCAACCAAAATAAAGGTGTTACAGATGTATTAATATCAGAAATAATACTTATAAAGCTGAAATTATCAGATGATATAAAAAGATAGCAACATACTGATAAAAAAGTTTTAACTGGCAAGGAAGATACAAAATTGTAAACTTGGATACACTTAATAACATAGTTTAAAAATATATAAGGCAAACTGACAAAATCACAAGGAAACACTGACAAAAATATCATTACAATTAAATTTTTTAATATGCTGCTCTTAGCAATTGATATACTAAACAAACAAAAAAATCAGTAAGGAGAAGAAGAATTTGAACAGCTTGATTAAATAAGTAGATTTCTGGCTCCCATTAGCAGGGGATATACATTTTATTTCAAGCACATAACGAACATTTGCAAGAATTGACTCTCCATAAGGTAAGTTCCAACACATTCAAAGAATTAGTATTGTGAAGTCTATTCTCTGACCACAATGGTATTAAGTTGTAAAACAATGACAGGGATAACTTAAAATGCCCATATAATAAAATAATGTAAATTTCTGCTTCAAAATAATCCAGAGGAATGTTGGCTAAATGGTGATAACCCTTTAATATAGATGATGGTAACATGGGTATTCATTATAATTTACATACATAGGTTTTTTCATAGAAGCATTGTTCAAAATAATAAAAGATTGGAAACATTCCAAATGACCATCAACAGTAACAACTAGAAATCTCCCTTTTCATAGTCCCATCTTCCAGATCCAGCTGTAGCTTTGAAAGGTTATAATAGGATAAATTGATACTAACAGTATATATAGCAAATGTTTCCAACTTTGGATAATCTGTTGTTGTTGTTACATTTATTGTCTTGTTTTTATGGTGGTATCACAAATTACTTTTAAGCATGAAGGTAGAGGAAACTCACTCAGTTTACATATTACAGTAAACTCTTCTGAGTGTTCCATTCTTGGATGGATATAGAGTAGGACAAATGGCAAATGATTGTAACATGATCTTAGTGTAGGGCAAAAAAATTCTAAAAGATCAAACCTGAACTCTCTTCAAAGAAGGCTGGGCTCAAAGGTAATTAATTATGACTCAGGAACGGAGCTAAGAGTTATAGCCACCTGCTCAAGATGAAGCTTTATGGAGAAAACAGACAAAAAAAATCCACAAATAATCATTAGTATTAGTGTTTAGAAGCAAGACAAAATGTGATGGTCTTCTGCAATGTAATGGCAGTTCTAATACTGTATATTTTATGGCATTCTGATTGATTTAACCTCAAGAAAGATACTGAAAAGCTGCAGAGAAAAGGCAAATGAAACTTGTGGTGGGGCAAGGTATTTTTGTTGTTTTGTTTTGTTTGCTTGGCCTCTCTTGGGGAAACCACCTCTTCTCCATTTTCAATGCATGTAGTTCTGGTAGCATAAAGCAGAATTAATCCCATACCACCCTTAACACGAGGATATGCTTCTGACATAGTTCTATCCTTATTAGTGTCTAATGCCAATGTTACTGGTCCAAGGACAGGAATGGGACACAATTCAAGCCAATGAGTCATCTCCATGATGTGTGCTGATGCGATAGGGAAAGAGTTATGGTCTTTCACTGAGATCACTTACTGGAAACCCTAGGAGAGAGCCTATAGTTGTCAGTGGCTATCTTTGCCATTGAATGCCATTAGATAAGCAGAGCTTAGAGAATCAGGAAAAGAATGAGATTTCTGATTACGTCTTTTGGACTCCTGGATACAGCTCTTCCTAGGATTCAAAATTACATGTCAGTCAATTCCCATTATGCTGAGTAATATACTGTTAATTTAATTTAATTTAATTTAATTTAATTTATTTGTGGCTGGTGGGTATAGGGATCCAAACCCTTGACTTTGGTGTTATCACACCACGCTCTAACCAACTGGGATAACTGGCCAGCTATACTATTTAAAAGGCAAAATTTTTCAGTCTTCCAAACGGAGAAAGTATAAGCAGAAATTGATAAAAGGCCACAAAAAATGATTACATTGTGTAATGATAAATATAGTAATTACCCTGATTTCAGGATCACGTATTGAACACAGGTATTGATATTCAATGCTGTACCCCACAGATATGTACAATCAACTATGTTTCAATTAAATAAATAAATAAATAAATAAATAAATAAAAGATTGTTGCCAAAAAAAAAATAATAATAAAGTATAACCAGAAAGTCATGAAGAACCAAAATTAGAAATTGTTATCCTCTGAAGTCTAGAGAAAAAAATAAACAAATTGGAGATTAATTAAATATTTACAAAGTGAAAAGTAAACATGTGAATTTCAAAACCCAAAGAGGTTCTGCTGTCATGAAATCTGTAGTTATATATATGGATGCTATTTTCAAAATGCCTTAACAAAGGAAATAAGAGTTATTTGGGTATATCTTTTTAAAAATGATAAGTCCATTGTCAGAGGCAGAATTCTGGGCTTTTGCCATACATTAATTCATTTATTCAGTAAATAATTATTAAGCACCAACTACAGAGCCAGGGAATGTGCTTGGCTCTGGAGCTGAGTGATGACAAACATGCTTAACTGCTTTCAAGGGACTCTCACTCTGGTAGAGCAAACAGACACATTAAATAATATTTGCAATAAATAATATTGAGTGCAAAGATTATTGACGAAATATGAGAGTAGTAGTGACAAAGGAAGAATAGATACAATTCTGCTTGGAGCAAGAGAAGAGAAATTGGAGAAGGCTTCACAGAAGAAATAATAATGGTCTAGGGTCTTGAGAAGTGTAGGAGCTGGTTAGACAGGTGAGGTGTGAGGAGAGAAGGGGCAGTGTGCAGTGTGGCATGGCTGGAGAGGAGCACTGGAGCAATGCAATTTGGGGGAGTCCAGTGGGTTGGCAGCAGAAAAAGCTGAAGAAATTGGCAAGGGTCAGGTAATGAAAGGTCAATGTACCTTACCAAGGGCATGAACTTTATCCTACATGACATGGTGCTGTTAAAGTGTTTACTCCCTGGGTACTCTGGACCATGGGCTTGCCATGATGAGGCAGTTCTACTCTTCAGCTGTTTGGCTTCTTGCTACTTCTCTCTTTTTGCCATAAAGTAGGAGTCTGGGGATTTTCTGCAGCCAACAGTACCAGAGTTACTAGAGGAGAAGGTCCAGGGAGATCAGATATCTGGCCTCAGCACTGTCCCCTATCAGGTTCTTGACTCTGCCGCAGGAAAGAATTCAAGAGCAGAGTCAAAGTAGAAAGCAAAAGCAAGTTTAAATACAAAGAGTAAGGAATACACATTTTGCATGCAAAATGTGGGCTGGCTTGAGAGTGAGCAGCAGCAGCTTTTATCCTGGCTTCTACCTTTTATATTTGGCTTTCTGTACGCATTCATGCTATCTATGAATATTCAACGAAAGGGGTGGTTCCCAGTCACGTAACTCTAGCCTTGTGCATACTGTTTGTCTCTTTTGTCACCAACGCAGTGGTAAAATTCCAGCATATATACCAAGTATACTTAAAATATACTTGGTGCTGTCTAGAGCCTCCAATGGAGAGTCATTCAAGGCCAAACTCCTTTTTATTGCCCAGGCTCAACCACTGAAATTGGTCAAGCCTGCCTCCTACAGTCTCTATCTTCCCCCATTGTGCTAGAAATAGGTGCAACATGCAACAGTTCTCAGGACCCAGAGGAGGGGCCTGAGACCCTGGGGAGTGGTTTGAGACTCAGAGAAGTGGCCTGAGACCCAGACTCAAGGAATCTGAGCACCTCCTATCTCACCAGTACCTTTCACAGGTCTTATTTTGGGGTAGGTAGTTACCCAGAAATTAGGTCTTGTTAGGCTATTTCTTTGGCTATCACGAGGGGCTACTTTGGTAAAGCAGTTAAAAAAGACTGGTAGTGTTTGATCCAAATGATTTTAGATATTATTGTCTAATTGTCAATTAATAAAACTTTAGCACAAGTTTTACTTTATAGTTTGAGGTTGGTGTTTTTCTCCCAAAGATGGTAGTGAGATTTTAGCTCCTGAGTTCTGACACTAAGTAGCTAGTTCTGGGAGCACAAAGAGGGTTGAGGGAGAAAGTCAATCTCAACAGAGGGTGGGGGGAGAAATTCCCCTCTCTTAGTGAATTTTCCTTTAAAGCCCCTGTTTGTCAGTGGGAGAGGCAGGAAACATTCTAGGTCCCAAACTCATTTCTCTCAACACTTTTCAGTGAGAGACAGCAAAGCTGAAGGAGTTATGAAGTGAAAGATGCTCAGTCATTAGGCATTGCCTTGGATTGAGTGTCCCCCCAAGCCTGATCCTCACTGTGACAGTGAAAGACAGTGGGAAATCCTATAGATTGTAGGACCATGCCATAGTGAATGGATTAAAAATGGGGTGTGGTTCTGAGGACTTTAAAAGGAGAGAGAAGAGAGTCTGTTCTCTCTCTCTGCTCCACCGTTTCATCGTGTGATACCCTGCCATCACTGTCGCCACCACCAAGACCTTCACCCAGTGTGTTCCCTGCACTGTGGAATGCCCAGCCTCTTAAACTGTCAGCAATAACTTTTGTGTTCTTGCAACTTACCCAGTTCCATGTATTTTATTGTGAGCAACAGAAATGGACTAATACAGGCATTTTAAGGTGTTCACCAAGGTGCAACTTACCTACATAATGTAAGGAGTCTAGCAAGATCAAATAAATTAAGAGCTGGTGGTACTAAGAGCCTTTGTTCTAGGCAAGCAGCTTCTTCACTCCATTTCACCCACTGACCGGGTGAAAATAACTGTATTTGAGGCAGAGGAAATATTTTGCTTTTGACATTATGAAAGAATTTGCTAGTAGTTTCTTTGAATCCCCCAACCCCAGCCTCCTTTTCTATAAGAAACACTTTCATGTCATCAGTCTTTACTTACTGGGCTTTTGTGGGCATGGATGACCAAACCATTGTGCTTGTTAGCTTTGTTTGTCTGTAGTTTTTGCCAGGCTTCTCCACCCAGTTCATAGTTTTTGAATCTTCAGACATTTATCTGTATTACTCAGAATCAAATTAGAATTTTTGCTAACATTTAATCCATTGTCTCAAATTAAACTGTCAGTGTTCTTTTTTTTTTTTTTTTTTTTTAACCCAGTAAGAAAAAGTAGTTTAAAAGGAATAAAGAAATATCTTTTACTTGGAATGACATACAAGTTCAGGGAGTTCATTCATGTAAAAGCTATCTCATCCTCTCAGTTACCACTTCCACGCTTTTTGGTTTCAAGTTAGTCCAGAATACAATAAAACACATGATAGTAGAAAATCATAATGCCACTTGACAAAAAGGAGCATGTTTTCTGTACAGGAGATAATATCTTGAAGTTCAGACAGTGGAGATTCTTCAATTATAGAGATTTTGGCTGTAATATGGGAAAGGCTATATAACATGGTAGACTATATTAATCTAATGTAACTTTGCTCTTAAAAAAGAACAGAAATTTTCTGTAATCTTCTCACCTCTTATCATAACTGTTTATCAGTTATTTTAGATGCAGAGTAGTAAGTTAGTCATTGAGCTACAGAGGACCAAGAGATTTGCATTCCTGCCACCTCACTCTGTGGTTGTGACCATGGGCAAGTCATGTATCCTGCCTGAGTATCATTACGGTCTTTCTAGAGTGCACTACCTACTGAGAGACTGGATATAGAAATGAGTAACGGCCAGACCACATATGAAAATGGAATTCTTTTCCAGAATCTGCAGCAACCAGCCCAGGAAGCCAATCTACTATCTTCAGAAAGCAGTTCAGGGGCCGAGCCCGTGGCGCACTCGGGAGAGTGCAGCGCTGGGAGCGCAGCGACGCTCCCGCCGTGGGTTCGGATCCTATATAGGACTGACCAGTGCACTCACTGGCTGAGTGCCGGTCACGAAAAAGACAAAAAAAAAAAAAGAAAGCAGTTCAGGAAGGCACACAATAACTCCTGTAACTATTGGCTCAAAACTACCAGGACTTGATTAACAGCTGACAACGCTTCTAATTTTTGCCCCCATTTCCATCTTAGGACCAGTCAGAGAAAGTCAAATATGCACCCTTAACCCATCACATAGTACGTTCTCTAGTTAGCCCCCCACAGCTTTCTGCCTCTGCCGAATGCGTCTAATTAGGAAACCTGAAGCCTTCCATTTTTCTCCACTGTAAAGGTTTCCTCCTCCTCTGCTTTTGAGTCTCTGCCAAGTACAGATGATGGTGCCTGACTCACTGGATACAGCAAGTTCTAATAAATAACACGGTCTCCTTCTCATTTGGCCGAGTCATCACTTATTTTCACACCACCGTTTAGTTTCCCATCCTGTCTACCATGACTGGTATAATAACCTCATAAATGGTCTCCCTTTCTTCAATATTGTTCCTCCAAACTGTTGTCCATACCAGTGACCCAGTGATCGTCATAAATGCAAATTAGATTATATCAGTTCCTGTTTTAATACTCTTCTTTGGTTTTCCATCAGCTTATATACTTAAAATCTCCAGCCAGACTGAGCTGGTCTCTGTGTGCCTTTCCAAGCTCTTTTTTTGACACTCGACTCTGTTTACACAGTAACAAAATTCTTGATGTTCTCAGAATGTGCCCTAATCTCTCTCGCTTTAGTGCTTTTGTACATGCCAACTTCTCTACCTGAACTATTCTTAATTTTCTTCGTGTTGTAACGTCCTATACCTCCTTAAGATTTAGCTTCTCCATCATGTCCTTTGTGAAACCTTTCCTAACCTTACCAGTCTGTGTTACCTTCAACCAAACACATATTTTTATGTTTTATGTGATTTGATTAGATATCTCCTTATTCAAATTTTTTTTTTGCACTTTGTCACTTTCTCAATATCTGGCACATTGTAGGTACTCAGTACAAATTAAAATTATGAATGAATGAATAAATGAATGATTAAAAACAGAGTCTTTACATAAATGAGCTCGCAGATGCTCCTATGTTAAACTCGCAGGACCTTTACTTTTCTCTGGCAGGCATTTTAATAGGTATTAGAGCAGTTACAATATATTAACCCCTACAGTGGACCAGGCAGAGGAACAGTTGTTTTGTATTCGTTATCTCTGTATTTTTCACAACATCCATGCAAAGTGAGGTATTATTTCCTCCTCCTTATAGATGATGAATCTGAAGTTCAAAGAGGTTAAGCAATGGTCCAAGGACACATGGTAAGTGGTAGAACTGGTATTTAAAAGCAGATCAATCTGAAAATCAAAATTGAGATTTTATAAGGAAAAAGAAATTTAAGTCCTTATATTGAAATCATAAGAATGTTAGCTATAATCTGCTATCAGCCAAAAGTACGTATTATAAGTCAAGAATCATAGTGGGACAAACTCAGAATGAAGCTGTGTGATATTGTATTATAATCAGAAATGTATATTTGGTCTCTGCCTCCAGTCCCCGAGCTAATATTTGGTCTTTGACCCTGGTTCCTGATACAGAGCTCCTAAGACATTTCTAATTTCCTGACTGATAGAGGCATCTGACACTGAGCTCCTAAATCCCTTGGAATCTCCTGGGTAAGAGAAACACACTTTTTTTTTTTTTCTAATGAGGCTACTCTTGGTGGCTTCCTGTAAATGGGAGCTGGTTTACAGGGAAACCAACTGTGTGATTAGAGGATTGGAACTTTCAGTTCCACCCCTTGACCTCAAGGGAGGAGAGCGAGGCAGAAGGTTGAGCTGATAAGCAACGGACGATGATGTAATAAATCATGCCTACCTAATGAAACCCCCATAAAACCCCAAAAGGACAGCGTTCAGAGAGCTTCCTGGTTGCTGAACCCATGGATGTACCTGGAGGATGGTGTGCTTGGAGAGGGTATGGAAGCTTCGTGTCCCTTTCCTCATACCTTGCCCTATACATCTCATCCATTTGGCTGTTCATCTGTATCCTTTGTAATATCCTTTATAATAAATGGTAAACAAGTAAAATGTTTCCCTGAGTTCTGTGAGCCATCCTAGCAAATTAATTAAAACCCAAGAAGGGAGTAGCTGGAAGCTTGATTTATAGCAGCCAATCATAGGTATAGATGACAACCTCCTACCTGCAATTGGTGTCTGAAGTGGAGGACAGCTTTGTGTACTGAGTCCTTAACCTGTGGCATCTGACTCTAACTCCAGATAGATAGTGCCAGAATTAAATTGAGTTATAGGACACCCGGCTGGTGTCCACTGGAGAATAACCTCTGATCACAGGAGTGTTCTCTGTTGAGTGTGAGAATAGAGAGAGAAAACAGTTTGTTTTTTCCTTTACAACCTGGATATACAGTCGATCCTTATTATTCATGGATATGGTATTTATACATTTGTCTACACCCTAACATTTATTTGTAGCCCCCAAATCCATACTCACAGTATTTTTATGGTTATTCATGGATATATGCAAAGTAGTGAAAAGTTTAAGTTGCCCAATGCTCATATTCCCAGCTGAGGTTGAAAAGGTGATGTTCTGCCTTCTAGTTTTAACTCACATACTGTAAATGTTTGGGGTTTTTTGCAGTTTATTAATGCCACATTTTTGCATTTTTGTGCTTTTGTTGGTGGTTTTGTTGTCTAAAATGGCCCCCAAGCATAGAGCTGAGTGCTGTCTAGTTTTCCTAAGCATGAGAATGTGATGTGCCTTGCAGAGAAAATACATGCGTTAGATTAGCTTCATTCAGGCAGGAGTTATATAGCACTGTTGGCCGCGAGTTCAATGTTAATGAATCCACAATACACACATGTATTAAATAAGGTGCCTTTAAACAGAATCACATCTAAAACAAGGTTATGTATTGATTGGATGACAAAAAAGTTGTTGTGACTTGAGGCTCACAGGAGCCTAAACTCGTATTTCTTCTAAGAGCAATGGATCAGCTTTCACAAATCCAGTGTTCCTGGCAACTGTAACATAACTGCCTTGAATAACGAAAATTGACTGTATTCTCTACAGCCTGTAGTCTCATTTGCAGTATTTGGACTTTATTTTCCCTATGAAGGGAGGAAGAACAAAAAGTAAGAAACGAGAATGTGCGACTTCCTCTCTGCTTAGAGGTCTTGCCTGAGTCATATTTTCTGAGAAGGTTCATCATGGTCATTAGTGCCCTGGTCGTTGGTTGGGAGAATTTGAGTTCTGGAAGGAATCACTTCCACAAGGATTTTTAAGTTGCCCACAGAGTCCCTCTGGAGCTCTTTTTCCCTCTGCTGAGGTGACCTACAACATTTAGGTAGTATTAGGTCTGATAGCAAGTGTCCTGGAATAAAGATGGCATGAAACACAGTCATCAGGAAACCTACAATGCACATGTAGAATGAATGAGAAATAAAAGTTTGTTCTTTTAAGCCACTAATGTTAGAGGTTTATTCACTCATATATTATTACTTAGCCTCTCCTAATTGATAGAGTGTATTATTTCAATAGTTTAACAAAGATGGTTGTGCTTTAAGAAGAGTTCAAAAAATAAAAATAAAAATAAAGAGTATAAGGGTAAGCTCAGAGAACTTTAGTTCAGTATAATTCTAACTTTTTGTCAGTTTCTCTAGAAATATCATCTAAATCAGTTGTTTTGATATTTAATAGTGTGTCAGAATCACCTAGAAATCTTACTAAAATTCAGATTCCTGATTGTAATCCAAGGTACTGTAATTCAGGAGGGGAGGACCACAGAAATCTTTAGTTTAGCACCTCGCTATCTCTGGAATCCTAATGCCAGTAATCTATGGACCACTCTTAAGAAACACAGCTTTAGTTATTTAGATAATTATAAATTATTTATATGAAGGTCATTTTATAAAAGGTTACCCTACCGCAGATCTGGATGTATTGTGGCTAAGGGAATAGACCTCATTATGCTCATAGTGATATATTTGCCACTCTTTTGTTGTAAGACAAAGACATTTATTACACAATTGCGTGATTTCCGCCATCCAATATTGTCAGTCTCTGCTATTTATATGCGGCCAATGGCTTCGATGATAACAGAAGTAAGATGTAGCAAATGCAATAATGGTCCTACAGCACTTAGAATGACTGTTAAAGGGAAGTAAAAAAAGAACTTCTTAACCAGCTGATGCAACAATGGGGTGAGCTTCAGATAGTCAGGATGTACTCGCATACACTGAAATTGAGCCAGTTAGTTAAGGCCAACAATAAAGGAAGGGATTGCATGAAATGCATAACTGATTCATTTTGTATTTCACCTAAAAACATGCTTTTATCTTCCTCCAAAACAAACTGTCCATAACACAGCACTCACAGGGAAGAACTTAATCAGCTGCCAAAAGTCCCTTAAAACAGAGAACTTTGTTCATGAAGCCACATACTATATTTTATCTATATGAGATAGGACCCCAAATCACACGTCAGAAGAAACATGCTTTAGACATTTTTCCTGCTTTTATTTTTTTTCAATGTTTCGTTTTGTTGTGCTTGAAATAGCCTAATTCTTCAGAACTACTTTAGAGGAAACGATAACACATTTGGTCCCTTTGCCCAAATGTGGTGTGTGTAAAGGACTTTCCCTTTCTTTACTGAGGAGAGTTTATACCTTGACTTAGGGGTGCTGATGACACTTGGTTATCATCTTCTCTGAGTCTGAGAGCAGTCCAATAAACAAGAGCCTGAAAGCTGGGAAGAAGAGGGACAGAGGCAAACCAAAATTCTTACACCTGAAAATATCATTTTGTAATTAAAGTGAGCAAGAATTCTGATGGCACACCAAATTAAGATAATTCTGGAAGGCTTTAGGTATGCTAGACAACCTTCCCTTGCCCCCTAAAGACTAGCCATAAGTGTGCCCCCATTAGGTAGTGTACTTAACCTAAGTGAAGCATTGGTGCACTGGGAAGTAATTGCTTGTTGGTTATTTCTGCATCTCAACAGTTACATCATGAGCTTATTGAGGACAAGAGTAGTTCTATGCTCACTGTTTTGCTTTATTCCAGTTAAGACTGTTTGGATTGCAAGGAATTGGAACCCATTTGAGATGATAAAAAAATAATCACTTAAAAAACTTCAATTGATGGAGAAAATAAAATAGTGGTCCGCAGAAGGATATATGTTAAGGCTTTATTTAAGGGCAGGAAGTGAGGTGCATCTGGTTTCAGCAGGGATTAGAATCGAAGGCCAAGAACTAGACCACCCTGTCCATATTTCTGTGACCTAATTGCCTCTCTTACTTTTCTGCTCTTTGAAGATCAGCTCCATTTTCTCCTTCTTGACCACATTCTATTGATCACTCATAGTGCACATTCTCAGCTCGCCCTAACTCAACAAGACCTCCTACAGCCAATGTTAAATACTGATCTGTGACTTCAAATTGCTGACAGAGCAAGTCCGATTTGTCCAGCTCCTCTCTGTTTCTGCAAAGCCCTGTCACTAGGTTGTACATAGTTGTTCTCTTTAGGTCAATTGTAATGGCATGATACAGTGCTCACCGCCAAATTAGCAAGGAATGTGTGGAATGATCATATTTTCTCATAAAGGGGTATAGACAAGGCAGGATTACTACCCTCATAAGTACTTATTCTCAATGTCTTACCCTAAGGAGCACCACAATTACGTGTTAAATAAATTAACAAACATAAGACACTGTTCACACAGTACCAAACAACAATTTCCTCTTCTTTTGCTCTAAAATAACGCTACTTTAGTTTGGCTGTTGGATGGAGTTAGGCTCAGGGAATGTGGACCCAGCCCAGAGGTGTGCTGGAGATATTTCGCTCTGGCTTGCAGCAACCAATTGTATGCATCTTTTCCCAACTTGACTTCAGTAAAGTTTTGTTGGTAGCTTGAAATCAGCCACGATGGAAATGTTTGCACCACACAAATTAGCCAATGCTACCATCAGAGCTTGCTTTTTTATCCTCCCTAGAGAGTATATTATTAAAAATTTACTAGTGTACCACTGGCCCAGGCCTAGATTCTTGGTAGGTCTAAGCCAATAATGGAAATTCCAAGCTTTGTTTGTCAGAAATTGGATAAGGAGTGGGCCTGTGACCCAGTTCTACCACTGGGACTTGGAGCTTTCTGAGATTTCTTTCCCAAATGAAAAGAGAGACACGTGGGTTTCTTGCCTTTGAATATTATCTTCTAAGAATGTGATGCTTGTAGCCAGTTTGCAATCAACAGGCATACAATGAATAAAAGAAAATATGGGAAAAATCTGGTTTCTTGAGGACATTGTTGAGTCATTGTACCATACATGAAACTCCCCTCCTCAGAGTATCTTGTTATAAGTCAACAAATGACCATCATATCTTAAGTCACTTTTAGTTGAGAGATTTGTAAATTGCAGCCAAAAGATTCTGATATGATGGATGGATGGATGGATGAGATCATTTATCTAAGTGTGTACTGGGCAAAACATACCTTGGACAATGCACAGGTATGTGACATATGTCCCTCTGGATTTCTATGTCATTCTTGTCCATTATTATATAAACTTTCCTGATTTTTTTTTAATCTTAGATAAACAGAGAATTTCTTATTAAAGAAAAAAGTATGCACATTACCCTTTCACATGGCTATGTACATTTAGGAACCTTATCAACAAAGGACACATTGTTTTCTCTCACTCAATGCTCACTAAAAAATATTCTTTTAAATAAAATGATGTGAAATTTATGAGATCTTTAATATCCTCTGCCAGCAGTGTGTGTGTGTGTTGTGTATGCATATTTGCTGGCGATGATAGTGTTCTTTAATTTATGTTATATTTATTACACACTAAGTTAATGTAATAATAAAAAAGTTTGAAATACAGCAAAAACTAAAGCCATTGCATGCACTGAAGATAATTCACAGCACAATTTTTATTTTGACTCTTCCTTATTTTGAGTCTAGGAGATGGGCCCAGGCAAACACAGGCCTTTGCTGACTGGTGAGAGAGGTCAGGTGCAAGAAATCATTGTTTTTATTCAATACTCATGTCAGTAAGTCCAAGTTCTCTCTAGAAACTAATGAGTTGTGATGCCAGAAAAGAAAGAGGAAAGGTTTTCCAATGTATGTTTGACCCTGGGTGCTACCTAAGAAGTATCTAATGAAGGAAAATATGTCAAAGCCTCGCCTCTTTATTCTTCTAGAAAGAAAAAAGTCAGATAACTAGGGTAAAAGGCTCTTTTAACAATGAATTTTTCAGTCCCCAATTACCCTTCTCAGGACTCATTGTATATATAACAATAACAAAAATGTTCTGGATGTTACTTCTTTTAGTTTCTACTAAAGCTATATTAGTGCCCGCTTCTATTACACATTTCCTTGTGTATTTCAATCAAAATGTCACTTAGCTGCTGTGTCTAGAGTGCACTTAATATTTTCATTAAAGCCAATAAAACCAAGAAATGACAAGGGTGCAGGTGGGTGCAGGCAATTAAACTCCTCCTCTATGTATTGTTAAATAGCAGTTGCGGGAGGAAAGAAGCACCACTGAACACCTGTCCCTTCTCCTTTGAATGGCAGCTAGCAGAAATCCACTTAGGTAGCTATTGTCTGCTTATTTTCCTGACAGATAATGTGAAAGAGCAGGCAGTTAGGGGGCCAGTAATTCAGAATTAGTTTTCCTTTCACAAGAATGCTGTGGACACCGAGTGCAGTAATGGTGCCTGATCAGGATTCAGGGGGTAAACAAGACAATTTGAGATGATGGGCAGGAGATAAAAGCCCTTTAAGGGGCCTTTCCTCTTGCCAGTCTGACTTGTGGTTTTTGCTGGCACCTTTTATTATTATTATTGTTTTTTTAATCTGCTTGAAATGAAAGTCTGAAGAGTTAATCATTGAAGCATTTGCCTGGTGTGTGTGTGCGTGTGTGTGCGTGCGTATGTGTATGTGCGTGTGCGTGTGCGTGCGCGTGCGTGTGTGCGTGTGTGTGCGTGCGTGTGTGTGTGTGCGTGTGTGTGCGTGTGTGTGCATGTTGAAAGAGAAGGAAAGAGACTCAGTGCTGCTCTCCGTCTTTTCCCACTGTATTAAAAATGTTAGTGGCTGCAAAAGACAGCTGGTAAGCCACACGTGGAGATTGTTTACAGAGCTTCCTCCTGTGAGCTTCTACCTCGATTGAGAAAATTACCACATTTCCTTTAATGAACTGAGACCTTTTGCTAACCCACCATTATTGCTTATTTCATTCTGGTAGGAAACACCCACCCCTAACATGCACAGCAAAAATTTGTTCCCGCCAGACCAAATTAAAATTCTCTCTTGCTCTTCTCTCTGCCTCCCTCCATCTTCCCCATTCTCCCTCCTGACTCTTTCCCTCTCTCTCTTACTTCTAAGTCCCTGTTCCTAAGTGCTTGCCACCCAAGTCATTTCCCAAATGAGCTGAGTGACCCTCTCTGGGGATGAGTTAAAGAGGAGGATTAGATACAACTGTTCTCTGGCCAGGCTTCCAGATCCCGTTGGCAGACAAATGGCAGACAGATCTTGTGAATTATCTCCCAGTCACTGATGCAAACCATGCAGAATAAATCAGGACTGAAGATTGATTTCCACAAAATTGCTTTATTACTCAGGTGAAATTTATCAATCTGTTATAGGAAGGGAAAAAATAATATAATCAAAAGAGGACAGGCCATGCTAAAATAGCAAACATAAAACCTCCCATAAATCCTTTTGCTTCAAATATTTGATATTTAATGTAGAATATGTTCTTGGGGAAGTTGTGTAGTTTATGCAGTGTGGGAAGAAACTTACAGAACCCAAGCATCTTACAGCCTAGGACTTAGTTATTAATATATGCTCTGATAAAGTATGGTGACCCTGATATCCAAGTCCCAAATCAAGACACACAGTTTCACATGTTTTTTTCACTCTCTCCTTATAAAATTAATCTGGTAATATTTTTGTCCATGTAAATATCAAAGCAGAATAAGATCACCGAAAGTGATGTCTACTCAGAGTGTTATAGGTTTTCTATCCAAAGGGGCCAACTCTACTCATCTTGTGATCTTCTGAACACCGTTTTCTCATACTCATTCATTTCATAAGCTTCTCATTCATTATTCATCTGGTCAGCTGCTATAAATGATTATCATAAGCATGGGTCTGTGCTGCTGCTCTGCCACTTTTATACTTACCAAACCTCCAATATATATATATTGTTTTAAGTGAAATTCTGTTTCTTGTATGGAGCGAAGGAAAGTCAATGAATTCTGCACCTGTACGTATCATAAACTCCTCTTTTCTGTGATCTATGCAGAGCCATCCAGGAGCTAGACAATAGGTGCTGAATACATGCAGCTCTTCTTAACTGAACTACTCTAGAATTCTTATTCTATAATTGCAGCTTTATTATATAGCCTCTCAGTTATGCATTAGTTCTCCCATATCAAAATGGACTTACTCAGATTGGTATTTAAAATATATACTCTTATGTCAGTGTTTAGGTGTATTATTTTATTTGGCTATCTATCGGTCCTTAAAAATGCACCCAGGTAAGTATTATCTATCTCAGATTTACAAAAGCTCCCAATATTCAGGAGAAGTTTTGCATGTCAACTAACGTGGTACTGTAAACAACCATGCACTTGTTAATGAAGTTCTATTTCTAGCAGTTGATGATAAAATGATAGATGCTAAATAATGGACGGCCTAGGGAATGTTTGGGTACTGTTTGCAATTAGATGTAAGAAGTTCTGACACTGGAAAGAATGAGGAAGTGTGTCTATGAGACAGTTACTCTCAAGCCTGATATGTATTCAGGACATTATTATCAAAAACAATTATGTAAGCAGCTGATTTTATGTGTTGGTCATCAAACTGTGAGGACATACATGTGCTGTGAAGTGTCAGTGGAGTGCAGCCTATGACAGTCATCACAAAGGTAAGATTATACACCTCAGCCCTGTGGACAAACACCACCCACCACTGATCTTTCCATAAAAACCCTCACTCAACCCTTCAAGCTAGCCAATGTATACGCTAATACATTATTAGCATACATATATAATACATAAATTATAATAATATCATAAAATTGGGATGAATCAAAATGTCTTTAAATAACTGCGGTCACTTGTGATGTAACTTTCATACTCATTTCAAGAATCTTAAAATTATATGTAAATTTATGTGTTAAACTTGAATGAGAAGAAAATAGAGTATGTGACATATCTTAAAAGGCAGTATCTAAAAAAAACAGGGATAAGAAAATCCCTAATAAATGCAAGAAAAATTTTTTTAAATGTTTACATAAAATGTATAGTAACAGTTTTATTTTTATGTAACATTGTCTGCCATTGGTTGTGTTTACCAAATAACTTTTTAAATGTAGACTATAAAAGTATTAATTATTATATATCTTGAAAATATCTACTTTCTGGAATCCCATCTAAATACTGTATATAACCACAGTTTGTAAAATACTCAGTGATTAAACATATTTGAAGGAAAATTGTTGAGACATAAGTAATACAGTTCATGTCAATATTTAATGAAGTACTTTAACAGCATTATTTTCCTAAAAAATGATGATAAAAAACTATCAACTTCTTAATATACATCCTTCAAAGCATAAATATACATCATGGTAAGAAAGAAAAAATAGTCCATCTTAATATGGAGATTAAACTCATCCTTAATTTCACCTTTGTTTATAACACTTGTATTGAGGGTGAGTTTTCATGGACAAAGTGAAAAAATTATTCTACGTTAAAATCTCTTCAGTTTTTCTTAATGATCAAAAGTCATATCTATGAATATTTAAATCTGTGTTGATCATAAGAAAAAACTTTGCTTCCAGTTCTGAGGCCATATATCTGTTTTAAGATAGAAATATCCCAAAATAAGATATCATGTGATAATTCTGATGAAGATGGGAAAGACAGTAAAAGGACAGCAAAATATTGGCCCAAACTCATTACTCTAAGTACAGTTATAGAAAAGACATTATTTTGTTTGCTTTCTCTCTCTCTCTCTCTCTCTCTCTCTCTCTGTGTGTGTGTGTGTGTGTGTGTGTGTGTGTGTGTGTTTTAATCTGAGGGTGCCTATCCATTTAGGTTGCTATAGCAAAATATCGTAGACTAGATAGCTTATAAACAACAGAAATGTATTTGCTATAGTTCTGGAGGCTGGGAAGTCTAAGATCAAGGCAGTTTCTGTGCCAGGTAAGGACCTGCTTCCTCCTAGACCTCACCTTGCTGTGTTCTCACATCGTGGAAGAGGGGAGGAGCCTCTCTGGGGCCTCTTTTTTATAAGTGCACTAACCCTATCCATGTGGGCTTCAACCTCATGATCTAATCATCTCCCAAAGCTCCCAGCTCCTAATACTACTACCTTGGGGTTAAGATTTCAACATATAAATTTTGTGGTGACACAAACATTCAGATCATAGCATTCCACGCCTGGCCACCCCAAATTCCAGTTCTTCCCACATGCAAAATACATTCATTCCATCCCAATAGCCCCCAAAGTCTGAACTCATCTTAGCATCAATTCAAAAGTCTAGAGCCTCATTTAAACATCATCTAAAGACTCAAAGTATGATTCATTCTGAGGCAAATTGCTCTCTACCTGTGAACTTGTGAAATAAAAACAGGAGAGCAATCAATTGCTACATGGTTTCTAGCATCTCACTCTAATTTATAGGAACCTCTAATATATAGGAGAGTGGGCTCCACAGTTTCTTATTTCCATGTTTCCTTCAGAGTTAGCAAACACCTCTGACCCACCTTCCCAGTCCCCTTTCTTATGGCACCAAGAATTTTCTCTTCCCCTTTAACATTTCTGGATCAAGTGTTTTTCTGACCAATAATTTTTCTTCTTGTTGACCAGTACATGTTTGTATAAATCTACTGATTTAATAAGGCATATTTCTACCAACAAGATATAATATAAAATATTCCCCAAATTAATGATCAAATACAGAAGCTTTTAGTATAAAGGATATTTCCTATATATACCTAAGTTAAGAATTTTTCCATATCTTATTGCAATAAATTGGAGCTGACTTTGCGGCGAGTCCTCTTACCGAAAGCCCGTTTCCTCTACTTTATCCTGAGGTGAAACCTCCCGTCCACAGCCGTACCCATGGCAAAAACTTGATGCCCCACTTCCTATTATTTCAGTCTCATATGTGAGTGTCCAACAAGGTGTATCATGCAACTGCAAAGGCATCTGAAAGAAAAACCAACCTACACAGTATAATGATTATTACATGTAACAAATGTTACAGTGTATACAATGATATAATGATTACTATTTTACAATTAGAAGGAAAGGAATTGAAACACTGTGGGAAGTAGTAAAAGTAAGTTTAATTGTTCATCTTTTATAGTATTATTTACAGAAAAATTGCAAATTTATAAGTCAAAGAATAGAGCTAAATATAAGCCCGCTGTTTAAAAGTATGGTGATAACCACCAGAGTAAATAAGATCAGACATAGTTCAAATGGTTACAGTTTGGGAATTGGAGTGAGCATGAGAGTGGGGAATTGGGATGAGGAGAAAATTTAGTTACATTCTATACCTTTCTATACTACTTGAACCCTATTTTTAAAAAATGTACATATACTTATTTTGATTTACAAAATATTAAACTAAGAAATGTGTATTCCCTGTAACTAAATTTTATGCTGCCTCATAACAAGTTTGCACTTATTTGTCACATTTCTTGCTGACCTCACTGCTGACTTGAAGTTGGACATTGAATTTGATTTGTCCTCATGTGTAGAAGATCACCGACTCTGTTGTTTGCCATAGGCAGAGGAAAGATGAAGCTCTCCACCACCTGGTCTGGAGCATACTCTCCTCCTGGCTTTCTACAAGAACAGAGGAGAAGACACAAGGCTGTCTTGGCTACTGCGGGATAGTGGGAAAAGCACAGATCATGGATTTAGAAGTCTTGATTTCAAGTTCTGGTTCTGCTGTGTAGTACCCAATGCAATGCTTAATTTCTCCTAGCTTCAACTTCTTTTATGTAAAGCAGAAATAATCCCACTCAGAGCTGTTGAGGGGATTAATGGAGGCAATAAGTAGGAAGGTATTTTTTGATTGTAAACGATGAAACAATGTTAAACGTAATAGCCCCCATCCCATTTGCTTTCCATGTAGCCTGCTTCTTGGCCATCACTGCAGCTTTTCGGTGCTGTCTCTAACCTCTCCCTTCTCTAATGTCAGCCTAACAACTAATTTCCTCAGCTCAAACATAGCACTCTTATTGGTTTTGTTTCCACCTATGTTCCTTTTCTGTAACTTTCTTGACTGGGGAATAAAAACAGAGAGAAAACCTGACTCAGGGTTACTTTCCAAGGAATTCTTCTCTCTTGAAGGTCCTGGAATTAACCTTTTTGGGCCTCTCACTGCTCAGAAGAAATAGGCTTTGAATAATCCTTTGTGTCTCCATCACCCTGGGAGAGGTAACAAATGGTGCCTCGTCTGAAGGATTTATGACTCCACGGATCAGAGACCGACCTGCCAAGACTTGGAAACTAAAGGACATCCGACATATACATATATATTTATGCATCCCGGCAAGGGAAGTCCTGGTAAGGGAAATGCATCCCGGTAAGGGAATCACATGTGGCTCTCCATTAGTGGTTCACACCTGCGGCAGGTGAAGTCAGGTCTTTTCAGCCTGAAAGTTTTGTTTCTCTTTCTTTCACTATTAAAATATGAGAACTTCCTTATCTAAGGAGGAGACTCAGCATAAATTACAGCTCCAATGCCTCCTTAAAGCAGCCAGCTGTAAAGTAACTAAATGGCAGCTTGTGAAACTGTTCCTTGGTATCCCAAGGAAGGAAGCCTTGACAGAAAAATTTGGAAACTAATTGGTTACTGGTTAATTTATGCAATGAGTCTCATCAAGGCTTCCCACCTAACAGTTTGAAATCTATGTCAAGTCACTCTGAGACCTACTCTAGACCTTAACAAGGAACAAAGACATGTTTGTGTCACTGAAAAAGAATAAAACTTAATCTCTGCCAGTGACTGAAAGAACTTTAAACTGGACAAACTAAAGTAAAAGAAGTTAATATCTCTTTGCAACGTTGGTTTTGTTTGAGATGTTTTCTTTTTCTTACTGCATGTGCTTCTCTTCTTCGACAGGGATGCTGAGGCTTTATGAGTAACACAGCCCTGGTGCCAACTGAACCTCTTTTGCGGTCTGCTGCCTTTCTCTGGAAGCCCCCAAAGTCAATGGCCTTATCTCTATCTGCTCTTTGGCTCAGCCTTAAGCTCTGTAAACCATTTGAAAAACAAAAAAACTAAACTAAAATCAAGCTGTTTTGTTACCTTACTTTCTCTAAAACAAGGTGAGGCCTCACAGATAAATTTTGACATTTTTTATAAAGGAAAACAATTTAAATCTAACTGTCCTTTTATATTAGTGAGTTTTCTGTCACCCTGAGAGAGGTGACATGTGAAGCAGAGTGTCACCGCCAACCGAAAACTCATGTTTTAGAAATACATTACCTATGATTGCAATTACTAAACACATTAAAGGTGCATTAAAATATACTGAATGTATCGACATTTATGCAAAATTTTCTGGCAGTTCAGTCTTGGCATTTTGCTCATCAAAAAACAGGTGTGGACAGCTTGTTTGTTTCTAGTCCCTGTCATTATCCAGCCAAATGGAGTTCCTTAAATCAAACACAGAAGAATTATCTTAAGACATCCACAAAATTCAAGAAACTCTTTGTAAGACTGACACAAATTTACTACTTTAAACCATATGATATTGCTCGTATTCAAACACTTTTTACCTACAAATATGACAGTATCATATGGTTCAACCTATTAGAAACAGACAAATCACAGATCAAATTTCGCTAATTCTTGACTGATGAGTTATTAGTCATGACCTCTATAAACATTGTTCGGGGAAGCGCTTTCTGGCTGAAGAAATTCAGTGGCATTTATCCTTGGCTATTAAAGATGAACATCATAAAGATAGGCTAATTCATGTGACTGTTCCCCCTCCTGCTAAAGCAATTTAAATGAAAAGGCATTGACACTAAAAAATGTTAACAGTAGTTATCTCTGCAAATATGGGTTAATTTTTCCTCTTTATACTTTGCCCTATTTTCTAAATCTCCATGGTGAACAAGTATTTTAAAATCAGAAACATATTGTTTTTTAAAAATTAAAGGGAGTTAAATTTGACATATCACATTAAAATTTGAAGAGGGCAAGTTGTATAATAAATAAGCCTATTCCTTCAGACAAAATACCTATGAATAGTTCGGAAAAATGACTTGTTTATTACTGTGCCCTCCTCCCAATTGCTCCTCCTGTTGACAAGTAGTCAGGGTAGTTGACACTTCCAGTTTCACTTCAACTGATTTGTGACACTTATTATTCGACCAATTTGGGAGCCCAACGTGCTTTGGTGGTCTAATGCCACCTCTGGTCACATATTAACCTCATTTTGGCTTAAATGCTCCATTTAAATGGGAAACCCTATCCAGCTGGCAGGGGAATGGCACTCGTTTTAAATTGGATATTATTTTGAATTACAGTCAACTCTGAAATTCAGTGTGATGTGGCTGCTAAAAAGCCAAGCATCTTAGACTGCATTAATAAAAATGTAATTTCTGGTTTACGGGAAGTAATCGTCTTTCTATATTCTGATCAAACCACATCTGTAGTATTACATTCAATTACACGTCAACATTTTAAGGACCATAGCAAATTAGAATATGGTCTGAAGAGGAAAATTAGGATGAGGAAGGGTCTGAAAGCCACTGTCATTTTTGAGAAATAAGAGATGGGAAGAGGACGAGGTGGTGTAGATGACGTAATAGCTGTCTTCAAATATTTGAACGGGTTGAATGTAAATGATAGAATTCTGCCTTGTTTAGAAGCAACATGAATATATGGGTTTTATATGAATGTGAGAGGATATTAAGAGGAAGCATTTTTAATCCCCCTTTGACTGAGACCGTGAAAGGCTGGGAACAAACTATTAAGTATTTCCACATCCCAAAGTGAGGTGCCTGACCATCTGAGCTCGACCGCAAAGGAGGTAGCCCAATACAATTTTAAGAGTTGCTGTTGTAGGGTCTGAGAGTAGAATTTTTTTTTTTTTTTTTGAGATATTTGTTGGAGGGCAACAGCATGTTCCCTACCCTGCCACGTGTGAACCTTTCCCGGAAAGCAGAGTGAGGCAAGAGGAAACATTTGGAGAACTTGATTGGTACCTCTGGATTATGCAGGGCATGGCCACTGGTGCCAGACCTGCTCCTGCAAAAGGCCAAAGGTGGAGGCTGCAGCTAGCTAGCCACACTGACCCCTGACAACAGGACAAAGGGAGGAGTTGCCCAGGGAATGGCCTAACCTGGCCCCCCACGTGTGCTGCATAAACGTGCTTGGCTGAGGTGGCAAGTAGAGGCTGAAATGGTTCCTCTGTCTGACCACCAGAGTGAGGCTGCATCTGCCCACTAGCAGGGGTGTGTTTTTCTTTGCACAAAGATGCTGGCAACTTGCCAAGCCATGTGCTCTGCAAGACTGCATCTTTCCAGATCCAGGGTGCCTTTTTCTCATTCTCAGAAAGGTACTGTACAGGGTGTAGGCAGCCTTGGCAGGAAGATAAGTATTTCCCATGGACCAGATGTGGGCCTTGCAGAAGGGAAAGTCAGTTTGAAATTATTCTAAAAGGAGTTTTCTCAAGAGAGTCACCTAGAGAGGGGGTAGGACTCCAAGAGAGTAGAGAGGGGGTAGGACTCCAAGAGAGGACCTGAGCTGGTGAATCACCAGCTTCCCAGAGAGTTGAGAATGGACAACCAGAAAAAAGTATTGCCTGTGCTAAGGGAAGTTTAAGTAAGAAATCCTCAGTAATGGTACAGTCTCCAAATAATCTGTGTAAGCCCAACATAACAGAAAGAATCAGCTTAAACACTCTCCAGACCCAGAACCACCAATATAAAATCATGACGGTACCTGGTAGGTAAGTACTTTCTTGCACCTTTATGCTTCTCCTTCCTCCTGATACAATTCCAAAGGTGTCAGCTGGAATGGGGGGAAGGAGAAGTACAAGTTGGAGAAATAAACAGAAGGCAAGACCATTTCTTTCTTCCCCGCAGCAGGATTTCAGAGCTGGGGACAGCCAAGAAGTTGGGGGACTGGAGAAGGGTTAACTTCAGAACTTTGACTATTGCTTGAGAATAGACATTTAACTACAGAAATGAGACTTAAGTTACTAGTAATAACTGGAGGATCCTTTATTTCTGAGTCACCAAAAAAACCCCCAAAACAAAAAACAGTACAGGTGCTGCCCGAAATGTTATCCAAGTAGCAGAGGAAGAAGTAGCTCCACAGCACAGGTCAGAAGGGACAGTGGCAGGAAGAAGAATAAAGCTGTTTTGCTTATACCTGTGAAATTGCACACAACAGCTTCTCTCTCTCTCTCTCTCTCTCTCTCATACACACACACTCTCTCTCCTCATAAAAGACATAAAGGCATAGGTTTCATATCAAAGTAAGAAATTCCCAACATTAGATTTCCTATCAACAAAATGCACAGCCTAAACACATATGACTCCCTGCCTTTCAATGGAGAAGACAATGCCAGGGATAGCAGGTCCCTGGGGTTGGTTTCATCTCATTTCTATTACCCAGCGAGAGTCCAGGAGAGATCATGAAGAAATAGCCTAGAGAAACTGTGAATCCGCCATCAATGAGAGTGATTTTTATTTTTGAAAGTAGGGGAACTCTCACAATGCCCAAGTGTCCAGCTCTCCCCGGTTCTCCTGAGCATCCTCTGGGTGCAGGTCTATTCTCCTCGGATTAGGGTGTGGTCATTTAGTGCAGGGTAACAGGCCCCAAGTCACTATGCGTAGTCAAACTTGTGGATAATTGAAATGTGACCTCAACTTGTGAAAAATTTTAATGAATTCAATTACATGAATATTTTAAAATAATTTCTTTTACTAACTGCCATGTTGACCAAAATAATTTCAGGACTCCATTGCATCTACCTGATATAATTTCTCGGAATGCAGAATTAGACACGCAGGAGTTAAATTCATTTGCTGCTAACCTCTTCATTCAAGATCTAGATTTGCCTGATCAGATTCATTTTCTAAGATTGAACTTTGGGAGATAATGTTCATCTAACCCAGAATCCATAAACTGGAGGGAAGATGGAAAAGACTTTAGAAACTGTGGGTGGAGTGTGTCGAGAAGGACTTATAAAGGACAGAAATGGAAACAGACATGGATGATTTGATTCTGATAAATGACCCCCCTGCCCGAACTGAGCACATGCAACCAGACATCTCTATGTCTGATTTCCTGTAATACCGCCAGGAGGTACAGAGCTGTCAATTTAATTTGGATGTCAAAGAGTTTGGACTGAGCCCCCAAATAAATTAGGCCACGATGAACTATTCAATTTCATTCATTCAATAAATATTCATTGGGCACTTACTCTTTGGCAGGTAATGTGATAGTTATTGGGGTAATTTCATGAGCCAAACACACACAAAACTTCTTATTGTAGATTTTACAGTACAGTTGACAACACAGGCATTAAACCAGGAATTACAAGTGGGATGAGGACACCAAGGTAATGAGGGATTATAATAATACCAGACATCACCTAAAAACTGATGTATTTCAAACCTATAACAATATCGGGTGCAGATATGATAAGCAAAAGACAAAGGGAGAGAGGCTGAGGAGCCGTTCTCCTATGGACCAGCCTGTAAAGAACCCATACGATATTAGTGTTAAAAGTGTATAAAGTGAGGTTCACTTCATTACCACACATATGTATTCAAGGCAAGTTTAGGGAAGCATTACAACATGTAACAAGATATCTGAAAAGCATTCATTCTGTTCCTCCCCTAGAAACCTTCATTGCAGCAAATGTGTATCCAAACTTGTAGAGGGGTCAGTGAAGACAGAGGAACAGGGACCTTTGCTAGCCTTTTGTTGTATTCTATGAGTCAGCTCAAGCTGCTATCATGAAATGTGGTAGACCGGAGGGATTCAACAATGGACTTTTGTTTTCTCAAAGTGCTCAAAGCTGAAAGTCCAAGATCAAAGTGCCAACATGGTGGGTTCTGATGAGAGCTCTTTTTCTGGCTTACAGAAGGCTGCCTTCTCACTGTGTCCTCACATAGTGGGGAAAGAATTCTTTCTCTCTCCTGGTGTCTCTTCCTTTTCTTATAAGGACATCAGCCCCATCCATGTGACCTCATTTAATTTTTACCACCTCCTCACAGGCCCTATCTCCAAATAAAATCACAATGAAGTTTAGGGCTTCAACACACAAATTTGGGGAGACACAATTCAATCCATAGCATGCATTAAAAGAAGAACAAAAATACTCAGCCTAGAATTTTCTGAAAACGAACTCGGATAAGCAAACATTAATCAAAACCAAAACAAACAAGTATCTTTCCCTTGCCCTGAGACACAGAGTGGGGCTGCGAAGCTGCTTGGGTAATCTGTTTGTGACAGCAGAAATAGAAACCCTGGAGACCCAACTCAAAGTTTTTCCAAACGCTCCAGCTTTTATTAATCACGATGTCTTTCTGATGAGAGTGTGAGATGGAAGGGGAAGCTGGGCATAGCATCTCCATGGAAACTCTTTTCCCAGTCCATCCCTGAGGAGACTTACCAGATCTCACTGCAAAGGCCTGGCACACACAGGCCACCCCTACCTCTTGCGTTATTATTAGTGAACTGCAAGTGACAACAGAGTTTCTGTCTGTTAATAGAAGAAGCTGAAAATACCTTCTTTTAAGCATGATGGGTGTGTGACAAAGCCTTACACTTCCCCATGAGGCTGGAGTCATTAATGAGGATAGTGAACTGGGTAATAGGCACAATTTGCAGGAAGATGTATTGTCAACCACCCCACAAGTGCTGTACAGCCACTCTGAGTGTTTTTGTAACTGGCCAAAGTTGGCATGCCCTAAGTTGGCAAAACACAAAGCAAGGAAAAGACTAGGAAAAACTTAAAGACTGTGATATTGATTAATCTACATGGGAACAGTGCAGCATTTGGAAGACAAATAAAAAATTTGTCAAACATGCTTTTTAATTTTTTTTAAAAAATGAATTACATTAATAATACTACAACAATAATCAAAGCAAAAAAAAGGAACAAGTTACTTCCAATCTTGTCATTATAACAAACCAGTTCAGTGTCTCCTTCTTTTCTTGTCCATTTGAACAAGAAAATGTCATATATCCTGGAGCAGAAAAAGGAACATGTTTTGGGACTGGCAAAGTAAAGAACTCCTGTACACTGTAAAATAATGTAATAAAGAATTATGACATTGGAAGCGCAGAGCTAAAGAGATAGTGGAGCTACTGTAGCTCAGTAGAACCACGTGCAAGACTGACTTCAACTTCTCTTAAACCTTGAAAAATTACTTCCAGGCATATAATTCTGTCCTCCGTCACTACTGTGCTTATGACAGTGCATAAGTACCTACTGCACTGCCAGCTGGGTAGCCATATGTCCCCGGGTCACCATCATGCTTCTGCTAATTGAAAGGGACTTTATACCAGGTTTCCGTTAATTCATGTTCCTCAGCAACACCAAATGATAACAAAAGAGACAATGGCAGTGTAAGTTGTGATCCTCTTTGGACGACTGGATTTCTTGGTTTTGCTTTGTTTCATTTTTTCCTCCATAGACTTATTATCAATAAGTACTATTCCTTGGACTAGATAAACATATTTGAAATTTTTGAAGATACTTTAAGGACTGGTGCCCTGGAGGGGAGATTTTCCAAGAATAAAAATTAAGGAGGAGGGGATAGAAGTTAATAAAATTGTTAAGCTGATTTTTTTTTAGTTCTTTGTATTTCTTTTCTTTTCTTTTCTTTTTTTTATTTTTATCAATATACAATGTAGATGATTTTCATGTCCCTCTACAGATTCCTCCCTCCCCCCTCCATCTCCCCCCCCACCCATCATCATCATATCTGTTCACTTGTCTTAACAAGTTCAAGGAATTGTGATTGTTGTGTCTTCTCCCCCCCCCGTTTATTTGTGTATTTATTAATTTATCTTTAGCTCCCACAAATAACTGAGAATATATGGTATTTCTCTTTCTGTGCCTGACTTATTTCACTTAATATAATTTTTTGTAAGTCCATCCATGTTGCTGCAAATGTTAGTATTTCATTCTTTTTTATAGCAGAGTAGTATTCCATTGTGTAGATATACCACGTTTTCCATATCCACTTATCTGATGATGGACATTTAGGCTGGTTCCAACTCTTGGCTATTGTAAACAGAGCTGCAATAAACACTGGAGTACAGGTATCCCTTCGACATGATGATTTCCATTCATCTGGGTATATTCCCAGAAGTGGAATAACTGGGTCATATGGTAGATCTATCTGTAATTTTTCGAGGAACCACCAAACCATTTTCCATAAAGTCTGCACCATTTTGCAGTCCCACCAACAGTGTAGGAGGGTTCCTTTTTCTCCACAACTTTGCCAGCATTTATCATTCTCAGTCTTTTGGATATTAGCCATTCTAACTATACTGAGATAGTATCTCAGTGTGGTTTTGATTTGCATTTCCTGAAAGCTGAGTGATGTTGAGCATTTTTTCATGTGTCTGTTGGCCATTCATATATCTTCCTTTTAGAAATGCCTATTCAACTCCTTTGCCCATTTTTTAATTGGCTTACTTGGTTGTTTTGGCTGTAAAGTTGTTTGAGTTCCTTGTATATTCTGGATATTAATCCTTTGTCAGATGTATATTTTGCAAATATTTTCTCCCACTCTGTTGGTTGTCTTTTAACTCTGTTAATAGTTTCTTTGGCTGTGCAGAGGCTTTTTAGTTTAATATAACCCCATTTATTTATTTTTCCTTTTGTTGCCTGTGCTTTTGGGGTCATATTCATGAAGTCTGTACCCAATCCTACTTCCTGAAGTGTTTCCCCAAGTTTTCTTTTAGGAGGTTTATTGTTTCAGGGTATATATTTAATACTTTAATCCATTTTGAGTTGGTTTTGATATATGGTAAGAAATATGGGTCTAGTTTCATTCTCCAGCATATGTATATCCAGTTTTCCTTGCACCATTTGCTGAAGAGGCAGTCTCTTCCCCAGTGTGTAGACTTCATGCCTTTGGCAAATATCAGATGGCTGTAGGTGTATGGGTTGATTTCTGGATTCACTATTCTATTCCATTGATCTGTGTGTCTGTTTTTATGCCAGTACCATGCTGTTTTGATTATTATAGCTTTGTAGTATAGTTTTTAAGTCAGGTAGTGTTATGCCTCCAGCTCTACTTTTTTTGCTCAGATATGCTTTGGCTATTAGTGGTCTTTTGTTATTCCATATAAATGTTAGGATAGTTTTTTTCCATTTCACAGAAAAATGTCATTGGAATTTTGATGGGGATTGCATTGAATTTGTAGATTACTTTGGGTAGTATGGGCATTTCACAATGTTAATTCTTCCAATCTAAGAGCATGTGATAGCTTTCCATCTTCTTGTGTCTTCTTTAATTTCTCTCAACAGTGGTTTGAAGTTCTCATTGTAGAGATTTTTCACATCCTTGGTTAGCTTTAATCCTAAGTATTTTATTTTGGTGGTGGCTATTGTAAATGGGCTAGCTTTCTTGATTTCTTTTTCTTCATGTTCACTGTTGGAGTATAGAAATACTACTGATATTTGTGTGTTGATTTTGTATCCTGCAACTTTGCTGAAATCATTTATCAACTCTAAGAGGTTTTTTTTTTTTTTTCTGTAGAGGCTTTAGGCAGTTCAATATATAGGATCACATAAAGCCCAAATAACAAAAATTAGAAATGAAAAAGGTGTTATTACAACTGGTACCTCAGAAATACAAGAAATCATTAGAGACTGCTATACAACTATATGCCAACAAATTTGAAAATCTAGAGGAAATGGATAAATTTCTAGACACATACAAACTACCAAAACTGAGCCAAGAAGATGTAGAAAATCTGAACAGACCACTAACAGTAAAAGAGATTGAAGCTGTTATCAGAAGGCTCCCAACAAAGAAAAGCCCAGGATCAGATGGGTTCACTGCAGAATTCTGCCAAACCTTCAAAGAGGAATTGACACAAATTCTCTACAAACTATTCTGAAAGATTGAAACAGAGGCAATTCTCCCAACTCATTCTATGATGCATTACATCACCCTCATACCAAAACCAGACAAAGATACAACAAAAAATGGAAACTACAGGCCATTATCTTTGATGAATATAGATGCAAAAATCCTCAATAAAATACTAGCTAACAGAATACAGCAACACATATACAAAATCATACACCATGATCAAGTGGGATTCATCCCAGGGATGCAAGGTTGGTTCATCATATGCAAATCAATAAATGTGATACACCGCATCAATAAAATCAAAGACAAAGGCCATATGATCATCTCTATAGATGCTGAGAAAGCATTTGACAAAATTCAACATTTGTTCATGATAAAGACTCTCTACAAGTTAGTTATAGACAGAAAGTATCTCAACATAATTTAAGCCATGTATGATAAGCCCACTGCCAATATCATCCTGAACAGGAAAAGCTGAAAGCTTTTCCCTTAAGAACAGGAACTAGACAAGGATGCCCACTCTCACCACTCCTATTCAACATAGTATTGGAAGTACTAGCCAGAGCAATCAGAGAAGAGGAGGAAGTAAAGGGCATCCAGACTGGAAAAGATGAAGTCAAACTGTCCCTGTAAGTTGATTTTTAAAAAAAAGTAAAACAAGGAAGTATAAAGAAGAAAGACTGTTCACAAGCTCTCTGCCCCCATGACACCTGTAGACATTTTAACTTGTATCTTCCATGACTGGAAGATTCCAACAACGTAGAAAACTAGAAAATGAAAACTGTGTCCCCTTTACCCTTCTTCTGTGCAAATAAATCTAGCCAAGAAAAATGGGAAAAATCTGTTAGTCTGGGTCCTCCCAGAATCAGATACCAACAAGCAGACACCAAGCTGGATTAGACGTGCAAGAAATTTACTGGGGAAGCACCTATGAAAGAAAATGGGTGGAGAGGTGGAAGAAGCTGCAACAGTGATGAAAACATGAGGCCGTTCTGACCCTGAGGGAAGGGGATGGGGAAGGGAAGGAAGGAAGGCTGGGTAAAATCACCTTTTCTGGCAAGACCACTGAGGAGTCCTAAATCCAAGATCACCTTCCTCAGGAGTCACCTGTCTCTGAGGAACAGGCTGCCTTGTGTCCCTGCTGGGCTCAGTCACTGGCCTGGAGCAGACAGGGAGCGGGAAGCACAGCCTGTACCCCAGTGCAGGAATGGATTCTAAACTGCACAGTTTGGGGTTTCTGATCAATTATGCTCTCTGCAGTCAGTATCTGAGCAGGTGTTTCTCTTCCATAAATTTCTCCCATAATTTTTTATAAATGTAACTTCAATCATCAATTTGTAGTCATTTATAAAAATGATCCTGTGCTACAAACAGTCATGCACCTTGCTAATTTAACTTAATTTATCTTGATCTTTGCCCATGGTTTCACACAGTATTACCTATTCTTAGGAATTTTTGCCTAGTACTGTATCTCATAGTTACACGATAATTTTTAACTAATCACTTATTTATAACACTTCCTTTCAAATCAGATTTTGCTATCATTAAACTGGTGCAACGAAAAAATTCTCAAATTCCATGGCAATAATTTACAGTTATATTGATAGGGTATAAGGATGAGATTACTGAATGCCGCCAATTGGGTTCCTGTAGACTCTGAGACAAAAATCAGCATGCTGGAGATTTATTAAGGAGAGCTCTTAGAATCAACACCTGTGGAAGGGAGGGCCAGGAAGCAGGGCTGGGCAGAAGGACAAGCTGAGCTATGGTACAGTCTCAGTGTCCCTGTGGGGAACTCTAAACCGGGATGGCCCTTCAGAGATGTCTCAAGTTGAAGCAAGGGAAACTTGGTATGCTCACAGTTGATTAGTCTTAGGATATGAGTTGCCCTTGGAAGAGGCTTTGACCTTGGGGTAGGCAATTCTCTCCAGCTGAGGAATTCCCTAAGTGGGCTGACACTTGGGAGCTGTTGTCGGCTCTCCCAGTGCCTGGAGAAATAAGTCCTCCACTGAAGGGGATTCTGGGCAGCACGTCACAACCTCTGTCATACCAGGTTCAAGTGTATGTGAATTTTTTGGTTATTTATTGCTCAATTCCCCTTCAGGAAATTCCTATTATGAGAGAATGTGTGCCTCTTTCTCCACATCCTTGGCAAACGAGGACATTATACATTCAGTTTTGTAGGTCTAATAGATTGGAACTTGAGTATTATTGCCATCTTGAATTGAAGCATTTTTTTTAAATTATGAAAAAGATTGAGCTTCTTCATATTCACCATTTATTTTTCCCTTTCCTATAAACTGCCCATTCAGATCATTTCTATAGGGTTGTTCACCTTTTTCTAACTGACTTGTAAAAACTCCATGTAAAACAAGGAAAACTGACTTTGTCACTATAAGTGTTGCAAATATTTTTCCCATTTTATTCATGGTCTTTTTTTTGCCATTGTAAAAATTTTAATTTTTATATGTAGCAAGTGCATCTTTTCTCCATGAATTCTTCAGTTTTGTGTCTTCCCCTCTGCAAGTTTACACATGCATTTGTTCATGCTTTCATCTGGAAATGTATGGTTTTTTTTATTTTTAAAACTTTTGTTACTGAAAATAAAATACATGGAAAAATGTATAAGACATAAATGTAAATTGAATGAACTGTCATGAAGTAAACATCCCATAAAACCACATACAGGTCACTCAGACCATTGCCAGCACACCAAAAACCTTCAATATTTCTCTTTTCATTTATCCTTCCTCTCTCCAAAATTAACCACTAGTTAGATTATTACAATAATTATCCACTTTTAAATTGAATAAGTATCACAAACCAAACATGGCCAAAATGGAATCCTTGTTTCACGTCCTCCTCCCACCACCACCAAATGTCCCGCTCCTCATCTAATCTTCTCCATCTTGGTAAGTTGCATGCCATCTATTGCAGCCCAAGTCATTCCTGATGGCTGCTGTTTACCCCCTCATCTGATCCTTCACCCACCTGCTATCAACACCTCAAGAAGACAGCCCGATCTGTACACCCCCACAGCTAACTCCTGAACTTCCTGACTATCCCCCCAGATTATTTTGCCTGTCTACCCTCCATTTTTGGTAAGTGTAACTGGGAGAGGAAACCTTGACTTGTAGCATTTGCCAATTTCCATTGTATAAATACTCCCACCATGGCCAATTTCAAGGATGACGATGTTAAGCAAAGGGCTTGCAAAATTCCTGAAAATTTAACAATAGGCTCTTAAGCCTTTGAGGTCAGCTCCAGCTCTGTTGTCTATTCTGCACCCAGAGGGCTCTTAACAAAATTTGAACCAGATCACATCATTTCCCTGTTTCTAATTGTTACAGTTTGGATATCACTGGTCCTGTAAAATTCATGCTGAAATTAGATTCCCAGTGTGGCAGTGTTAGGAGGTAGAACCATGTAGGGGCAGGTCCCTTGTGAATAGATAAATGCTGGGGGGAAGGGGGTAAACTAGTTGTAAAAGGAGCCTGGCACCTCCCTTCACCAGCTGCTTCCTCTCTTGCCATGTGATCTCCTCTTCCTCTTTCCGCCATGAGAAGAAGCAGCCTGAGGCCCACACCAGATGCAGCTGGCCCAGAATTATAAGCCAAATAAAACTTCTTTCTTTATAAAGTACCCAATCTCAGGTATTCTGTTATAACAACACAAAAACGAGCTAATACATCAACCCTCCCATGTCTTTCCATCATGACACTGAGGATAAGAATTTAGGATCGGGATTTACCAATTTTTATTTCTACCCACAAACTCTCATTTCATTTCATGATCTGTATTAAAATGAATAAAATCTGGAATAGGAACAAATGAAAACTATGGATTATTTTTTCATATGTATGTGTTCTCTTTGGACTAATTTTGAAGTTAAATTTATATTTATAAAAAATAAACTGGCTTTACTTCTCACCAAATTTCTATACCAATACTTCTGTCTTTTTAAATTCTACACGTCGAGTCTTTTCTCAATCAATTGTTTTCCATCTACACATTATTTTTTAACAAATCATTCATGGGTGGCACATGGTGTATATCTTACCTGCCTGCCCTCTTCTACCCCTGCCCGTGTCTGATAATCTTTCTCTCACCCTTACACACGAAGAGCTACTTGGCTGAGTACAAAATCTTGAGGTTGGTAAAGCGGTAACCATTATTGCTAGGAAAGAGAAAAGTGCATTCTGGTGGTTGTATAAAATGTATTTTCTTTATGATTAAAGGAAAAGAACCACCCATTTTTCTAGATGGTGTAAATTATGAATCTTGCCTTTTCTGTTCCAGAATAGGCAGTACATAACTGATGCAAGATCTACTTGTGGTCTTTCAAGATAGCAACTATGCAGCAGGAGCCACCAGTATGTTTGTCAGTTAATTTCCATAGACCTAGTTGTAGGTGAACCTCACTACTGCAGTAGATTGACTGTTAGTTACTTTTAGTTGGAATAACGTTGCAAACTTTTTTCTCTTTTTTTCCTGTGTTTTTTAGGGTATTTCATTTAGAATTTTAGAGATATTGCACCAATGATTGCTAATATAGAATTATTTTTTAAGACACAATTTTTAGCCATCTTTGAATTCTGGTTTCATAATAGAGTACCTGAAGCTTCACCCCCACCTCAAGCCTGCAGAGGATGAGAAAGCACCTGGAGCCCTAGGCAAGAACCAGTTGGGGAAAGTGTCCAACTACTAGATGAAGACTAAAATTAGGAGTGTTTATTGGTCTATCCAAAGTAGAATCTTTGAGTTGGAATCAAGAGTTGGGAGCTAGAATGAGTAAAAATAAACTTTAAAATGACAGAGACTTACACATTCATGGGAAATTGAAATGGGAACTAGAAAGGAAACTGGATTTAAATAACACCAGATTAGAAACCAGCAAGTTCTGAGTAGTCTTGAATTATCAGCGCAAAAGTAACTGGAGCATCCTCACCTTGACTTCATTAGTCAGTGGATGTCTGCGAGTAGTATTTTCAGGTGCAGAGTTAGAGAGAAATGTCTGGCCCATTGTAGCATTTCAGTATCTCAGCTCAAGTTTTCCAAAAGGAGACCCTGAGATGAGGGTACCTGTGCAAGTAACTTAGTAAGAAAGTGGTCCCAAGAGACTCATCCCAAGAAGTCACGTGGGGCAACAGGACAGGGAGAGAAGCCAAGAAATGTTATAATTTTGGGTAATATCTGGACCCATCCAGATCCCACAGGGAGTTCTAAATATAAATAACGTCACAGAGTTTAACCTATCTCAAGGCAAGTAGATGGTCTCTTAAATCGGCCATCCCTCAGTCGTTGTCAACAGGCTACTCCTGAAGGATTGTAAGCTCCCAGACACTTGTAGCTCTGTCGGGGGAAAGTTATTCTTGTGGACCAAGGACAACTTTGAAAGAAGACGGAAGGTACAAGTTCTTATCAGTAAAGCAGTCAGGGATGGGAGTGCAGGTGTAGGGAACAAGTGTAAGAAATCTCCCACGGATACCGAGAGACGGCTGTATTTCAGAAATGTTGGTAATTGTTGAATGAGTGATGGATGACCAGCCAGAAAAACTTCAGGACTTCAGGCAGCATGCAGTGCGGTTAAGAGGGAGCAAGCAAGATTTGGGTAGATAAAACAAGCAAACAAACAAACAAACAAATAGAGGAGAGAAGAAAAGAGGTACAGAGATAAACCTTATTTTCCTAAAAATTATGCCAGATTACATACAATAATATTTCAGTAGAAACACCCCATATGCTTGTTTCTTTTCTAATTCAAAAACCTGTTCTTGAGTTCTATAAAACAATACTAATATTCTTTTAAAAGGTTTTCTCAGACCAAATCCTCTTCCTCTATGATTTTCCTCTTCCTTTCTTATATCTTTTCTTGCAGGATACCCCATCAAAGTATTTCCTACATAGAAAAGTATTAGAGAGATTTTTCTCTGTACTTGGGGCTTTGCGTCACCAAGTCTTTGCAGAGTAGAACAGACGATTGTTTTTATTCATTCATCCATTCACTTATTCATTCATTCAATGACAACTATGTATTGAGTCCCTACTATGAGACAGGGAGTAGGAATGAACAGTGGACAAAGTGCACGCTGTCTCTCAAGTAGCTAACTGGGACACACCACTGTGTCCCAACATTCTCAGTGACAGGACAAAACTGTGATACATGCTGTAAGGAATACATAATTAGTCCTTCATGGACACAGCTCCTCAGGTTTTTAGAGTTTATTTGAAAGTCTGGGAGTGGTAGGTGAGAAGACCATTAGGCATTCTTAACTCAGTCTCTGACTAACAGATAAGTTGAAAATAAAAGAAAATGGGATGGCGATGTGATATTTTTTGACCATCAATTATATGCCAGATTGTGTAGAAAAAAACCTTCACATGTGTTTTGTCATTTAATATTAACAGCTTGTGAATTAGAATTTTTTTATCACAATTTAGTAAATAAGGTAACAAAAGCTGAAAACATAAATCATTTGTCCAACTTTACAATGTGAGTGGCTAAAACTGTCTTCAAACTAAGGTATTTTACCGCAAGCCTATATTCTTCTAATACACCATACTGGACATTGGAGGCTGTTTGAAATGATATTTCCGACCCTCCCACAGTAAGAAAAAAAAATCTTTCTAAGAGCTCTCTGGAACTAATTGGGCTGAAACTTCAGAATAGAATAGAGAAAAGAAAACACAAAGGAATTTATAAATGATCTAATTATGGTATTTTAGTTGAACAGAAAGGTTGGTATAATGAAGGCAAATAAATACCAGTAAGAAAATAGTTCAGGAATAAGAAAAGATCTTCATCACTTTCCCTAGTACACGTACACTCCGAATGAGCATCCAGATGTTGAGTACTCGAAATTCACCCGAAGCCCTGAACTTTCTGAAGTTCAGCCACTAGTAATGATTAGTCGGGCTAATAAATATAAGGTCTGTATTATCACGCCCCCACTATGTGTGAAAGAATGATCACTAATATCAGCTTCATATGAAATGAAAGTCCTCTGCCTCTCACGCACAGCCTAAGGGCAAATGTGTTTATGAACTAGAAGTGTGATGAACTCAATGTCAGTCAAGGGGTCATCGGACTGAGGGTGCTCCTGAAACTCCACATTGTTTGTCA
Organism: Cynocephalus volans; assembly: GCF_027409185.1. NCBI lineage: Eukaryota > Metazoa > Chordata > Mammalia > Dermoptera > Cynocephalidae > Cynocephalus > Cynocephalus volans. The sequence continues at coordinate 32,947,408 of NC_084475.1, forward strand.
TGTTATTATTTTATATGAGTATGTAGGTCACATGCAAAAAGTGAATTAGCAGCAAACAACCTAGCAAAACTTCATGTAAGTATGCCCCAGAATCACACGCCCTTTAGGTTTAGACTGCTCAGTTGTTGAACTTCTTCACATGGGCACATTTGAACTTATCAAACAGCATTACTGATCACCTAATACAGGCTCAGTTCTGTCCTGGGAAATGTGAGAGACACCACGATGTATACTTACAGCACAGTCTTATAACACAATTGGGAAGTTCAAGGAAAATATCGAATATCTTGGATTTTTCCAAGATAAGTCTACTTGCAAGCATTGTACCCTATGGATGAAAAACGTGTCCTCATTTTTGGTTCAGAATATGTGGACAGTGTAGAAAGTATTTATACATATGGAAAAGAACAAGTATTCAGGTTGCATAATATATGTTAAGTGACAAATGGCCCTACCTTTTAAATACCTGTTGAATATGCCCATTTGTCTCCCTGTCAATTGCCAGGGTTCAGCCTTGGCCATCACCAATCGTTTTACCTGGATTTCAGTAACAGGCATTTCTCTTATCTCCCATTGACTGCCTGGCTGTGATGTCACTATTGCTGGAAGTGGACGAGAAATGAGAGATGAGTCTTCAGGGAACTGAGAATGAGGAGACACTGACATTCAAAAGAAAACTTTCCTCCTAAATAGTTATGTCTTGATGGAATGAATCATGTATGAATTTATTTTCTTAAATAAGAGACAGAAGTTGACCCAAGGCATCAAGTGTTTAAGGGTTAAATAAAGGGCTCGTTATTGAGCTATAAAGCTTACTTGATTATAAAAATCTATACAACTTTAGGCCTTTAAATATAAACAGAGAAAACAGTGCTTCTCTCAGTATTCATACAGGATGTCTATTTGCAGATGCTAAAGTGAATCTGACATAATGGTAAGTAGTTCAAACAATCTATGCTGCTGGGAGCTTTTTCTCACTAGAGATTGATTTTGTAGCACCATCAGCGGTAAGCCCAGCAATACCTTCTTCTTTTGTTTACCATCCTGTAGGCCTGGGATGTTGTGTTTCACACTGTCTGAAGATATTAAGCAAACTTTTAAACATTTAACTGGAAAAGTTAATAAATTATTTTGCTCTTCATTATGAAATTACTTAAGACTCATCTTGCTGAATAACCGCTTATTAAGAAAAGTTTGGTTTCAGTAAACAGGAGACAGAGAATAATAGAGATAACCATATCATATTATCAATAAAACTCCACTCAGGAAAACTGTATGCCCAATAAAAAATGGAGTAGAGGGGCTTTAGTACTGGGACCTCATTCCCAAAGAACTGAGAGGCCCAGGAGGAAAATGTTATGGTGAGACAAGAGACAGAATAGCAACAGCAGAAGCCCATCGCTGCCCCTCAGGCTGGAGGGACCAAATGAGGAAGTGTGGTTACCAGAGCTGATGAGCCCAGGCTGCGCAGAGGGCAAAGGAACCATAGCAAGAGCTACCCAGTGGGAGCTGTGACCATGAAAGAGATGGCAGTTACCTGCAGCAGAGAAAGAGAGGTACACAGGCCCTGGCTTCTTTCCTCCTCCAATGTCCCACCTCTGTCTTGCATTAATTGATTTTAGATGGAAGCCAGTTGACTCTGGAGCCTGGGAAATTGAGTTAGCATGGCCCAATTTCTTGTAAGGCAGAGCAGAGTGGGGAAGCGGTGGGGAATGGGTCTGAGAGCAAACAAGCGGATGATCTGCACACCACAGAAGAAGAGTAATTGAGAAGACAGTCATGCTGGGAATTCACAGGCAGGCCCCAGGTGGACGGCCCTGTGGCTAAGGGGCTGGCCATAAGTCCAAATGAATACCTGAAGTCAAGCCTCTGATAGCATTGTTATTTTGAGTCGTCCACTGAGATGGGAGCAGGGCTATAGACAACAGCTGAGGATAAAGCCCTCAATGAGAAAGAGAGGGAAAGACATAAGCTGGCTTGGAGTAGGAGGAGAGACCCCTACCAAACGGCCAGGGGCTCCAAAAGTAACTGTAGGGAACTCAGAAAGCCAAGTATATTAAGAAGAAAAACTTTATCCATTACAGTCTCTTAACTAGAGAAATGACATGAACAGCTGTGCTTTGGAAGGATCAGTCTGGTGGCATCTTATCTCCAGGGAGAGGAGCAGAGATTGTTCCAATGACAGCAGCTCTGGGCTATGTTCCTTTGAGGGTATATCCTGCTCCATCTGTTTAGAGAAGAGAACTCAGATCTCTCAGCAGTAATGGTGGAAGTCTTAGTTTTGGTGTAATTCCCTCTTTACATAAAGCAGGCTGCAAATTAAGTCCACTTCTATAACTATCAGACTGGATCCAATAGGCCCTTGTCAGTCAATCCCATAAGTGTCACACACTCTGAGGATGGTTCCATGGAATAGCTGGCAGTTCTCTGCATGCCAGGCTCCGGTGTCTCTGTCCCATAAGATCTCACATAGATTTAGGTCTTACCCTGCATGGCATCTTAGCAAAGGGAAAAAGAAAGGGTGCCTCAAACTTCTACCACCAGACCATGGACTATAACTCAGACTTATACCCAGAGGCATATCATCTCAGAGTTCAGCTCTGTGTTCCTGGAGCTGCATGATATTTATCTCGTTTATATTAGTATGAATTTAAGAAAATGTGTTTTTCTCCCTAGGGTGTTTGTATAGTAAACTTTATATCCAATTACGACATGAGAAATTTTATTCTCTGAGGAATTTCAGGGATAGAAAGGAGGGATATTTTTGGAAGCAAATGCTTTTAATATTTAGGATTGACTTGCTCCACAATTTGTAGGACGAAAAGGCAGGCTACTCACTGACTTGAGTTTTGTATTCTCAAGTGATATTACAGCAATTATATTATATTCATCCACTAAATTTTAAGTCTTCACTTTATAATATAAATAAAAATGCAAAAATATATTCAAAAGAAAGCTTTTTTTAAAAATTGAAGACTGACTTTTTTAAAACCTCAGAAACCTCAAACAATTTGCTGTCAAGGTATGAAAAACTTTGGTGGAAGTGGCTGATTTGCTGAGAGCTGCTGCAGGCTTTTATAACGGCTCTGAATTCATTTCAGATAATATAAAAGGAAGAGAAAGCCCCAAAAAGGGTAAGAACTTAAATAATATTAATTAAATAATAATTTAAATAATAAATTTAAAACAGAGGAAGAATTTAACTGTGCAAAGAAGAAATCAAAACCAGTTCTGAATTAAAAAGAAATTCAAAGGCATGAACAAAAAATTCTCTCAAGGATGTGGATGGAGTTGTATAATGAACACATCATTCTTAAAACTGGAGAAGTGTCATTGAATTGCTTGTGATGACACTGCTCAGTCTGGAAAGAGCAGTTCTATAGGGATATTTAAACTCTTATGAGTATTAACTTTAACTTCAGTTAAGCAGAACAAACTTTCCCAGACCCAGATCAGTACATGGTCCTAGAAGTTGCTCTGTAGATGAATACTAAATGGTAAAAGATAAACGATGAAGGATTGGAAAGAAGATCAGCAATTTCTTCTCTTGCCAAATGTATTCAAGTAAGTCCTCAAAATTTGAGTGTCTCATAATTGCACACCAAGTATTTTGATGCTTTTGTAGACTGTTTATTTTCAAAGAGATGTAATCTCACAATTTGCAACTATAATCTAGATCCACTCATTGGTTTTAAGCCGATTTACATGGATCTCCTTGGTTTTCGAGGGTCATTCTTATATACTGCAGTTAAATATGTAGAAACTGTTGGGTACACGCTGGATGTACTGTCTATTTCTCAACTGAAAAAGTGAATACTGGGAACACTAATGAGAGCCCAAACAACTAGGCAAATATCAACATTTAAGTGAACATCCACTCACTCATTTTAGCTGTGTTACAATGAAATTGCTCCCTTTCCAACTATTAACATCTTCTTTAAATTATATTGAGTTTCTACATAAAACTTGACAGATCAGTTAAAAACAGATAGTACTAAGTATGTGAACTAATATTTGCAAACAATTATGAAGCACCTATTATATGCTAAGCATTGACCTAAAAGATTTACATATATTAACTGCTTTAATTCTCACCACAGCCTGTAAGGCAGGTGTTACGATAATGCCAATTTTACAGGTAAGGAAACTGAACCACAGAGTGATTAAGTAAGTTGCCTAAGATCATATAGGTGGTGAGGGCAAAACTGGCATCCACTGAATGTCTGATTCCACCGTGTGTTCATGACTGTTGTGGTTATTTACTTAAATTGCAAAATTTGTCAACATATTTTTGTCCAACGCTGCACTAATGTTTAACTACAACAAAAATAATGCAGGTAACTATAAAATATTCAAACTGATTTCTATAAATATTTTAAATAACACAATCAAATTAGCATTATCCTTATTCCAATAATGTTATTATGCTTGAGAAATTTTTCAAAAATAATTAGTCCACAGCTAATTTATTCTACAAAGCCTAGTTACTTTTAGCCATAGATGATTTTATTTTACCAAAAACCATTTGACACAACATTATCATGAATGCCATTAACCTTTTCTTCAAATCATTTATGGCTGTTTTCAAAAATCGAATCTACCTTCAAAAAAGTAAAGGTTGGCAATCACCAAAATAATAGTCCCGTATTTTATTCATCAGATACTTACGTAGCACTTATGATGTAAGGAGAACCATGAAGGGTGTTGGGGATGTTAATATGAATCACAAATAATGACTTTCCCTAGTCATAATGTGAGTACCACCTGCCTGCCTCCAAACAGGTCATATTATATTGGCCTCAATAGGCCCAGATGATTTCTATATACAGTGTAAGGAATGTAAAAGAGATAACAGCATGGAGACATTGTGGGGACTATGAACTTTACTAGAGGAACAGAATAAGGATATCAGGAGAGGCTTCCCAGATAAGGTATTGCCAGAGCTGAATTTTAAGCAATGTCAGGAATGATGCAAGAAAAACAGCCCACTTAGGACACTACACGTGCAAGAGGCACGGAGGCAAAAGATGGCCTGACGCTTTCAGGGAACCCTAAAAATTAAGGGCACAAGGCAGAGAGTGATGAGATAGGATGAAGAGAGAAAAGGAGGGTCTAGCCAGATCACAGAGGGCCTTGTGTGAAAATTTTCAGTTTCTGAACGTTTCAAGGAGTGAGATACTACCCAAATGTTGTAGGCAGAGGAATGACACGAAGATGCTTGCGTTGTACAGAGGTGACTCTGCCAGTAGAAGAGAAACAGAAGAAAAAGATGGTGGGGCAACAAGACTGGAAAATGGGAGATGTGTTTGGAGGCTGTTAAGGCAATCCAGCAAGAAATGAAGAAGGTGGTTCTGAAGACACTTCAAAAAGTGCTACAGAGAATGCTCTGAAAAATGGCAGTCCTGTTGACTTGTGTGCAGCCTCTCTGGTGAGCACTTTAGAACCTGGAGCTCATTTAGAAGTGTGTTGAGGCATCTTTGCATGTGTGGCAAGGACAGTTTTCCAAACAATAGTCCTTGAATAGAAAATTTACTCCTTGGAATGCACGTGATATTCATCACCATAGAGATCACTTTCTCTAAACCCTTCAGGAAAGAAGCTACTTCTCCCTGAAAATCCCTTTATAAGCTCTTCTGTTTCTTAAGAAGAGCCCCAAAGGTTGGCAGAGAAAGCTGTTCTCTTTTCTCTCCATCTGGAATTGTATCGAGTGGCACCTGAAATCTATCCTAGCACAATGGCAAGGAGCAAATTAAACTGTCTTCCACCCCACCCCACAGGACCGTTCCAGTCAACCTGCAGCAGAAACCTACACAGCGACTTGGCTCCGTGCTGACATCCCTGGCTTCTCCCAGAGCCCGAGCTTCTCCAGCAGCCTGGGAAACTCATTGACATTCACATCTTTCCCAGCCTCATTATCTTGCCCAGATGTTTCTGTGACTGCCCCTTTAAAGCATCTCTGTCTATATTTTATTTACATTTGTTCGGCAATATTGATGCTTAATGAATAAATGCACTAAACTGTCAGTACTGGAGGCTAATTAAATCTATGTATGAGCCTGAGAAGCTGATTGAAAAATTTGCAAGTAACTAAACTGGGTTTAAATAAACACTTTAGTGTAGTGCTTTAATTACACTTTAGTTTGTAATGTAATTTTTGGCTGTTTAAACTATGATTTAGGCTGAGCTAATTACAAATGATTTTCTACTCTGTAATTAATAATAACAAAATTGTAATTAGACAGCTGCTCTGGATCAGGGCAACAGTTGGTGTGTGCTGGCTCATGACGATGGCCTGGCAGAGGCACAAGAGGAGCACGTGGGATTGGGGCAGCCTGCACCTCTCCTAGCTTCATTTTTAAAGTACAAGACCAGAGCGTCTAGGTGAGTTTCACAATCCTCAGTGATGTTGGGGAAGGAGGTCTATCGCTTGCCATAGACTAATTGTCACCAGACGTTCTCAGCTCTGATACCTCACTTTTGAAAAAGCATAGATGATACCATCTCCTTTAATTCTTACCTATAGCTTCCAACTCGCTCGCCTTTCCTTTTTGTCAGAGATTAAATCAGGTGACATTAGTGTGTCAATTAATGAGCCAATTAATCATCATCATCATCATAATGATTGTCATATCTTATATTTTTTTCTGGTTATATTTGCTGTGTAACAAATCATCCCAAATTTTAGGGTGTACAATGACCACCATTTCATTATGGTCCAAGTTTCTTGACTAGGTCAGGAGTTTGGACTGGGCACCATGTATATGGCTCATCTCTGCTTCATGATGTCTAGAGCCTCAGCTGAGAAGACGGGATGGCTGATGTGGGTAGAGGCTGGAATCATATAGAGGCATTTTTACTCAGCTCCTATGCATGGCCTCTCCATGTGGCCAGTGCTTCCTTAAAGCATGGCGGCCTCAGGGTAGTTGAACTTTCTGCATAGTAGCTCAGGGCTCTCAGGAGTGTGTTCCAGAAAACAAGGCAGAATCTGTATTGCCTCTCATGGCCTATCCTTAGAAGTCACACAGGGCATCACAACTGCCATACTCTCTTGTTTGAAGTAATCACAAGCCCACCTAGATTCAAGGGCTGGGGACGTAGACCCTACCTCTTGACAGATGAGTAGCAAGGTGCTGTACGTTGAATGACCGCCCCCCCCCCCCAAATTCACACATTAAATCCTAATGCCAGATATGATGGCATTAGGAGGGGATTAGGTCATGAATTTGGAGCCCTCATGAATGGGATTGGTGTGATCGTAAAAGAGACCCCATAGAGGTCCCTCGCCTCTTCCGCTATGTGAGGACACAGTGAGAAGACGGCTATCTATGAACCAGCAAATGGGCCTTCACCAGACACCTCATCTCCCGCACCTTGATCTTGGACTTCCCAGATTCCAGAACTGTGAAAAATAAATTACAATTGTTTATAAGCCACACACCCAGTCTATGGTAGTTTGTTATAGCAGCTGGAATGGACTAAGGCACAGGGTCACATTGTCAAAGATCTTGTGGGACAGGAGATGCTGCAGCTATCTTTGAAAAGTGCCACCTGCCACTGATTTGCAGAGTTCATAGTTTTGAAGTGCTTTTGTTACATAATTGGATATTTAAAGCAACACTGATGTAGGCAAAATAGCAATACTACCTTCATTTTAGAAACTGAGGCCTAGGAAGGATAAATAATTAGGCCTTCTGGTATGTGGCATGGGTGGAATAAGAATGAAAATCCAGACCCTCTGTGCCTCCAGTTGATACCCGGAATCTTGTAAAAAGAAAGTCCTGGTTTTAGTCTCTATGCGTGGACTTAATTCTGGACGGCTTACCTCACCCACTTGTCTTGTCAAGTGCAATTCTGCTTTGAGATCCCCACTGTTTCCTCACTGTTTGCTGCTCCGTTTCTATCCTCTGTCACCCCTCCTCCACGTGATACCCATGACTCCATTAAAGTCATAACCCAATGTTCTTGTTCAAATGTCACTGGAAGTGACAAAAGTTACTTTGACAAGTGTTGCTTGGCAAGTTTATTTCAAGAACTGTGTGCCGTGATAGTGTTATATAGAAGATAAACCAGAACAAAATTTCTAAACCTCTCTGCCTAGCCCCTTCCGCCCTCAACTCTGACACACACACACTCTCTGTGACACTCCTACACACCAAGACTTCCCATCACTAAGACCTGAAGTTCCTGAAAAAGGGATGAAGCTTGTCATAGTATAATGGTATCAAGTGAAATGAGGGTTATAGAAGAAATCTCTCCCTTGCCTAATAGATCTCACCAGGAACATGCTTAAGATTGTGATTGATTGAAAACCAAATATAATTAAGCACCAAAATGTATGAGGAAAATGGCTATATAAATTCAGGTAAACAGATACCAATGAGGAGAGGAAAATGAGCATTTTTCATGCAGGAGTTAGAAGAGATTTACGTCTTATTCTACTTTAAGCAAATATGGGCGATGGGGAAGAGACCAGCATCGGTGAAAAGAGGGAGACAGCAAGCCTGGCAGGAGGAGATGGATGTTTTAACAATGTTTATAATGGCGAAAACCAGAAACAACCCAGATGCTCAACCACGGGGGATTGTTTAAATAGGTTCATGCACATGAGTATCTACTTAATGCAACATTTTCCAGGTATTAACGTGATACATTTACTGGTAAGAAAAGGTGTCCCAATTATATTATGCTTCTGAAAGGCAGGATACAACAGGACATTAGCATGATTTCATTATGTAAAAGAAATATAAATATAATTATAAATACTAGAATATATACCAAATATCTATAAATTTATATCCATATCTATATCCTAGATGGTAGATTAGAAGTTAAGTCTCTGTTCTTTATACTTTATAATTTTTTTGAATTAACATTTATTATTTTAATAATTAGGGCAAAAATGAAAAGAAGCTGGTTAATGTTATGTGTCAATGTGAGTGGGCCACAGAGTACCCAGAACAAACATTTTTTCTGGGTGTGTCCACGAGGGTGTTTCTGGATGAAATGAGCGTTTGAATCAGTGGACTCAGTAAAGTGGATGGCCCTCCCCAACGTGGCTGGCATCGTCCAATCTGCTGAGGGCCTGAAAAGAGCAAAAGGTGGAGGAAGAAGGAATTTTCCCCTTTCTGCAATTCCCCCCTACCACCTCCCACAATCTCACTGCTTGAGCAGAAACATCTAATCTCATCTTCTCTTGCCCTAGGGCTGGGACGTGCATCATTGGCTCCTCTGGTTCCCAGGCCATCAGACTCAGACTGAAGCTGCACCACCAGCTTTCCTAGGTCTCCAGCTTGCAGATGGCAGACAGTGGGACTTAGCCCCCAAATCACATGAGCCAATTCCTGATGATATATGCATACAATCCTGATTTTATGTATATGTATACACACACACACACACACACACACATACACACACACACCACAATCCTGACTTTATATATGTACATGTGTACATGTGTGTATCTGTGTGTGTATGTGTGTGTATTCTTTCCTGGTAAATACATGTGTATGTATATATTTCTGGTAATATACACATATATATAATATCCTGATAATATATATATTATCCTGTTATATATATATGTATATATTATATAAAGGATACACATACATCTCTTTTATTGGTTCTTTTTCTCTGGAGACCCTAACTAATACAATGATCTTTTTAAAAGGCAGTTTCAATAAATTAGAATGGAAGACGTTTTGTAGGGCACTGTTTGAAGAGTGAGTGGAAAGGAAATTCAGGAAGTACACACAGCTCCATCATTTGAGTAGTTTGGCATAGAAAAAATGAAGATATGGGACCACAGGATGCTCAGCTGAAGAACTCCACTCCCCAGTGTAAGGAGAACTGCACTTGTCTGAAGAAAAGAAACCAGTCGAAAGCAGAAAGGAAGGGCATTGTACAGAAAGGAGATGGTGGTGGGGTTATGTCACTCTACAAATCAAGAAGGGATAGGATTGAGGGTATATGTGGAAGTATTGGTTTTGGGATAAAGAACATGTTTGGTTTCTCTGAACTGAGAGGGATGGATGAGAGGACAGGTGTAGAGAGTTCAGGGACACAGGTAAATGTGGAAGGAAGTTAAGGTCTGGAGATGCATTAGGTTTTCTCCCTAATCTTTCTCAAGTTATCTGTATTCATTAGAATATGGGCTTGTCGGGCCAGCCCGTGGCTTACTCGGGAGAGTGCGGTGCTGATAACACCAAGGCCATGGGTTTGGATCCCATATAGGGATGGCTGGTTCGTTCACTGGCTGAGCGTGGTGCTGACAACATCAAGCCAAGGGTTAAGATGCCCCTACTGGTCATCTTTAAAAAAAAAAAAAAGAAGAATATGGGCTTGTCTACTGTAACAAAGCCCTAAATACACAAGGTAGAAATTTATTTCTCTTTCACTGAAGAGTCTGAGTGTGTGGGTGATTGTCACTTCAGGGAACTGGGGAACCAGCTCATACCATCCTGTTACTCTGCTCCCCCACCCTGTCACTCTCATGTCCCATCGAGTCCAGGATGGTTTACCACCATGTCCGTGTTTCAATCTGCACAACGCTATTCTTCTTTAAAGGATTTTCATAAGTCACTTTTACTTGCATCACATTGGCCAAAACTTAGTTATACAACCATACCCAGGCATGAAGCAAGCTGGGGAAAGTAGTCTTGAACTGGACATTCATGTAAATAAAAATGTAATGCTACGAAAAAGGAAGGGTGTATCTACTGAAAGACAACAAGGAGTTCCTGCCACGGTACTACTACCAGGTGATTCAGTTCAGGGATTTAAAAAATATCCTAAGAGCTGAGCCTCTCTATCATCAAAACATTCATTGGAGTCACTTCACAATCAGCATCCTCTCAGAATTGTATGTGGACAGTGCATCTTTAATTTTAAAAAAGTACCATACACACACAAATCTGTACACATGAGTAAGAGTTAATGAATTGCCAAAAAGTGCTGGTCCTTGGTTGCTGCAATAAATCGAGCCACTTGAGCAGCAAAAATAGTAGAATGTTGGCCTATTATTATGCAAGTAGCTTGCAAGACACACTCCAGCTGATGTTTTCTGAACAAGACCTCAGTTGAAGCTTGTTTACTGTCTACCCTGCAATGTTTATATGATGCTTTAGAAGTTTCATATCAATTTCTGAATCTACGTTCTCATTCCCATTCATTTCCTTTATTCTCTCACCAGGCAGCTCATAATAACATCCTTTCAGAAATTTAACATTTAATTTTTTTCCCCAAACTTCTCACCCTCTTTTGGTATGCACATAGTTATTGTTTCTCAGCCAAAGGCTGGATTTTCCTTTATGTTCTGCCAATGCTATGGATGATATTAGCATATCTCTGAGTATAATGGGCCAGCATTCTTATTCGAGGATCATTGTTCCCCACCTACCCACCCTCTTTGCTTACCAAATTCCATAATGGAAATATTTTCCCTTTCATCTTGTCTCATAAACTTTAGGATTTGTATTGACTGTCTCTTTTGTGTCAAAGATACTTTGTGTATCTCTAAATCCTATCAAGTCTTTGAAACTTCTCAGAAAATCATTCCTTCCTGCCTAATCACTTTGCCGTCCCTACCTTATGACTATACTGTCCCCATTGTCTACACTGAAAAATCAAACTCTTACCTGATCTTCAAGACCTTTCACAATTTGCTCTAAACCTATTTTTACCATTTTACTCTAATTCACCCTGTTAAGCATTTAGTCTCCTGCTACTCAAAAGTTTGTGCTCAGACCACAGCAGCAGCATTCACCCCATCTTGGAGACCTCCTGAATCAGAATTTGCATTTGGAAGACCCCCCTCCACCCCACCCCAGGTAACTGGTGTGCACTGGTTTTAGTACACAAGTTCGTGACACAAGCTAAGACCTTACTTAATGTTATTCTGTTTTGTTTAATGTTACTGTTGCCTGTGTAGATTGTCACTCACCCTTCTCTCATTCCCCATTTTTTTTCCCTAAAATCTAATTCAAGTTTTACCTCTAAGACTTTTTAATGTGGCAAATATTTGATTGCTAATGTGACACTTTCTGGGTATGATACTTGAAAAAGCAGCAAGCCTGGATCTCTGGGCTCTCATGACCTGACAGATTCTTCACTCCAGGTGGCTACTGAGGCCATAGACACTGGGTGTGCCTCTGTGGAAAACAAGAAAGGCATCCGAGCAGCATCCATTTACTTGTCACTTAGACCTCTTGTTTGTCCTTTGCTTATTTGCAAACTTGGCTGTAATTCAAAATAAAAATCACTTCAATTTTTATTCTAGCCTATATTTGAATCTGAACCAGTCTTAATAGTCAGAGTCAACTTTTTTTTTTTTTGTCTTAACACCTAAACCTAGCACCTGGTAATGTGCATGCTTAGTAAATACTGAAATTGTTGACATTGAAATCCCTTGCTAAAAAAAGAAAGAAAAGAATATTCATTTGTGAGCTGGTATTTAGCAACTTTAATATGATAAGATGTTAGCTACTAACATAACTATCATCATTATTGTCATTATTATTATGATTATGGTTGAAGACTAAGATGTCATCATCTTGAACAAAAGGATGAAAAGTTGACTTTTCTCTCTGATATTGAAATGTCAGGGCTAAGATTAATGATCTGTTGACAGTAGTGACCTGGTTCCCATTGTGGATAAGCATTTTAGGGAAAGGCACTGACTCATTATTTCTACGAAAGGCATGGGTGTCATTTTATCACAACTAGATAATGGTGGCTAACAGCCTACTTGTATGTGGAAGCTAAGAAAGTTGATCACATAGAAGTGGAGAGTAGAATGGTGGTTACCAGAGGCTGGGGAGGGTAGAAGGTAGGGTGCATAGAGAGAGGATGGTTAACAGACACAAAATTACAGGTAGAGAGAAGGAATAAGCTCTAGTGTGGTACAGCACTGTAGAGCGATTGTAATTAATACAAATTTATTATATTCTTTCAATAAGCTAGAAGAGAGGATTTTGAATGTACTCAATACAAATAAATGATAAATGTTTGAGGTGATGGAAAAAAAAAGACATCACTGCCATGTCATGATGGCATACTCTAACTGTAGGAGAAGTACCTAAAGTAGCAAAATGCTATGTTTTAAATCTAAAGAGACAGAAAATAAATTAGTGGTTGCCTAGGGTAGGCAAGGCAGGGGAAGAATGGGGGGTGACTGCTAATGGATAGGGGTTTCTTGGGGTTAATGAAATGTTCTAAAATTAGATAGCACTTTAAATGGGTGAATTTTACATGACGTGAAGTGTATCTCAATAAAGCTCTTAGAAATCCAAAAAAGAAAACAACACAGACACAGAGATGTCCTGCTTTTTTAGAAAAAACACAAATTAGAATTACGCATAATTTTATCAAGAATGTTTTGAACTCACAAGTGTACAATATACATCAGTATAGCTCAACTGTTAAAAAAACACTAAATACTATCACAATTTGTAAATTCTCATGGTGGTTACTTCAGTGCTCAGTCCACACTCTCTGGATCTGCTCGTTTTCTCCCCCTGCTCTCTGAAAGCCAGGCAGTCATGCTTTCATCCCCCAAACTGCAAGAAACTACTCTCAGAAGAGTATGCATATCACCAAATCCAATCAAAATCATTGGTCTTTATATACTTGAAATTTTAACATCATTAGGCATCTTTAATCCCTTCTTCCTTCTTAAGGTTCTTTTTTTTCTTGGCTTCATGACATCCAATGACCCTGGTTTTACTTCTACCTCACTGGCTTCCTCTTTTCAGGCTCCTTTGTTAACTCTTTCTTGTCTATCTAACCTCTAATTGTTGATGCTCCTTGGGCTTAATTCTCTGTTTCTTCCTTCTGTATGAGATAAACTCAGACAGTCCTGTGAGTTTTAATACCATTAATAAAAATATCAATATCCATCAGATTTACATCTCTAACCCAGGTATTTTTCCTAAACTCTAAATGTTTGTAGCCAATAGCTTATCTGACTTTTTCTTAAGTTTATAACAAATATAACAAACTTAACACATTCAAAAGAAAGTCTTGATTCCCCTGCTATAGTTCAAATGTTTGTTTCCTCCAAAACTCATGATGAAATTTAATTGTTATGATGATGTTGGGAGGTGGGACCTTTAAGTGGTGTTTAGATCATGAGGGTTTCACCCTCATTAATAGTCTAATGTCATTATTGTGGAAGCGGGCTCATTATTTCAGGAGTTGGTTCATCATGAAAAGGTGTCTAGCCTCCTTTTTTTCTTTCACCTTTCCTTTGCCCTTCCACCTTCTACCATGGGATGATGCACCAAAAAGACCCTCGCTGGATGCTGGTCCCTCGACCTTGGACTTCCCAGCCTCCGGAACTGTGAACCGGTAAATTTCTGTTCATTATAAATTACCCAACTGCTCAGGGTGAAAACCTTGTAATGATTCTTGGCTCCTCTCTTTTTCTCATACTTTGCATCCCATCAAAGTGCAAATCCTGTTGATTCTACGTTAAAAATGTATTCCAATATAGCAATCCAGCTACTTCTCACCAAATCCACTACTACCACTGTGTAACGATTCTTTCCTGAACTTCCAAAATGACCTGTAAATAGTCATCCAATTTCCAATCTTGCCTTAATCCAGTCCATCCTCTTCCTGCAGCTAGAGAAATCCTATTAAAACGTGTGTCAGATCATGGCACACACAGCCTAATACTCTTCCAAGGCTTCCCTTCATACTTACAACACCATCTATGATCCTTTCCTTACTACCTTGGTGCTTTTCCCCAAGATGTTTGTGTGGTTTATTCTCTTTATTTGATTGCAATGATGTGCTTAGGTGAGACAGTGGAAACGGCTTAGTGTGTTTTCGGCTGGAATTCAGGGTAGTGGTACTCTTTCCAGGGCAATCATCAGAAGAAATGTGACCAACTCTTCCCAGTTTGTCTGGGATGGTTCTGGTTTTAACATTAAAAGCCCCGTGCTCTGGGAACCCCCTCAGTCCCAGAGAAACTGAGACAGTTGCTCACTTTACAGTGTGTTTACACCTGTAACTACAGAGTCCACTTTCTCATAGTGACTCAGATGAGTCAATTTTTCATATTAATCATGGGTTTAAATAGGCTTTTGTGCAATGTAACCACAATTTTACTGTAGATTACAAACAACCAACTATTCAAGATTGCAAAAAACTAATTTTCAAACTAACAGAGAGATTACAATTTGTTTAGAAATTTATATGTCATCTGTATATAAATGCACAAAACTTGAAGGTTATTCTTTAGGTATATCCTGGAGGAATCACACTTTCTCACTAGGACTCATGAATAAGGAAAACACACCTTTGAATGCTGAAACGAGAAAGCACTATTCACTTTGGTGCAATATTTAATATAATTCTGTCAGGAGGAAGCTAGATACAGACTGTGTATGATAGTATACTTTTCATAACTCTCCAAATGAAAACAAAATAAATTTGAAAATACAAAAATACACAAGAATAGAGCCATTATTTTAATTGTTTTCTACCCACAAGAAATGCTTTCTGTATTAAGGAAAACCAAGAAAGGACAAATCCCTTACAAGTTTCATTTAAAAGACAAAATTTTATGGTTTTATTTTTGGAAGTTAAACAACTGAACTGCAAAACACATCCATCCCCTATTTTCAGATTTGTAATATAAAATAAAAATAATGCAAATGAAGTAATAGATATTTGTTTCTGAGGAAGACATTCCTAATAGTATTTATATAAAATGCCTATTTATAAAATATTTCCTTTATTACAATTACATGTGCAAAGACATGTTCATGATAATGTGTCTTATATGTCACAGAAAATTATTTATTTTAAAAATATAAAATGCTGCTATTTAAAAAATTTATTAGAAGTAGCCTAATGCCTTCATAGCCACGATCCAACAGTATTTTCATAGGTAACAATCTGGTTTCTTTCTAAATATACATATTATTTTCTCTTTAACTATTTATTGTCTTACAATAGTTAAAATTTTCTCATGTGCACTTTTGGGAGGGCACAATGAACACTTTTGGTTAAAAGTGCCACCTTAAAATATTTATTAAACAAATTGTGTATGGTTAATTCCTCCTTCCAAATAAATAAGGCGAAAGAATTAAATGATTCCAATGACACAATCTGCGGTCTTTGCTGATTTTTGCCTTAGCGGCTTATCATCTTTAGCCAATGAATAATTCTTTCGTTTGAGCTCATCTTGTCCCTGATGGCCCAATTATTGCTTCTGATTAATGACCCAGTCAGATCTTATTTAGGAAGAATCTCACTCCTGAACAGCACACAGTGATGCCTTTTTGACAGCAAAGAAATCACAAAGGACATCTGCATTATTGTAGTAAAATGGGTCCAGTAAAATTAAGATCCAGCTGAGAAGAAAGCTTCCTGAAGGCATTTGGTACCTCAGCATCATCGACTGGATCAAATATTTCATTAGAAATTGTAATTTGTTTCCTTCTTCATTCTCTCGAATGTCATTCATAAAAAATTATTAGATGGTCATGTTTGATCACAATATAAACTCTTGAATCTGCTCTGTTATTTAGCTAAATAACGGGGTTCTTTAAACAGTCCCCTTTAGATTTCTCTTCATCCCTTTGTCATTAGTGTGTACGTTTTTTCAACCTGTTCTGTTTTTCAGCTTTTAAAAAGCAAAGACCCAAACTGGCTATTGTGAAAATTGTTTTCCCGGTGCACTGGAGAGAAATGCTCTCAGTGTAGAATGCACAATGAAGGAAGTGCTTGACTGTCCTTTTTATTGTGAGGAAGTCATAACCGAGAAAGGCAGTACACAGAAACCTGTAATTGTTCAATTTATGTTGGGATTTATTGTATTTTTCTTTTATTTAGACAACTGAAACAAAAACTCAAGACAAAGTTGAAAACGGGAAGCATCACCTGGTTACTGGGACAGCTGATGCATTCAGGTTGCAAGAAACACAGGAATGGTAAAGCAGGGAAGAAAACTAATGTTGGTGGGACAGGATGGAGGAATAAAACTGGTGGTGGTGGGAGGGAGTGGGTGACACTCACAGGCCAGCCAAAATCCATATGCAGCAGTGAGGCCATGGGCTTCCAAAGGGTGACTGCACCATCAATCCTTTGATTTTTAATGTCACTTGTGTAGTTTTGTGTCTTCCTTGCTGTTGTGGCAAGGTCAGAATTTATATCCTTCCACCATCTCCTAGCTTTTTGCATCACTGTTTCCAATCAAATGTCAGTAGACTTTTCTAAGGAAGTAATCAATTAATAACCAGATGTTATTGCTAAATTATAAATCTTTCTCTGGTAAAAGGCAAGCATAATTATTTAACCCCAATAATTTTCTTCTGATCTTTTTTGTGCAGTAAAAGCTTGTCTTTTCATCTCTAGATCATGAGCGAGTAAGTACAAAGTCTCCTAGTTCTTCTTTTTGCTGAAATATAACTAATTACCCTGAAAGGACAAAACAAATCATAATTATGAGCAAGGTGAAGACATTTTCCTCCAACTCTGATCAAATTCATTTCTCTTCCTCGTATAACCTCATAACTCCAACTCAAGGTGTATATTTCCAAAGAAGGTCATGTTTTAAAATATGACTTTGAGCCCATAGATTTTACACAACTGCCCCATTCTGAGCCAGCACACTACATAAATCCAGACATTATTGCTGTTGTCATTAAATCATGTTGGGGGCTTAAGGCAACATTTCCCAAAATGCTGTCTAACATCAGTCGGGAACTCGTTAGACATGCAAATCCTTGATCCTACCCAAGATATTCTAAATCAGAAGCTCCAGGGGTAAGGCCCAGAAATCTGTGTTTTAACAAGCCTTCTAGCTAATTTGGATGCACACAAACATTTTGACAATAACTATCTTAAGAACTAACACTTAAAATATTTGTTTCAAATAACTTGCATCATGGCTAAGAGTTGTAGAATTAGCAAAGTTTGCCCAAATGAGAACAAATAGATGATATTTTCTTTCTATAGTAAGAGAGTCAGCTACCATCAATTGTACTTGGCAGAAGCTCAAGACAGGAAGGGCAGTGGAAGAGCTTAACAGTTAAAAAAAAAGGCGGGGGGGGGTGGAAGCTTCAGGTATTTTAGATATGCTTACTGATTGGAGGTTGTTGGCATGGGAAAGTTGGAGGTAGGCTAACTAGTAGTGGGAAATCTTATGTCATTAATTTCAGGAACATATTTTGCTTTATCTGCTTGATTCTGAGTTTGAAGCAGGGTCAAAAATGGAGAAGTTGGCAATTATTGACCAAGTCGTGTCTATTCGGAGCCAACTGCAACAGAAGTGTGGTTGGATTACTAGACAGGATGGTACAGAGGGTTGTGGGTCAGAGTCCTGTTTTTACATATGGTCTGGCCATTGCCTGTTGGGATATTCAGTCTTATAACCTCCCTTTTTGTCAGCGTATCACTTGAAAGAGGTTGAACAATTCAGGGAAGGCTGAAGATCCAGATCTTCGTTGCTCAAGCATTGTCCAGTTGTCTCCATAGTCTACAATATCATGAGGTTTTCTTGATCTTTTTGCTGTTGCATCATCAGAGCAAGCATCTGACAAGAAAGGAACTGCTCAGAATCACTTTAGACTCTGGACAGAATGTAACAAACCAGCATCACCACCACTATGACAAAAACAAGAACAATTAAAAGTTCCTGTAAGGTCTTTGGAAAAAGGAACCCTAATTGCTCAACTCAGGCTAAAAGAATCAATCCCACAGGCCATGAGGATCAACCTCAGGAGCCGAGTAGCCTTGACCTTAAGAAGATATATAAATAGGCTTTTCTGTCTTGCCTGTTTCATTGATCCAAGTACAGCAAGAAATATCAGCCATGGCACACACACACCAAAATGACCAGCCAACAACACCCCTAAAGCAATGTACCTGTCCGTCACTACTCATGCCCACATGGCTGGTCTTTATTTCATCCAGGGCATAAATAACTTCTGTCAGACTTAGTGATAAGCTTCTTACAGTCTTTTCTATTGGTACAATTGCCACCATTAGGAACATTGCTCTCATTGCTTGCATAAACAGTGAGTCAGTAACTCTCCCAGGTGGACTGCTTAGTAATCAAAGGTGATCTCCTTTTGGAGCTCACGTCTGAGTCAGAGTTCCCAGAATGGTGATTTATAAAATTAGGCTCTCTGTGTACAGACAAGTGTCAGAATACTGCTGATTTCCTAAGGTACATTAGGTGTTAGTATGAGACAGCGGAACATTCAGGGAGTAATACAGAAAAGGGGTACATAAAGATCTAGGAGGAAAAATTAGGGGGGGAAAAGGGAGTTGTTCATGACAGAGGGTAAGAACCAAAGCTTTACGTCAGCTGCATTACCTATTTGGATCTCTATTAATCTTTCACAGATGGCAAGTATTTAGACCATTGTCCTTCAAAGGTTATTGAATTCAAATTTAGATTTAGCTAGGGCCTAATCAATAGATTATATTAATTTGTTCTTTTTTCTGAAAGAGAGGGACACTGCAAAGTTACAGTTTGAATTGCTTGAGGTCATTTTGCTTAAAGTCATTCTCCAGGCAGATTCAAGTAAAAACACCATCAGCCATTATTCCCTATGGTTTCATTTGATGAGACCAGAATTTTCAGAGAGTTTTATCATGGGGATCCAGTGATGGGTGGCACATGCCGCAGCTGGTAAGACTGAAGGCAGTGGCTACAGTTCTGAAAATCTAAGAGCACCATTAGAATGAGTATGTTCTGACATAACAATTATAATAAAAAAGAAAGAAAAGAGAAAAATTGTAATCAGAGCAGACAACAATCAGGGAAAATGATAAGTGAAATTATTTTAAGCAAGCAGATAAAAACAAAACAGAATTAGACAGGCAGCTTGGTCTGATGTCTTTGGAAGAAGCTGTCTATTTTCCAAGGTCACCTGCTTGTTCCAAAGGTCTTAAGTCAGCTGTTCGCATCTGAAGATCACTTGCTTCTGGATTTCTGATTAACCTAGTTTGACTTCCCCTATTAGAGTAGTCTTCTAATTGTGTGGAATTCTGGGTTGCTTCTTCAGTTGTGAAACATGAACCCAGGGATTGACCTTCTAGAGTTTCACTGCTGTATTTGTTATTAACAGTGCCTAATAAGATTACTTCTTATTATGTTCAAGCACAGTTTTTCCCTGATATCTCCTCCTAAACAAAAATCTCCTGGTTGAAGATCATGATGAGTCTAAAAATCACAAAGGTGTGGTGTTAAGGCAGGCTTAACCTGTTGATAAAAAGATTGGTGTCTGAGTCCCTTGACATGGTTTTCCATGTCTGTGTGCAGAAGAGTCCAGTATCAGAAGTGAAATCCCTAAATGCATGGGGTTTTCAGTTACCAGTTTATAGGAAGATATCTGATGTAACATATGGTTCATAAAGGAATGAACCATGTGACCATAAGGGGTAGTGGGAGTACCTTTGGCCAAAAGAGGTCAGGGGTTTCTAAAAGTTTTGCTAGGTGTACCTTATAGATGTCATTGGTTCTTCCCATTTTTTCAAAAGATTGTGAGTAGTAAGGGCAGTGTAGATTTAAAGGGGTAACACCTTACAGAGTTCTTTCATAATGTTTCCCATAAATTTGTGCCTCAGTCATTTGATAAAAAAAAAAAACCCAGGTTGAAAACACAAAATGAACTACAGATGTAGAAATTGTATCTTTTGAGCAAAGAATGGGTTTAGCCCATTCTGGAAATAGACTTACAATAAAAAAATATATATTAAAATCCCATGGAGGCTGAAAGTTGGATAAAATCCATCTGCAGTGGTCAAATGGCCCTTAGGGCTTTGGTTCATGTCCATGCCCTATCTTTAAAGTTTTTCTAGTATTATATTATTGACATGAGGCACAGGACCTGAAAATAACCTGTCCTGTCTCTTTGAAGTTTCCCAACCAATGCTGATTTAAGATAATAAGTAACTTGTCTATAACATGATGAGTGGTTTTATGGAGACGTTTAGATAATATCCATTTGAAATCATCCCATGCCAACAAGCAGCTCCCTTGTAATCAGCAGAGATTATCTGATTGACAGGTACAACCAGATTTTTTCCATTGTTCCTTTCCAAAATAAGGAGCTATATACTGATATTGCATAACAGCTTCTTTGAACCCCTCCAAACACTTATCCTTTAAGGATTTAGGTAGGATCACAACCTTGATTAACGGAGATTGTTTGGCATAATCATCAGCTAGAGACTTTCCTTTACCTTCCATATTTTCTCCTTTATAACAAGAAGCACTCTAGAAAGCGGGAGTGCATTTAAAAGTTCCTCAACTTGTCCATTTTGGTGGGTGTTCCAGTGGAGGTGAGGAGCCTCCTTTATTTCTAATATGTCCCTAAGTCATGTATTACTCCAAAGTGAACTTGCTATCTGTGTAAATGCTTGCCCTCTGTACTTTGGCTAGTTTACAAGCTTTAGAAAATACAATCAGTTCTGTAATCTGGGCTGATTTTACTCCAAATAGAGAATGATAAGTGATAAGTATAGTTCAAAAAGTTCATAGAAAGATTCATATTATCCTTTAACTCTGTCCATGAACTTTTGAAGTACCCTGTACATTTTAAAGAAGACATTAATTTAGAGAGACCATATCCTGCTTGATAACCTCCAGTTTTAGCTTTAAGGTATGATCCATCAACAAATAACATTAGATCACAATTCTCAGTGAGAGTCTGTAATAAATCTGAGCGAGGTACATAAAGTTCCCTATCTAAGGTAATACAGTTGTGAGGTTCCCTTTCTCTGATAGGAGGTGGAGAGAAGAGAGTGGCAGGATTTAGGGTGTTGCATCAGCAAACAGTAATGTGAGAGCGAGAGTAGCAGATCTCAAGAAGTTCATTGGCTGGCTGGAAGGTGCGTGTTCTCAATCAACAGCGATGCTGTATCATGAGAGGAATTTTGAGGTCAAATGGGTTGCCTAGAAGGAGTTTGGCAAAAGCATCAAGAAGCTTTGAAGTAGCAGTTATTGCTCCAAGACAAGGGGGATAAATCTTTACAACTAAGTCAACGGTGAAGCTATCGCAAGAGATGGATTTTTGACGGTTCCCACGATGTTGAATTAAGATGCCAAGGACTTGTTCAGATTACACATGTGCAAACAGACAAGAGGGCTTGATGTAGGCAGAAAAGGCCTGTTCATATTTGGGCTCCCAGAGGACAAAATCTCTTATTGACAACTTAATCAGTTCATATAAAGAGATGTTGCAATCTCAGAAAATTGTGACACCCATTGCCTGCATTACCCAGATAAGCCCAGAAATCCTCCCAATTGTCATTTTATTAGGAGTCTACAGTAAATATGGATATTCTTTAGTTTATTTGAAGAGTGTTTCTTCCTCCTTAAGTAGGTCATAACATAAATAATGGACTGTGATTTGGCAAATTGGTAATTTATCTTTTGAAACTTTTTGTTCCTTTTCTGCTAAGGCTGAGAGCAAGTAAATGGAATTTTTTTTATAAGCCTCCTTGTTCTCTGAACAAATTATTTGTTCTTTGAACAAATTGTCTACATATTATTTCAGAATGGAGTCACACAGGAAATTCTTTTAAGTCTTGAATAAGGACCTGGGAGAAATTGGTGGGGCTTCAGTGAACCCCTGGAGTATGACTTTCCATATACATAATCATTTTCCACAGGTTAAGGGAAAAGGTACTGACTGTCCTGGGATAGCAGCACACTGAAAAGGGCAGAGAAAACATCCATTATGGTAAAACAGGTGGCATCAGGAAAATTCATGCCAGGATGTCATGTGGGTTAGGTACTGCTAAGAAGACAGAAATAATTTTGTTAAGTATACTGAGACATTGAGTACATTGATATCCTCATCCGTTTGGTTTTTTTTACTGACAGCAGTGTCTTAAGGGCTAAAGTATGGGATGGTCTTTGGATAAAAGCCCTTCAATTATAGGTTTAAGTTTTTCCTTTGCTCTGGCTTCAAGAGATATTGGGGAAGTTTGCATAATGGTTTGGTAGGACCTAGCAGAACGTTAATAGGTTCTGCTACAATTATTTTTGCTATGTTAATGGAACTTTTAGTTCACAGAGTGAAATTAAGTTGACTAAGTTCACTGAAGCTTTCTCCTATTTTTCCCAGGTCTTCATTCAATACTTAAAAGATCTAAATTTCCTGTGTGACTCAGTTCTGAAACAATATGTAGATGATCTGTTCAAAGAACAAATACCTTGTGCAGAGAGCAAGGAAGACTATAAAAGAGTCCATTTATTTGCTCTCAGCCTTAGCAGAAAAGGGACATCAAGTTTCAAAAGACAAATTACCCATTTTCCAAAACACAAGTGTCATGTATGGTGTCAAGGTCTTTAAGTGGGGTATACGTCAAATATAATGGTGACGATGAGGGTATATCCAAAGAAGACACAACTTGATTCTGAAGATTGGAGTCCTCTGGAACTTCAAGAAATAGTGCCTCTGATGTGCATTAACATTAAGATTTCATTTGCAAAGGAAATCTTTGCCTATTAAATTTTCAGGGGTGGTATCACAAAGCAGGAAGTTGTGTTGTTCAATCAGAGGTCCAAGGGTTAGATCTAAGGTCGAGGAGATAAAGAAAATCTGTGATTTATTGTAAATACCGAGCACCTGTGTGCTATGTTTACTCCAAAAAAGAATCTAAGCCAAGGAGACCAAATCCAACGTAGAAAGAGCAGTGCCCATGTCTACCAGGAGTGATAGGGTTGGCTATCTGAGGATAGGCAGGATCCTGAGTGCTGCTTCTTTCCTTGGAGTACCCTCTTTGATTTGATGTGAGAGATTTTTCTTTGTCTAGGTTTATCCTTTGTAAGAGGGGATGGTCTTCTGTTTAAAATATGTCTTCTGATGAGTCGGAGTTTCAAGATGGCGGCGGCTGCGGCGGCTGGCGCGGAGTAGCTGAGGTGGAAAAGGTGGCCACTGGGCCTCAGGCAGCCGGGAAACTTGTGGACCTTCCTCTGGCCATCTCTTAAGGGAGGACTGCTGCTGCTGGCCGGTCGTGGGGGCTCAACGCCACTTTGCCCCCGGCAGGAGAGGCTGCCTCATTTACAGGCAACAGCTTTGAAGTGTGGAGCAGGAAAAGAACTGATTCTTAGCTACAAAAGCGAGTCTTGAAACAGGGAACACGGCGCCAGGGCTGCGGTGGATGCAGCCAGGATCCCGGAGGCCGGGGCCGCGCTGAAGGCGGCCAGCTGCCCTATTCAGGATTCGAGGTTTCAGGCCGGCATTAAAGAAGATTCCTGGCAGCGCCCGAGCGGCACCGCGACTGAACAGCCCCTAGGCAGCAGCGCCGAGAACACGGAAGGCAACAAACCAGAGACAGAGCGAGCGCCCGACCTGGCACAGCACTGTGAGTGATCCCTGGCACAGCTCTGTTCGGGGGGTGGATGCCCACGCGGCTCCCGCCTGCACCACCAGGCCACTCACTGCCCCGGTGCTGCCTCCATTTTCCCAGGTGCGGGCAGCTCCGCCCTGCTCGGCCATCACTGAGCCCATTTGCTTGGCCTGGCACGGGGCTTTCCGGACCCTGCGGGCCGGCCTCCTCTCCCACTCCCTCCGCGGTTCTCTGGCGGGGCTGGGGGTGTGGGGCGTCCCGAACAGTGTTGGGAGGGCTAGGAAGTACGGGCGGGCAGACTGTCACTCCACCACACCCTGGACTCCGGCCCCGGTAAACTTCCTGTTACTGGGAGGCAGATACCATCTCTGCGACCACCAGTTTGGAAAAAAAGCCTAACGAATTTCTGGTTGGGAATAGTGTGGTAGGAGAGTTCCCAGGTCCGCTTGAACCTGCCGGAGAGCAGGCTGCAGGCGGGCACTAGACTCGATTTATACCGGGGGGATACAAAGGTGAACAAGACCCGAGAAAGATCTACACAGTGCTACAAAGGCACCCAGAGAGACCGGTCGTCTGTGCCTAGCAGAAACCTGGTAGACTTCCTGGGCGAGGCAGTGCTGAGCAGGGTCTTGAAGGCCCAGCTGATAGAAGAGGGGTGCAGAAGACACACCCCAGCCCAGCACAGTGTGCACAGAGGGGGGAGACGTGCGGCCAGGGAGGCGGAGACTCGACAGAAACCACACACCTGGTGGGGTCGCCACTGCACGATCTAACAGCCTGGGCCAGAGCACACGGAACAGGGAGAAGTCCTGTACAGAAAGTGAAAGCTCAACAGAGATCACACACCCTGTGGTACGTGATCCACCAGCCCAGCAGAGTACAAGCTGACCAGAAAGGTGGATCCCCGGAGAAGCCCAAGACCCGAGGCAACCACACACACAAGACACTAGAGGCCAACTGAGCAGTCACGGCGGGAGCCATACCAAATTGGCAACCACAGCAACATCCTAGTTAGTCATTAGTCTCAAACCGGTGGACTGTGAAACCCCCTGCCACAATGAATAAACACCAAAAAAAAGACACCAGAAATACAAAAAACCAAGAAAGTACACCACCAAAAGTTAATAAATCTCATACTCTAGATCCTATAGAACAAGAAGCCCTTGAAATAACTGACAAGGAATTTCGAGTGATAATTCTAAGGAAACTGAATGAGATACAAGAAAACTCAGCTAGACATCATGATGAAATGAGGAAAAGTATACAGGATCTGAAAGAGGAAATATACAAGGAAATCAATGTCCTGAAAAAAAATGTAGCAGAACTTGCTGAACTGAAGAAGTTATTCAGCGAAATAAAAAACACAATGGAGAGTTTAACCAGCAGGCTTGTCGAAGTTGAAGAGAGAACCTCTGAACTTGAAGATGGGCTGTTTGAAATAACACAAGCAGACAAAAAGAAAGAAAAAAGAATCAAGGACATGGAAGAAAATCTGAGAGAGATATCAGACAACCTCAAGCGCTCAAATATCCGAGTCATGGGTATTCCAGAAGGGGAGGAAAATGGAGATTCCATTGAAAACATATTCAACAAAATAGTGGCAGAAAACTTCCCAGGTATAGGAAAAATCACAGATCTTCAGATCCAGGAAGCTCAACGATCTCCAAACGTATTCAACCCAAAAAGGCCTTCTCCAAGACATGTCATAGTCAAATTGGCAAAACTCAGAGACAAAGAGAGAATCTTAAAAGCTGCAAGAGAGAAGCATCAAATCACCTATAAGGGAGCCCCAATCAGGTTAACATCAGACTTTTCATCACAAACCCTAAAAGCTAGAAAGGAATGGGATGATATTTTCAAAATACTAAAAGACAAAGATTGCCAGCCAAGAATACCCTGCAAGGCTATCCTTCCGAAATGAGGGGCAAATAGTATATTTCTCAGACAAACAAAAACTGCGGGAGTTCACTACCACACGACCACCCTTACAAGAAATCCTCAAGGGAGTACTGGGTTTGGTTCCTGAAAAATAACTACCACTGCCATAAAAACCTAAGAAAAATCTAAACCCGCTAGTACAATAAAAATGGCATTCATGAAGAGAAAACAAGCTAACAAAAACACTATCTACAATCTAAGGAACCAACAAACAAAGAAACCAAACAGTAAATCAGAAAGCAAGGAACAAAAGACACCTAAGACAACCAAACAACCAATAAAATGCTAGGAATAAATCAACACCTTTCAATAACAACTCTTAATGTTAAAGGCTTAAATTCCCCAATTAAAAGACACAGACTGGCTGACTGGATCAAAAAGCAGGACCCAACTATATGCTGCCTACAAGAGACCCACCTCACCCATAAAGATTCACACAGACTAAGAGTGAAAGGATGGAAAAAGATTTACCATGCAAACAGAAAAGAAAAACGAGCTGGAGTGGCTATTCTTATATCTGACAAAATAGACTTTAAACTAAAAACCATAAAAAGAGACAATGAGGGACACTACTTAATGATAAAAGGACTGATCCATCAAGAAGACATAACAATCATAAATATGTACGCACCCAATGTTGGAGCAGCCAGATTTATAAAACAAACTCTATTAGACCTAAAGAAGGAAATAGACACTAATACCATAATAGCAGGGGACCTGAACACTCCACTGTCAATATTAGACAGATCATCTAGGCAAAGAATCAGTAGAGAAACACAAGATCTAAACAAGACTCTAGACCAATTGGAATTGGCAGACATCTACAGAACATTCCACCCAACAACCTCAGAATATTCATTCTTCTCATCAGCACATGGATCATTCTCCAGGTTAGATCACATATTAGGTCACAAATCAAGTCTCAATAAATTCAAAAAAATTGGAATTATCCCATGTATCTTCTCAGACCACAATGGATTAAAACTAGAAATTAATAACAAACAAAACTCTGGAAACTATACAAACACATGGAAATTAAACAGCATTCTACTTAATGACATATGGGTCCAAGAAGAAATCAAGCAGGAAATTAAAAAGTTTATTGAAACTAATGAAAACAATGATACATCATACCAAAACCTGTGGGATACTGCAAAAGCAGTATTGAGGGGAAAATTTATTGCATTAAATGCTCACTTCAGAAGAATAGAAAGATGGCAAGTGAACAACCTAACACTTCACCTTAAAGAACTAGAAAAACAAGAACAATCCAATCCTAAAGTTAGCAGACGGAAAGAAATCATTAAGATCAGAGCAGAACTGAATGAAATTGAAAACCAAAAAACAATTCAAAAGATCAATGAATCAAAAAGTTGGTTTTTCGAAAAGATAAATAAAATTGACAAACCATTAGCATGGCTAACAAAAAAAAGAAGAGAGAAGATTCAAATAACAAAAATTAGAAATGAAAAAGGCGATATTACAACTGATTCATCTGAAATACAAGGAATCATTCGAGACTACTATAAACAACTATACGCCAACAAATTTGAAAATCTGGAGGAAATGGATAAATTTCTGGACACACACAAGCTCCCAAAACTGAACTGTGAAGACGTAGAAAATTTGAACAGACCAATAACAATAAAGGAGATGGAAGCTGTTATCAGAAGGCTCCCAACAAAGAAAAGCCCAGGACCAGATGGATTCACAGCAGAATTTTACCAAACATTCAAAGAGGAATTGACACCGATTCTTTACAAACTATTCCAAAAGATTGAAACGGATGCAAATCTCCCAAACTCATTCTATGAAGCAAACATCATCCTGATACCAAAACCAGGTAAAGATATAACCAAAAGAGAAAACTACAGGCCGATATCCTTGATGAATATAGATGCAAAAATCCTCACTAAAATACTAGCAGACAGAATACAGCAACACATACGAAAAATTATTCATCACGATCAAGTGGGATTCATCCCAGGGATGCAAGGTTGGTTCAACATATGCAAATCAATAAATGTGATACACCATATTAATAAACTCAAACACAGGGACCATATGATCATCTCTATAGATGCTGAAAAAGCATTTGATAAAGTTCAGCACTCATTCATGACAAAGACCCTCTATAAGTTAGGTATAGAGGGAAAGTATCTCAACATAATTAAAGCCATATATGCCAAACCCACTGCCAATATCATCCTGAATGGGGAAAAGCTGAAAGCTTTTCCTTTAAGAACAGGAACTAGACAAGGATGCCCACTCTCACCACTCCTATTCAACATAGTGTTGGAAGTACTAGCCAGAGCAATCAGAGAAGAGAAGGCAATAAAGGGCATCCAGATTGGAAAAGATGAAGTCAAACTGTCCCTGTTTGCAGATGACATGATCCTATATATCGAACAGCCTAAAACCTCTACAAAAAAACTCTTGGAATTGATAAATGATTTCAGCACAGTAGCAGGATACAAAATCAACACACAAAAATCAGTAGCATTTCTTTTCTCCAATAGTGAACATGCAGAAGGAGAAATCAAGAAAGCCTTCCCATTTACAATAGCCACCAAAAAAATAAAATACTTAGGAATTGAGTTAACCAAGGAGGTGAAAAATCTCTATAATGAGAACTACAAACCACTGCTGAGAGAAATTAGAGAGGATACAAGAAGATGGAAAGATATTCCATGCTCTTGGATTGGAAGAATCAACATAGTGAAAATGTCCATACTACCCAAAGTGATATACAAATTCAATGCAATCCCCATCAAAATTCCAAAGACATTTTTCTCAGAAATGGAAAAAACTATTCAGACATTTATATGGAACAATAAAAGACCACGCATAGCCAAAGCAATGCTGAGCAAAAAAAATAAAGCTGGAGGCATAGCACTACCTGACTTTAAGCTATACTACAAAGCTATAATAACCAAAACAGTATGGTACTGGCATAAAAACAGACACACTGACCAATGGAATAGAATAGAGAATCCAGAAATCAACCCACACACTTACTGCCATCTGATCTTTGACAAAGGCACCAAGCCTGTTCACTGGGGAAGGGACTGCCTCTTCAGCAAGTGGTGCTGGGATAACTGGATATCCATATGCAGGAGAATGAAACTAGATCCATACCTCTCACCGTATACTAAAATCAACTCAAAATGGATTAAGGATTTAAATATACACCCTGAGACAATAAAACTTCTTAAAGAAAACATAGGAGAAACACTTCAGGAAATAGGACTGGGCACAGACTTCATGAATACGACCCCAAAAGCACGGGCAACCAAAGGAAAAATAAACAAATGGGATTATATCAAACTAAAAAGCTTCTGCACAGCAAAAGAAACAGTTAAAAGAGTTAAAAGACAACCAACAGAGTGGGAGAAAATATTTGCAAAATATACATCTGACAAAGGATTAATATCCAGAATATATAAGGAACTCAAACAACTTTACAAGAAGAAAACAAGCAACCCAATTAAAAAATGGGCAAAAGAGCTAAGTAGGCATTTCTCTAAGGAAGATATACAAATGGCCAACAGACATATGAAAAAATGCTCAACATCACTCAGCATCCGGGAAATGCAAATCAAAACCACATTGAGATACCATCTAACCCCAGTTAGGATGGCTAAAATCCAAAAGACTATGAACGATAAATGCTGGCGAGGCTGCGGAGAAAAAGGAACTCTCATACATTGTTGGTGGGACTGCAAAATGGTGCAGCCTCTATGGAAAATGGTATGGAGGTTCCTTAAACAATTGCAAATAGATCTACCATACGACCCAGCCATTCCACTGTTGGGAATATACCCAGAGGAATGGAAATCATCAAGTCGAAGGTATACCTGTTCCCCAATGTTCATCGCAGCACTCTTTACAATAGCCAAGAGTTGGAACCAGCCCAAATGCCCATCATCAGATGAGTGGATACGGAAAATGTGGTACATCTACACAATGGAATACTACTCAGCTATAAAAACGAATGAAATACTGCCATTTGCAACAACATGGATGGACCTCGAGAGAATTATATTAAGTGAAACAAGTCAGGCACAGAAAGAGAAATACCACATGTTCTCACTTATTGGAGGGAGCTAAAAATTAATATATAAATTCACACACACACATACACACACACACACACACAAACCGGGGGGGGGGAAGAAGATATAACAACCACAATTATTTGAAGTTGATACAACAAGCAAACAGAAAGGTCATTGTTGGGGGGGAGGGGGGAGGGAGAAGGGAGGGAGGTTTTGGTGATGGGGAGCAATAATCAGCTACAATGTATATCGACAAAATAAAATTTAAAAAAATAAATAAATAAATAAATAAAATAATTTAAAAAATAAATAAAATAAAATAAAAAATAAATAAATAAATAAAATAAATAAATAAAATATGTCTTCTGGACAGAACTGAGGTTACTAGAGGTGGGAAAGGGGGAGGGAAAAAGGGGGTTCTTCTGTTTAAAATATCTACAAATGTCCTTGTCAATAGGTGATCTGTTGGGAAATGTGCCACCAGCTGTTTGACCTGTAGGGGACCATAAGTCTAAGTGCTGCCTAATTATTGTTCAAGAACAATTTCAAAATGTTCTACAACTCTTGTAGTTCAGGTAAAGGGGATATTTTTCATTCTTATTTTATCGTTTCTCTAGTTTCATCATTGAATTAAGGTTCAATGGATTTTTATTGAAACTATTTCAATTATGGCTCTTAGGAGATGTTTTCCTACCTTTGGCACCTTTTATAACCTTAGGTTTATTGTAGGAAAAAAAAAAAAAATTTCTGGGTCAGTTTAGACATTGTTTGCCATCCAAGATTTAGCATCTGAGGCTCTGATCAATATGAGTACAAACTGATATAGGTCAGGCAACCCTGGGTCATATGCAACCCAAAATTCTAAATGCTTTTATAAATAGTTGCTGGTCTTTCTTGATTTTAGGGAAAGCTTTAATTACAGCTTTTGATTTAGCCTGGGCTGGGCTTAAGGTTTAAAGTCTA
This sequence comes from Cynocephalus volans, assembly GCF_027409185.1. NCBI lineage: Eukaryota > Metazoa > Chordata > Mammalia > Dermoptera > Cynocephalidae > Cynocephalus > Cynocephalus volans. The sequence goes on from NC_084475.1 coordinate 32,978,691, forward strand.
TTGTTGCCTGTAGGCTTATTTCATGGGAGAGGTGGATCTTTAGAGGCTGCTGGTGTTCTTGGGTCCCAGGAGAGTCACTGGGAAAAGGTAAAGGGTCTGGACAGAAGGGGAAGGAGTCAGTGGAGGTGTAGAAGGAGAGAAATTGGAAGGACAAAGAGGAGGAGGAGGCCAGATATAGGGAGTTAAATGGGGGACAAGGGGTGCAAAGATTTACTAGGAAAATGAGTCTAGTTTGTATTGCTGGGCTTGTCTCACTGCTCATTAGACTTGGCCAAAGAAACTTTTAGTGAAGCAATTTTTGAATCAGAATTCTGTTTGATCATCTCTATATACCAATAAAAATGCTGCTCATATTCCCTTTATTTTCTAAAGTGCTTCTCAAATGAACAATTTTATTTTAGTCAAATATTCCCCAGAGTGAACACTGAAGGTCCAAATCATAACATGGGAGAAGTTATGCCATTTCGAGGGATAGGTACAAGGAGTAGGATTGTAATAAGAATACGTATAGGAAGCAGGAGTTTCTGCTGGGTGGTAAGAGGATTTAGATTTAGATGACCTCATATGCAACAGCTGCCCAAAAGTGATGCTCATGCACTGTGTGGGTCAACCTAACAGCTGGCCTTTTCTGAACACAGACTAGACTCCACAACAGGCAGAAAACCAGAGAGATCGCTCTCTCTGTGTCAAAATCAAGCTGTCAAGACCAAAAGTCTAGATGGGAAGAGGGTTTTATCTCGTTTTATCAGTGCCCTACAGCAAAGTTTGTCCAGATGGATGCCAGCCAGACAAGAACCACAAACTCACCTTTCCATGTGAGTCACATACAACAGGGATATAAAGCATGCCTGTGTTCTAGTCTGTGACTCTACTTACAACAAACAACAATCTTAGATAGCACAGCACAAAACAGAAACAGAAAAGGGAACAGAACATGAAGAAAAGGAATGGCCTGACTCCACCAAGAATGCCAAAAAAAAAAGGGAAGTGATAACAAAACCTAGACACCAAACTTAAACAGCTGCAGAACTCAACACAAAGCGAGTGGAGTTCAGGCCTAGTGCTGATTTATCACGTCATAGCAGACCCCGGCCTCCACAATGAGCAAAACACAGGGCTCTCCATGCATACCTGAGCTGGTCAAAGGCTGGGATTCATGGTGTTGGGCAGTTCAGACCATATCTTGGTAGAACCTCCAGGAAAACTGTGGAATAAGGAAAGATCACCCTAGGTGGGATAAACATGGGCTATTTATCCAGAGCTTTATATAGCAAGGAAGTCAGCCACTGTCATTTTCATTTTAGACAGAGACTCAAAAGCAGAAAGAAAAGTGGGAAAGCTTTAAAGTTAAAAGAGGGGGAAGGAAGGATTCAGGTACGATCTGGTTGGAGGCTGTTGGGTTGGGGAAGCTGGAGGTGGACTAACTAGAAGTAGGACATCTTACAGGATTGGTTTTAGGAACATATTTGGCTTTCCCTGACTGGTTCTGATTGGGAAAACAACAGAGAAGTTGGTAGTCATTAACCAAGTTCCTCCTAACCATTCTGGTCTGATTGCTACGAAGGTTGTGGCTTCGCTTCATGGGCTGTGCTGCCCATGGTTGTGGGTCAGAGTTCCATTGTCAAACATGATATGGTTTATAATTAAATTTATATCTTAATATAGATATAAAGGGGAAATGAAAGCAGGAAGTAGGAATAATGAAGAGTAACTGTTACCTGGTAATAGACTCTTAGTAGAGTATGTCTTTCTCCTACAGGACTGGCTAGCCATTGACTAAAGAGTGAAGAAAAATAATTAGAGCAATAATTCTAAAATTAAACCCTAGGAACTCTAGGTTAACTGATATTTTATCCCTTTGTTTGTGTTATGGACCCACATTCTGTCATATATCAGAGACGCTTTGGAACATATACATACCACGGAGTTGAGGATATATAGCAAAGGTCCTTGCTCTCTACTCTTCTCACTCTGTCCTTGTGCAGGGGACCTTGCACCCAACTCCTTTATTCCGCTCAAGTGTGTGTACACAAGTACTTGGGCCCCCTTCACATTCTGGACCCAGCTCTATACCTGTACATCTTATTTACTTGGATCTATGCTATCTCATGTCCCACCCACTGGAGTCAACTTATATCTTGAAGCACCTAAAATTCTTTCCCAAATTCTTCAAGTATGTCTTTAGGGCCTGAGCAGGTTTTATTCCTAGGTGAGTTCTCCCAAGGGTGGACAGGGTTGCAGGTGTGAAGGGCCACCAAAGGGGTCAATGCATTTGGTATAAACAAGGCTTGGAGGTGCAGGTTAGGGTGTCCTTCCATGTGCACACAAGGGTCTTTCAGTATTTCAATGTGAATATGTCTTGGTTTTGTGTCTTACGTACATTCAAACTACTGAGTTCAGATACTGATGATGTCCCTTTTTCTGTTTTATGTCTCATTACTTATGCTGTGGTCCAAGGATCAGTAGTATCACCTGGAGCTTGGTAGAAACGCAGACACTCAGTTCCCACCCCAGACCTATTTAATCAACAATTATTTTAACAAGACCCACCACCAAGGTGATTCATACACTCATTAACATTTAAGGAACACTCCTGTTGTACCTCAGCTTTCTTCTTTTGTATATTCACTTATAATTGTTGCTTCATTTTATGCCCAGGGGAGCAGGTTCTATGCCAGCTTACGTCAGTGCTTAGAGTCTTCTGAATCATAGCATATATTCTATAATGTTAAATCAATTAATTAATGAATTAATGAAGAACTAGACCATGAGTGAGTTCTAGGTTTATATAAAGTCAATATTCTTACACTGATTTTTGACACCGCTCTGTCAAGGAATTTAAAAATTACCCACGTAAGTGTCACAATGCAATCACAGCATTGTAACTAGACTAAGAACCTGGCTTTGACTACCCCAAGACCCTCTGAATAGTTTTCTCTACAGGATTTGGAGAAATGAGACAATCTTTAGGTTTTTTTCATATGACTCAAAATATGCCTATGAACATTTCATGATATGAAAGCCGTTATCATAACTGCTTTCTACTCTAAGAACTTCAGTGTGATACTGATATATAAGCAAAACTCACCTGGAAATAGTAATTGTGTCTAAGCTTTTTTTCCTTTTAACATCACCAGTTTTATATTCTTTTCTTATACTAAAACGGCAACGTAATTTTTTTCAATATAATAAATAGTGTTTTTCTCCTTGAGTCTCATGTAGAATTCTAGGTGATAATATAATTTGTTGTTCCGCACTGGTGTTACTTTATAACCAGCTAATTATAAATAATTATGTGCTCCTCAACTCTGCAGTTAGAATCTAGGAGAAGATGTTAATGTCTTTAAGTCCCAAAGTTGCATTTAAAAAAATCAGACATGTTCAGGCATGCATGAATCCTTAAAAAAAAAAAAAAAAAAAAAAAAAAAAAAAAAAATTAGTACTCCCAGCAAAATACTGGTTTGGAAAAATAAGTTAACAAACCTGAAGTATGTCTCAGTTTTAGCATATTTCATTAATTCACCAATTAATTCACTAATTCATTCCATGAATATTAGCCAAAATGCTTCTATTTACAAAACACTACACTAGTCAGTATGAAAAATGCTTAGCAAAATAAGGTGTTCCCTGATCTCAGTGGATCTCCAACATTTTACTGACAATTTCCAGGATGATTATAATTCCATTTTTCTATATTTGAAGAATTTCTAAAAATAATTAAATATATGATGTGGGTTACCATTTTAATTCTTTACCCCATCATTCCCTGATCATTCATCCATTCCTTCACTCAACAAATATTAATTGCTGAAACACAATAAATACTAATGCACTGGGTACACAGCAGTGAATGACACCAGCACTACTGCTAACCTCATGGAACTTACAGTCTAGTGGGTAAAGACAGAACATAAACAAATAACAACTGTATAGAAGATCATTGCAGAGAGAAATAAATTCTATGAAAAAAAAAGTCAAGACAATAGGAATAAAAATGACTAGAGGGTATGGGTTCTTTCATGCAGAACAGTCAAGCTTTATTAGATAAAGTAAAATTTAAGCAGAGAAATAAGTAATAACCAGAAACCAGGCATATGTTTGGGAGAAAAGTGAGCCAAGCTGAGGAAGCAACAAATATAAGGACATTAGTGTGAAAACATGAACAGTACAAAAATACTCAAATCTGCATGCTCAGGTGAACGAGTTTCGCTATGGAATATACTATGGTCTTTAAGAAAGCTGCTCTTCAAAAGTCATTTAAAATTTCTAAAACATAAATAACCACCCTATTTATATTATGAAGCTCATATGATTTATTGCCCAACAAGATACATAGAGTACAAAAAAGACAAAATTATAATCAAAACAGAAGAAAAGGAAAATTTCTGCATACACCAACCATCACATTTGTCAACCTGTATCTGTAGACTCTGCTTTTTCAGCTGTTATTATGAATGGACTGTTTCTGCTCCCGATGCAAATTACTCCACTTATATACTAATTAGATCTATAACCTCTTGCTCATTCAAGGATTTAGCTCCAGCAACTCTACCTTACTCTCATATATCATCAGTTTTCCACTTACTCCTAGATTATTCCCATCTGCATATAAAAATGCTACTATATCTTCCATTAAAAAAAAATCATGAAAATCTCTTGACTGCTGTCTTCTTTGATTCAACTTGTATTTTTGTTTCCTTTTATGGAAAAACATGTCAAGAAATTTTTTGTGTGTTCACCATCTCCAATTCTTCTCTCTATTTTTTCTTGAACCCATTCAAATCAGGCTTTACATTCATATCACTTCACCAAGATGCCTCTTGTCAAGAATGTGAATACTTTCCCTTGCTTGATTAGTGGGCAGCATTTGACACGTAGATCATTCCCCTGTCCTTAGAATACAAATTTTGCTTGGCCTCCAAAACAACGCTCACTCCTGATTCACTTCTAAACAGCGTCCCAGTGTTCTTTGCTGGTTCCTACATTTTTCGGCAACCCCGAAATTTTGAAGTATGCTTACGTTAATTTTTCTCATCTCACTACACTCACTCCTGAGATGAATTCATCAAGGCTTATGACTTTAAATTTTGTCTGCCTCCCAGCGACTCCCAACTTGTATCTTCAGCCCACCAAACTCTATACTGATATGAGTGTGTGATAAATTCAGCTGCATTTGAATCTCATGGGTGTCTCTATCTCAACATATTCAAGTTGACACCTTGCTTCTTCCCAATTTAAACCTACTCCTCTGCAGTCCTCCCCATTTCATTATAAACAGCAACTTCATCCCTGTCATTTAAAATATGATTCTCAAACGATGCATGCTGAGTGGTAATATTATATAGGCTGAAACTGCCATGGGGCTTTATGCTTATTTTATTTTGATTTTTGTAACTTATTGATTGAATTATTTTATTAGTTGTTTCAGTTTAGTTCCCCCCCCCTTTAGTTTGTTTGTTTGTTTGTTTGTTTGTTTTGGTAGCTAGCTGGTACAAGGATCCAAACCATTGACCTTGGGGTTACCCGCATCATGCTCTAACTGAGAGAGATAACCAGCCAGACCTAGTTCTTATAGTTTTCCAGTTGATTCTCTTGGATTTTTCAGTGTTGCCATTATATAATACACATGCTAATTTTATTCTTCCTTTCTAATATCAAAAACTTTTTTTGTGTTTTTTTTTTTTTGCTTTCCAAGTTATTAGAATATAACTTCCAGAACAATATTAAATGATAGCATCCTTGTTGGCTTTCTTACTTTTAAAGGGAATACTCTGGTATTTACTTTTAAATATAGTGCTGACTGTTAATTTAAGGTAAATAATCTTCATGATATTGAGGGAGTATTCCATTCTTACTTTTCTAAGAATTTTATTACGAACAGTTGAATTTTATTAAAGAGGATTCTTTCAATAGACATCATATGTTTTTTATTTTAACTTATTAATGGGTTAAATTGTAATAATTGAATTAAGTCTTTCTTTTTCGCATGTATATCGACATATCAAAATAGATCTCACTTAGGACTTTTCATGCATGTCAGTTTATTGGTCTATGAACCTTTTGATATGTCTTTGTCCGGTTTGAGTAGAGTTACGTTAACTTCACAGATTGAATTCTGAATTATGCCATAATTTTCTGAACAGAAGAATTAAGCTTTTTGAATATGTGTGGGGCGGGCAGGGAATAAATCTCACTATAAAATCACATGGGCTACAACATTTTGGGGGAGCTGTGTATTGCTAACTTTTCCACTTCTTGTTGAGACAGTTTGGTTCACCTTATATTTTCCTTAAATTTATTATTTTATCAGAACTGTTAAGTTTATTAATATATCTTCTCACAAATATTTTGATGTATTACCAACAAGTGGCTCTGTCTTCTCTCCACTTTAATGTATTTCTGATTTCTCACTTTTTTCTCCCTGAGTAAAACTCCATGAGGTTGAATATTTTTTATTAACTTTCAATTATTTATCAATTACTTTTTTGTTTCCTAAATCATTAATTTCTGTTTTCAGCTCTACTACTTTATTCTTTATGTTTGCAATGTCCTAATTTTTTAGTTCTTTTCCTGCTTCTTGGATTTGAATGTTTTATTTTCTCCTGTAAAGTAAAAGGATCACAGAGTATGGATTTTTCATTGAGTACAGCTTAGAAGTGTCAATTTCTTTTATTAAAGTGTACAATTATAGTTTTGATGTCATTTTGCTTAAAGAATTATTGTGTAGGGTAATTTTTATTTTTAAATGGCTGTTTTTTATTGTTGTGTTTATTCTTTTCATTCATGATTTCCAAAAGTAGATCACACAATTATATGCTGTATCTGTCTGTCTATCTATCTATCTATCTATCTATCTATCTATCTATCTATCTATCTATCTATCTATAATCATTAATCTGGAAGTAATTGGGAAAACCATTCAAAGAGATTAAGCTGTGGACAGAACCAATCACATTTTCATTACAGAAAGTTTTTCTTTTTTCTTTCTTTCTTTGTTGAAACATGCACTTGTACATATTTGTGGGTGCAGTGTGTTGTTTCAATACATGCATATACTGAACAATGATTCACTTGGGGTAGACAGCGTAGTTTTGTACCCCCTAGTCCTCCCATCTCCCTTATCCCTCCATCCTCCCATCTCCCCCTCTGGTAGCCATTCTAATTTCCACATGTAGAAGGTAGTTCAGAGGGGCAGAAAGACTTGTTATGAATGTGTGGAGTAATCCAGGCAAGAGACCATGGTAGTCTGCAATAAAGATCAGTAGATCTGGAGAAATCTGGATGCATTTATGAGATAATTTATAAGTAGTATCAAGCAGAATTCATGATTGATTGAATGTGGCTGATGAAGGAGGAATAACAAGGGACGACACTGGAGATTCTGGCTTAGGCAACAAGTGATTGACGTCATTCCTTGACGTAAGAGAAAAGGAGGAGGCGCAAAGGTGTAGGAAAGAAGTCATCGAGACAGGCAGGGTTTCTGGTACCTACAAGTGTCTAAGTCGAGATGTTAGGTAGGAACTAGAAAACACAGGTTCGAGTAAAGAAAGAGGAAATGTATAGACAAGACATGGAGCTTTGGGGGTCGTCATTGTATACCTAACAATAGAAGTCAATGAATGACTGAGAGGACCTAGAATAATTTGTAGGCTGAAAAAATAGCCTATACAACAACCTTGAATTCTGGGAAATATCTCTATTTCTTCTCACTTTCTCCTTCTCTTTTTAAGGTAAACACTTAAAAACATAAATATGTATATAATATCGTATGTAATTTTGCTCACTATGTTTTTAAATGGGGTGATTTTATGCAAGCTTCTCTTTATTATAAGTTTTTCCTTACTCTGTATCTTGTAATAATCCTTCAAAATCAGCTGGCCTGACTGTGTTTTATTCTTTTTAATGTCTGTAGTATATTCCATGGGGCAGAGAACAATAAATCATTGAACCATTTCCTTAGTTTAGCATTTTTTAAAAAAATTCCACTTTGTACCAGGACAATCGATACGGCAGTACATGTCTCTGAAAATAAGTTCTTGCATATTAATAGCTGGGTCTGGTATGCTAGCAATATGACATGGTGGAAACTTAATTCCAGCCTTTTCTGTCAGCTCTACGTTAGCTTAAAAAAAAAAAAACCAACTTCTTCCCAGGTGTGATCAGAGTGCTAGGAGCCAAACTTTGTAATTGTGCCTCTAGGATGTGGCAAGTGGGTGGCATGATCCCTTTACTCTGCGTTTATAGTAAGGAAGAATTAGGCCATGTTCTGGCTGGACTGAAAGTCTGAGTTCAAATGTTCAGATTGACCAGGATTGATTGCCTTATGTACTTGGCTGTGATGAGCTTCCACAGGCTTTTCAGGAAATTACCTTCTTTTCTGGGAGGCCAGCCTACAGGGGATCAGTCTCAGACAGGATAACCCGTAACATCTTTGATGAGTTTTCTTTTAATTTCCAGTCTCTCTCTCTCACTCTTTCTGTCCCCCTCTCCCTTTCTCTCTAAACCAATTTGAAAACTCATACTTCGGTGGTAGTTAAAATGATTCAACTATTTTGAGAAATAGTTCGTTAGTCTCTTAAAAAGTTAAACATACACTTACCACACAGCTTGGGGATTCCACTCCTAGTTATCTATCCAAGAGAAATTAAAATATATGCCCACAAAAGGACATTTATGTGGAAGTTCAAAGAGCATTAAGCATAGTAGCCCAAAACTAGAATCAACCCAAATGCCCATCAGGTAATGAGTGATAAACACAATAGGATATATCTATACATTAGAAAACTACTCAGCAACAAAAATAAATGAACTATTAAGAAAAGTCAGACATAAACACTATTACTATATTGTTTCTATTGCATGAAATTATAGAAAAAGAAAAATGATAAAGATTGAAAGCAGATCATGATTGAGCAGATGCTCAGGATTGGAGCAGGGATTGACTATGAAAAGAACAAAGGAACATTGAGGAATTATATGAGTTTCCTGTGGCTGCTGCAACAAATTACCACAAACTCACTGGCTTAAACAAACACAGAAATGTCCTTACAGTTCTAAAGATCAGAAATCTGAAACAAGTCTTACAAAGCTAAAATCAAGCAGGGTCATGCTCCTTTGGAGGATCTAGAGCTAATCTGTTTTCTTGCCTTTGCCTTTTCCAGTGTCTAGAGCTGCGTTCCTTGTATTCCTTGGCTTATGGCCCCTTCCACCATCTTCAAAGCTAGTGGCACAAAATTTCTCTCTCTGACCATGCTTTTCTCTGCTTCTCTTACATGGTCTTCATCTCTTCTGTCTATCAAATCCCCCTATGCTTCCTCTCATAAGGATATGTGCAATTGCATTTGTATAGCAGCTCGTGTAACAAACCAAGCTGCAAATTTAGTGGCTAGCACACAGAAGGTTTTTTTTCTTATCTAGCAGACTACTGATGCATTTCTGCTTGATGGTATTCAGTTTAATTCAAGAACTCCTTTTATCTTGGAAAAGAGGCCTCATAATTGTCAACGTCAGTTGGCCCCAAAGTAGCAGAACTCACTTTTGTTCCCATTCCAGTCCTAAGAGCTAGTCACTGGCCGTATCTAAATGCAGAGGGTGCTGGGAATTGTTGCCTTTGGATAGAAAGCTGCTCCCGAGGATATCTCTACACTGTGGAGTACAACAGTACCAGTGTCAAATCTAAAACAAATGAAAACTAATAAAGAAGAAGCCAAAGTCAGAGAGTCCCTTAAGAGGATATACAAGTATATAATTTTTGCAACAACATATCAATTAGTCCATAAAAGCTCTTGGATCTGTTAGTCACATTCCATATGATTCCATGTTATTCACTCTGTTGCATTCTGTAAATATATTGACCTATGGCCAAGATAGATGGAGCGATTTATGCAAAGACCTGACAATCCAATATCCTACCTTTATTTCATCTAGTCTGCACTCCTCATCACATGATCGATCTCTCCCAGTCCATTAACAAGGGATCAGGTTTCCCTAGTTGATAAACAAAGGAGAACAAAAATATACTCTCAGTCTACATTTTCCTTAATTTCTTCAAATTCTAAGGTTCTGTGTACCATTCATGATTTTCTACTGCCAAATTCATCGTGAAGTCATAGCACAAACCAGGTTATCTACACTGTTACTATCAGAGGTCTGATTTCCTTAACTATCCACAAAGTCTACAAAAGTCTGGTCATTCTGCCCAATGAAGAGAAATCAAGATTTCTAACATATAATAAAGGAGCAGACAATTCAAAACCTTTGCCTGTCTGACTTCATTCTAATTCTGCAGAAGAAACATGAGTCTTCTACAAACCGAACTTGTTAGTACAAAAGACAGCAGTAGAATAAAAAAATAAATGTTTCTATAATTGTTTCATATCTGAATACAAGTTACAAAAATAGAAGCTCATTGCATGTAATTACTCTGGCTTTAATGTATAGTATGTGTTGCTCAGTTTGAGAGCTCAGGCCTCGCTTCTCATATGCTTGTACTTTTTCAGCAATGCAGGCACCACAAAAATGTCAGAGCAGAAAATGAATCGAGCACTTCCGCAGGTAGACATGGATTTCTTCAATCTAAGAGGAAGTCAAACTTCCAGAAAAAATGCAGGAGGGAGAAGCCATCTTTTACTTCCATTTCAGGCATTGCAGGCAGCTGTAGAAATTATTCAAATAGATAGCTGGGAAATATTTGAATAAATATATCATCACATAAAATGAGTTAAACATACTCTCGCTTTCAAATACATATCTTGGCGTTGAGAGGTAGAACCTCCAAATGTACATATATTTTCTAACTGCAAATGCACACATACCCTTTCATAACACCTTTGTGGAAAATTGTGGATGGACATTTTGGATATTTATGATTTGAAGGTTACCAAAATACATCTAATTCATATCAACATACCCTGGAGAGTTAAAATATATATTGACAAATAGTCTAGAGTTTATTAGGTGACTCTCCACCGCTCCCTTTATTCTGTGGTGTAGACAGGTCAGGATGCACCTCGGCACAAGGAGCATCATTCTCATTGTATTCATTGTGAATGACGCTCCCCACATCAGTACCGAGCTCAGGAGCAGCACTGAGCACAGTGGAACGATGAACCAAGAAAGGAAAATTTTCTCTCCCTGTTGCTGTCATGATAGCTCATTTATTCATGTGGCATTTATGATGTGTCCACTGCATACTTAGTCAGGACATTTGCATCTAAAACATGGCTTGGCCATAGGCTGGATATTACAAAACTCACTTAAACTCTGTTGCTCAAAAATTTCGATTGAATTTAGGAGTGACCGAAAAGCCAGGTAAGTAAGATGTTGGTGATGAAATATTTATGTAGAAGACATTCTATCCTTTAAAGAACTTGGAAGTAAAACAAGGAATCTAGGGACTTTAAGTAATTCAATTGGGGCTGCAGCTATGAGAGGGCTGTACATACGGAATCAAATCACCTAGCAAGTGGCAGCAGCCGCCTAGCGGGAAAGAACAGCTTGTGCTCTACAGATGCAGAACAAATAAGTTTGGAGAAATATGGCAATTGTTAGTAATATGAAATTGACAAGAGAATGGGGAACTGCCTTGATATCTGATTACTACTTAGTCAATATTCAAGCTCAAAAGAAAGTGAACAGATGTTAACCAAAGCAGATGTGAAAATAGAATAAGACTAAAGGGATTTGGTCACCTGCTTGTAAAGTACATTTGTTTGATGAAAAAAAAAAATCAAATATAATCCAACAAAAACGAGGCACATTTACTTCATTTATTTTTGCTCTAATTTCCTCCAACAAAATTTATCAAAAGTTTGAGGTAAGGCGATTAACAAAACCTTTCACCACTTGTGTAGCTCAGCAGTCCTTGCCAGGGGCCAATGAAGGACCTAAGTGAGGATTTCTTATTTATTACAAGGAGGAATACCAAAATAAGTAGGATTGAAGAGTTAGAAATATCGAGAACCTGAAGTTTGGAAGCCAGAGGGTCACAAAAGCAAGTGAGGCTCAGAATCATATTTTCAAGGCTTCATGTGATGCTAATGTACAGCAAATGTCTGAGAAATAGTAGGTTACAGATAAGACAGACCTTCCCATAAGCTGATAATGGTTACTCCACAGCTAAATCTTCAGCCAGTCTCTGGAATCTACCCTGAGGGGAAGAAACTGGCAGCAAATACTTCAGGAGACCAACTCCAGCTGAGCACATTTGATTTCAGAGCCAGGCTCTGGTTCTGTGGAGGGCAGAGGACAAGAAGGACAGTACAACGTGGTGGCCACGGTTAACAGCAATGTACCACATTCTTGTCAATTGCCAAGACAGTAAATTTTAAGTGCTCTTGCCACAAACAAATTATAAGTACAGGAGGTAATGCATATGTCAATTAGCTCAATTTGGTCATTCCCAAATGCATGTATGTTGCAAAACAATATGTTGCACGTGGTTAATACATACAATTTTTATTTGCCAATTTAAAAGTAAATGCAAATGAGGAGAAGGAGAGAAAGAAAGAAGAGGGGGAGGAAAAGAAGGAAGAAGAGGAAGAGCAGGAGGGGGAAGATGAGGAGGGAGAATATTAATAGCAGCCAACGCTTCCTCTGGCCCAGGCACTCTTCTAGGTCTTTGACCGGAAAAGTCAAAACAAGCCTGTGTGGGGGGAGCTACGTTTTCCAATTTCCTACTCTGCTACGTTTGAAACAGACATTGCTATCCTTGGGGACTGAGCAGATTTTATAACCTGTTTCCTGCCTGCGAGATGCTGGGGACTCGTGAGTCATTTTAAGTCTCCAAAGGTCCCTAAGGTCCCTAGCCTCGTGGTTTCTTTGACAGTGCAACGACCTTAAAAGTTCAGTAGACGTCTGACCTGTTTGATGAGAGTCAGCCAATGAGCCAAATGCCACACCCACAGATCTTTTGTTTCCTAAACACACCTCTTGATTTTTTGTATTTCTTTGCCCTTGCAACCCCTTACGTGTAGACCTGGTGGTGAATACCTTGGGCTCTCCGCTTCTGTGGAAGAATGACACTTTCACTCTTTCTTTTCTTTTTCCTCTTTAAGTTGTTTTGTTCAATTGAAATAATTTGTGGGTCATCACTTAATCCACTTGGAGATTTTAACAGTGAGCGGGAGAACTTTACTCTTGATTTGATCATTGCCGTAACTCTCCATTTTAATTGTCTTTTATACCTCAAAGCATTTCTATATCTTATATTTTACTATTTTCTGTTGAGAAAGTGTGCCATCCAACTCAACATATTGCCAAGTTTGTAAATATTCTCTAATCCCTTTCATTTATGTTTGTAAATTAGGATGTCCTTTTCTGAGGCCATCTCTTTGCATACTATGTAGCCAACGTCAATCAGCACACACTGCTAATATCTAGTTTTCCAATGTCTTTCCCTGGGACCATATGTCCATTAGCTACCTGATCTGCTTTCCGTGTTATCAAAGGTTTTACCAAATAACGTGCCATAGCAAAACATGTAATATCATCCTTCTAGATTCTGATAATAGTGTTGCTATCTACATCCAGTGTTTATGGTTTTCTGTTATGGAAGCATCCTACTTTGAGTTACCAATTAATCACCTTAAGTGCTCAGTGGCTTAAAACCATATGGCTTATTTCTCACTCACATTTTATGTTTATTGCAGGTCAGCCAAGGGCTCTTCTCTACGTGGCCATCACTCTCAACAATAGAGCAGCCACTATCTGAATTATTGTAAGTTGCTGTGGTAAAGTAAAATTACAGTGTTTCATGCAACAAAAATTAGATTCTCCAACCTAATTTCTGGATTCTCTAATCTAAACAGAAAGTGAATCCTTCTCCTATCATTCACAACACATTGGCCAATATTAGGCACACGGCCCCACCCACAGGAGGGCCAGGAGATGCAATCCTGTTATAAGTCCAACAGCACTCCTGAGTACCACACCCTCTACAATGTAGTCTCCACGTCACAACTAGAGTGAGCCATTATATATACCTATATGTCACGTTATGTCACACCTCTGCTCAAAACTCTCCACACCTCTCGGCAAAAGAGCTGAAGCTGGCACCTCCACAACCCTCCATCCTTGGCCTCCTGCTGCCTCTCCACTTCTTCTCACACTCTTTCCCTCCTGTCACTCTGCTCCAGCTATGCCTACTATCCACGAGTCCTTGCACACGCCAAGCTTCTATGCAGCTCAATATTGCACTGCTCTTCCTTTTACCTGCAATATTCTTTCCACAGACATCCACATGGCTCACTCCTTTACTTTTTTTCACGAATCCAAAGTAACATCACCTTATCAGAGAAATCTTCCCTGGCATCCCTCTATAACATGACAATCCACTTCACCAATGCTATTCTCTAACCTCCTTACCCTGCTTAATATTTCATTATAGTTTTAAGTACTGCCTGACATGATGTATATGTGTGTGTGTTTATTGTCTGTATATCCCCAGAAAATATAAAGTTATTGAAAGACAGAATTTTATTTGTGTTTTTCACTGTACAATGTTAGGAGCCTGGCACCCAGTAGGTGCTCAATAAATACTTTGTGAAAGGAGAAATGAATGAAACAATGAATGCAACGCTGGCCTCAGGGCAGCAAAGCACTGACTAGGCCACAGTATAACCAAAAGAGTATCAGATACTTAGAGGAAAAAGAAGAAAAGGGAAAGAGGACAGTGAAGAGGAAGTTAGCAAAGATAAGTTTCTCTTCTTCCCAATTTTTCCTGAAACTTGAGCAGGTTTGAAAGAGGATCGATATTTAAGAGGACACAATACACTGAGGAAAGCATCTGGACCTAAATTTCTTATTCCTTCTGTTCTTTTTCTTCCTGTGACTCTTGAACTTCCACTAATTTTTTAAAAATATTATGCTTACATTATTAGCACTGAAAAAGTACAGCTAAGGAAAACAGAGATGTCCTTAAATTACAAACTAAGGCGAAATTCTGTAAACGCATGGGGAAAAAAAGTGAAATATGGAATCAGGAAGTATTTTGACTTGGAGATCTATCATGATGCTTCCTACATGTAGTATAGAAAGATCCAGAAGAAAACGTCATCAGTCTCCTTGACATAACAAGTGGCATTTTCCTGGTTTAACAAAATAGGAAACTAAGACATAGAGTAGTGTAATGAACTGTCCAGAGTCACAGAAATTATGAGCAGCAGAAGTTAAGTCTACTACTAGAGTTTCAGAGCCCTGGTTTATTTGTTTCTTTTCTGCCTTATAGTGCCTTCATATTAATCTCATTTTAAATTCAGTTAGAAGCAGAATTGGAAAATTTGTCCTTGTGGTTAGCACAGCAAACCTGATTCTGACAGAAGAACTTGCATTTGAGATAACCAACACCACACTCTAAAATAATACAAGAAAGTATTTAACATAATCATAAATGTCAAATGCAAAATCTACACCAAATACAAATTTGAAGAACATTTATAAATGAATAGTTTTATATTCTGTTTTTCCAAAAAGAGTCAAAATGCTGATAATTTTGTTTATTGCTCATCTTTCTTTTTCCTCCTTGGAAACAGGCTGAGTTTCTGCTGACCCAAAAACTGGCCCTAAATATATACCCACATGAAGACATCACCGTGAATGCCTGGCCCATTGTCTCTTGAGCAGTTTTCACTTGTAAACCCCATTCACATAACCTTTCAAAACATGAATTTTTACAATTATTTCTAATTTTTTTCTTGGTATCCAAAAAGATGCAAATGTAGATCAGAAAATTCAATTTGTAGATTAGTAAAAATTGTATTACATACTGTATTCAATATTGTTAATAATGTATCATAGATACCCAATAGAATATGCATTCTTCTCAAGTACGCATGAAATATTTGCAAAGATTGGCCATAGATTTGGCCATAAGATAAGTCTTAATATATATAAAAGGACTGAAATTATACAAAGTAAGATCACAGTGAAATTGGGAATCAATAATGGAAAGATTTGGGCACTCTACAAATGTGTGAAAAGTAAACAATGCACTCCTAATTAACCAATGGTTTAAGAAGAAATCACAAAGGTAATTAGAAAACACTTTGAAATGAAAGAAAAGAAAAGCACAACATACCAAAACTTTCACATGTTGATAAAGCAGTACTGAGATGTCACATATGCAGTGGCCAGAGGTTTTGAGCTAATGATGAACACCTGATTGAAACTAACTTCTCTGAACATGGGCATGGACGATCTCAAACTGCCTTATTTAAAAGGAGCCCATCATCAACTTTAATGACTTGTGCCACTTCCTAGCTTCATCCCCTAAAGCATTTGCAAAAGTTGATATAGTTCAACCACGACATTTTGCAAATGAAGAATCAGAGATCTAGAGAGAATGACATTTGTTCAGTCACACAGATGAGTAGTGACAGAGCCAGTATGCAAAGCCAGGACCTTGGTGACCTTTGCATCAAACCATACTTGAACCAGTCATATTTCATCCATACACTACCACCAACTTATGACTTTGGTGGTGTTAATAAAGCAAGATAGCATTTATTAACTATAATGTTTATTTCTATGCAATACTCATAGACAAAAAATACCACAAAGAAACTCAACTTAGATATAAATCATGTTCAGCCTTGTGAGGTTAGCAAGTCACAATACATTTTCTTCTTGTAAAATGTAATCATTTTCTTGATTCTGGAAATTGCCTTCCATCAGTCCAGCCCCTTGGGATGGATACTTGCTAAAGTCATGATTGCATGCGGTGGTACAGATAAAATGTGCCCTGAAATTTGTCCAACTGTTCTTTTGTGATGTTATCTCTGGAGTTGATTAACCAGTATCATATCTGCATAAGGACTGCAGGATAAAAATATGTGTCTCCTTTTATTAGTAACTAGGACAATTGTGTCTTCCACTGGCACAGGAAATGCAATCCTAAAATCCATTTAGTTCCTTGCTCTTTTCTATGGAATACAGATGTTGATGCCTGCCAAACTAAGATTTATCCCTCTTCTTCAAGGTTCAAAGGACTTGTAATAAGCTTAGATATTATTCAAATCAGGAACAGATTCTTTTATCAGATATGCATAAGAAAGAGAGTAAATTGTTTGAAACTTTGTGAAGATTGGTATCAATCCTTCCAGAATAATCCACCATGAGGATCCTATTGCTACTTTATTCAAAAAAATCCATGAATGCCTTGTCTCCAGGATATTTGATAGGACAAAAAATATTGATTTCTGCTTCTGCTCATGATTCATGAAAGATAAACTGCTACAGCAATTTTCCTCCCATGGTAAACAACTAGAAAACTGAGCAAAATATATTCAACAACTGTTTTCAGACACTGAACACAGGCAGCTCAGGACAGCAATCCCTGAGGAAAAAAAGGCAAGTAAGGTGAGCCCTAAGATTATACCACTTTACTGTCTGAAGAGTTTTCAAGCCACAGCAAAAAGAGAAGGAACCCAAAGGAGCTTAGTGGTCTTGCTGAGTTGAAGAAACAGAGGTGGCTAGAATTTGTAAGGCAGAATCGCAGAAAGGAGAAAACTGTATAGAGAGAAAGAAAGAGCTTCCCTCAAAACTATAGATGACTACTGATCTGTGAACAAGTAAGAGAAAAATATCTGATGCTAGAGTAAGAACTATGGCAAAATACTAGGAAAAACAATTTCCAGAGCTCATATAGAGTTCCAGAAATAGTTCACTTTTGAACCAGCCAGAGTTGAAAGACCTTGTGATATGTGAAGCATTGACAGAATCCTCAGAAGAATATTACCTTAGTTAGATGGGATAAAAGTTTTAGACTAAAGGTTGCTTTGAGAACACCCTAACATAGTTTGAAAACGATTTTCAAAAAGATATAACTGGTTCCAACTAATTTAGCTAAAACAAAACAAAACTAAAAAAATCCAAAACTCTGTGAAGGAATATAACAAAATCCAGCAGCCACTGATGTAAAATTTACAATATGCAAAAATCAATTATATTTCTCTCACTAGCAATAAACAATTGGAAATTAAATTAACTAATACTTCCATAAATCAAACACTTCTGTAGCATCAAAAATATAAAATATTTTGGTATATATTTAGAAAAATACATGTAAGACCTATTCACTAAAACCTATAAAACATTGCTGAGAAAAATTAAAGAAAACTGAGATGAATGAAGATACATGCCCTGTTCCTGGATCAGAAATCTCAATATTGTTAAGATGTTAGTTCTTCCCATACTGAGTTATAGATCCAGTGCAATCACAAACAAAAGTCCCAGCTGACCTTGTAGAAATTGACAGAATGATTCTAAAATTTATGTACAAGCAAAAAACCTGAAATATTAAAAATAATTTGAAAAAAAATTGGAGGACTCACATTATCTGATTTTTAAGACACTGCAAAACCATACTAATCATGAGAGTGTGGTTTGGGTACAATGAAGAAAGCATGTAGCAATGGAACAGAATAGAGTCCAATTAATATTCAACAAAGATGCCAAAGTAATCCAGCCATAAAAGAACACTCTTTTCTACCAAAGACACTGGAACAATTAGTCATTCATATTGGGAAAAAAGAAAAAAAACCCTAACAAAGACATTTGTACACAAAAATAACTTAAAGTACCTCATAGACCTATATGTAACAACCCAAACTATAAAGCCTGTAGAAAAAGAAGACAGACAAAAAATCTTTGAAACTTCAGGTAACACACGATTTCTTTCTTTCTTTCTTTCTTTCTTTCTTTTTTTTCCCCCCTTTTTTTGGCAATTGGCCAGTATTCAGATCTGAACCCTTGACCTTGGTGTTAAAATACCACACTCTAAACCAATTCAGCTAACCGGCCATCCCCTGATTTCTTAGATAAGATACAAAATACTTAAACCATGAGAAAAAATTGATAAATTGGCCTCATCAAAACTATAACTTACTTTTTTGAAAGATTCAGTTAAGAAATTTAAAATCAAGCCACCAACTGGGAGGAAATATTTAAAATATACATATATATATATATAAAACAAAAGGCTTCTATCAAGAACATCCATATTTTTTGAAACCCTCTTAAACGCAATAATAAGACAAGCTACATAATTTTTAAAAGGGCAAAGGTTTGAACAAGCACTTCAACAAAGAAGATATATACAGATGAAAAACTGTGGAAGTTCTTTAGTTATTAGTTAAGTGCAAATTAAAACCACTATCTGGTAGCACTATACAACTATTACAACAGCTAAAATTTAAAAGACCAACAATACAAAGTAAAAATGTAGAACAACTGCAAATCTCATGCACTGATGGTGGGAATTGAACACAGTAACACAAAATAGTTTGAAAACTCATAAAGTTTATATACAACTAGCACTTAGCCCAGTATTTTCACTGTAGGTGCTTACTCAAAAGAAGTTAAAGATATATGTCTGCACAAAGGCCTGTACATCAATGTTTACAGTAGCATCATTCGTAATAGCCCAAAATTTTAAACAACCCAAATGCGCATCAACTGTTGAATGAAGAAACCAATCGTGGTACGTGCTTTCAATGGAATGCTGTTCATCAATAAAGAGGAAAAATACTGATAAACACAACAATACAACTGTATCTCAAAAGCATCATTCTAAGTGCAAAAATCCAAACTATAGCACAGAGAGGTCAAGAAGAATCTGAACAGAAAGGCCTTGCTAGTTTTCCACTTCAATCTATTACCACTAGATCATACCCTTTTGTCCAATCACATTTACACATGGCTATTCAGTCCTCAATAAACCCGAGCATAAAAATAGAAAGTTACCCCTGGGTTTGGAGGTCTTCATTTCTGAAGGCTCTCAAGTCACATAAAGCTTTGATTAAATCAATGTGTTATGCTTTTCTCTTGTTAACCCGTCTTTCATTGAAGTGTCAGCCATGACCTTCATGATGGGTGAGGAAAGGTGTCATGTCTTTCCACCCCTACACTGGAAAAGGCAAAATTATCCAAGAAGTGGTTTCTAGTGCTAGGTGTGGGAGTAGCAGATTGGTTGCAGAGCAGCACAAGGGAGCTTTTTGGGGTGATTGAAGCAATCTGTACCCTGATAGTTGTGGTGACTACATGAATATGTACATCTGTCCAAGCTAATCAAATTGCACACTTAAAATTGGTGAATCTTATTATGTATAAATTACTACAATATAAACAAAGTATTTAGTGATGTTTTGTGTAAGCTAGGTAAAAGTGAATGTAACATATGGGTTAAGAAATAGACTTTATTGGGAAAGTGCTGTGGAAGTTCAGAAGAGGAGGATATTCGATCAAAGTGCATCATTCACTCACCAAGTTTTTTGTTTGTTTTTGCAGGAATGCTGATCCAGTGAGGGATTGATGAAGGCCATCCAAGCGACGATGATCTATATTTAGCAGATATTCAACAGGAATTATTTTGCCCATGAAACAAGCAATCAGTGACCATTGCAGATGAAAGCATCATTTTCAAGCACTGCACTCATGGAGGCTGAGCATTTATTCAGATGAAGACAGATGCACCAAAGAGTAGTTACCAAGTGGCTACTGTGTACTTAGTAACTTATTAGACTCTGGAAATACTCAGAAGAAAGAGACCAGCCATTGCCCTAACCCTGGGTCACTGTCACAACCACCAGATGGACTTTGGACTTCCAAGCCTCAGAAACTGTCATCCAGAGAGGCACTCAGAGTTGGGGAAGGGGAAGCTCTGCAGAGACCACATGCTCTGCGGTGCCTCAGCACATCCCAGCAGCCCGGGCCAGAATGCATGGAACAGGGAGAAGTCCAGCATGGGAGGTGGAAGCTCAGCAGACACCACACACCCTGCAGTACCGCCCCGTGACCCAACAGCCTGGCAGAGTCCAAGCTGACCAGAGAGGTGGCTCCCCAGAGAGGCCCAAGACCCAAGGCAACCACACATGCAAGGCACTAGTGGCCAACTGAGTAGTCACTGAGGTAGCCATACCAAATTGGCAACCACAGCAACATCTTAGTCAGTCAATAGTGTCAAACCTGTGGACTGTGAAAACCCTGCCACAATGAATAAACATCAAAGAAAAGATACCAGAAATATGAAAAATCAAGAAAGTACACCACCAAAAGATAATAAATCTCAAGCTCTAGATCCTACAGAACAAGAAGCCCTTGAAATGACTGACAAGGAATTTCGAGTGATAATTCTAAGGAAACTGAATGAGATATAAAAAACACAGCTAGACATCATGATGAAATGATGAAAAGTATACAGGACCTGAAAGAGGAAATGTACAAGGAAATTGATGTCCTGAAAATAAATGTAGCAGAACTTGCTGAACTGAAGAAGTTATTCAGTGAAATAAAAAACACAACGGAGAGTTTAACCAGCAGGCTTGTCGAAGTTGAAGAGAGAACCTCTGAACTTGAAGATGGGCTGTTTGAAATAACACAAGCAGACAAAAAGAAAGAAAAAAGAATCAAGGACATTGAAGAAAATCTGAGAGAGATATCAGACAACCTTAAGCGATCAAATATCCGAGTCATGGGTATTCCAGAAGGGGAGGAAAATGGAGATTCCATTGAAAACATATTCAACAAAATAGTGGCAGAAAACTTCCCAGGTATAGGAAAAATCACAGATCTTCAGATCAAGGAAGCTCAATGATCTCCAAACGTATTCAACCTAAAAAGGTCTTCTCCAAGACATGTTATAGTCAAATTGGTAAAACTCAAAGACAAAGAGAGAATCTTAAAAGCTGCAAGAGAGAAGTGTCAAATCACCTATAAGGGAGCCCCAATCAGGCTAACATCAGACTTTTCATCACAAACCCTAAAAGTCAGAAAGGAATGGGCTGATACCTTCAAAATACTAAAAGACAGAGATTGTCAGCCAAGAATACTCTACACTGCAAGGCTATCCTTTTGAAATGAAGGGCAAATAGTATATTTTCAGACAAACAAAAACTGTGGGAGTTCACCACAACACGACCACCCTTACATGAAATTCTCAACGGCGTACTAGGTTTGGTTCCTGAAAAATAACTACCACTGCCATAAAAACCCAAGAAAAATCAAAACCCACTAGTATAATAAAAATGGCATTCATGAAGAGAAAACAAACGAACAAAAAGGCTATCTACAACCTAAGGAACCAACAAACACAGAAAACAAACAGTAAATCAGAAAGCAAGGAACAAAAGACACCTAAGACAACCAAACAACAATCAATAAAATGCTAGGAATAAATCAACACTATTCAATAACAACTCTTAATGTAAGAGGCTCAAATTCGCCAATCAAAAGACAAAGACTGGCTGACTGGATTAAAAAGGAAGACCCAACTATATGCTACCTTCAAGAGACCCACCTCACCCATAAAGACTCACGTAGACTAAGAGTGAAAGGATAGAAAAAGATTTACCATGCAAACAGAAAAGAAAAACAAGCTGGAGTAGCTATTCTTATATCTGACAAAGTAGACTTTAAACTAAAAACCATAAAAAGAGACAATGAGGGACACTAATTAATGATAAAAGGACTGATCCATCAAGAAGACATAACAATCATAAATATGCACACACCCAATGTTGGAGTAGCCAGATTTATAAAACAAAATCTATTAGAACTAAAGAAGGAAATAGACACTAATACCATAATAGCAGGGGACCTGCTGAACACCCCACTGTCAGTATTGGACAGATCACCTAGGCAAAGAATCAGCAGAGAAACACAAGATCTAAACAATACTCTAGACCAATTGGACCTGGCAGGTATCTACAGAACATTCCATCCAACAACCTCAGAATATTCATTCTTCTCATCAGCACGTGAATCATTCTCCGGGATAGATCACATATTAGGTCACAAATCAAGTCTCAACAAATTAAAAAAAAATGGAATTATCCCATGTATTTTCTCAGACCATAATGGATTAAAACTAGAAATCAATAACAAACGAAATTCTGGAAACTATACAAACACTTGGAAATTAAACAGCATTCTACTAAATGACATGTGGGTCCAAGAAGAAATCAAGCAGGAAATCAAAAAATTTAATGAAACTAATGAAAATAATGATACATCATACCAAAACCTGTGGGATACTGCAAAAGCAGTACTAAGGGGGAAACTTATTGCTTTAAATGCTCACCTCAGAAGAATGGAAAGATGGTAAGTGAACAACCTAACACTTCACCTTAAAGATCTAGAAAAACAAGAACAATCCAAACCTAAAGTTAGCAGATGGAAAGAAATCATTAAAATCAGAGCAGAACTGAATGAAATTGAAACCCAAAAAATAATACAAAAGATCAAGGAATCAAAAAGTTGGTTTTTTGAAAAGATATATAAAATTGAAAAACCATTAGCATGGCTACCAAAATAAAGAGAGAGAAGATTCAAATAACAAAAATTAGAATTGAAAAAGGTGATATTACAACTGATTCATCTAAAATACAAAGAATCATTTGAGACTACTATAAACAACTACACTCCAACAAGTTTGAAAATCTGGAGGAAATGGATAAATTTCTGGACACACACAAGCTCCCAAAACTGAGCCATGAAGATGTAGAAAATCTGAACAGACCAATAACAATAAAGGAGATTGAAGCTGTTATCAGAAGGCTCCCAACAAAGAAAAGCCCAGGACCAGATTGATTCACAGCAGAATTTTACCAAACATTCAAAGAGGAATTGACACCGATTCTTTACAAACTATTCCAAAAGATTGAAACAGAAGCAAATCTCCCAAATTCATTCTATGAAGCAAACGTCATCCTGATACCAAAACCAGGTAAAAATATAACCAAAAAAGAAAACTACAGGCCGATATCCTTGATGAATATAGATGAAAAAATCCTCACTAAAATACTAGCAAACAGAATTCAGCAACACATACGTAAAATTATTCACCACGATCAAGTGGGATTCATCCCAGGGATGCAAGGTTGGTTCAACATACGCAAATCAATAAATGTGATACACCATCTTAATAAAATCAAACACAAAGACCATATGATCATCTCTATAGATGCTGAAAAAGCATTTGATAAAATTCAACACTCACTCATGACAAAGACCCTCTATAAGTTAGGTATAGATGGAAAGTATCTCAACATAATTAAAGCCATATATGATAAACCCACTGCCAATATCATCCTGAATGGGGAAAAGCTGAAAGCTTTTCCTTTAAGAACAGGAATTAGACAAGGATGCCCACTCTCACCACTCCTATTCAACATAGTTTTGGAAGTACTAGCCAGAGCAATCAGAGAAGAGAAGGAAATAAAGGGGATCCAGATTGGGAAAGATGAAGTCAAACTGTCCCTGTTTGCTGATGACATGATCCTATATGTCAAACAGCCTAAAGCCTCTACAAAAAAACTCTTGGAGGTGATAAATGATTTCAGCACAGTAGCAGGATACAAAATCAACACACAAAAATCAGTAGCATTTCTTTTCTCCAATAGTGAACATGCAGAAAGTGAAATCAAGAAAGCCTGTCCATTTACAATAGCCACCAAAAATATAAAATACTTAGGAATTGAGTTAACCAAGGATGTGAAAAATCTCTATAATGAGAACTACAAACCAGCATTGAGAGAAATAAAAGAGGATACAAGAAGATGGAAAGATATTCCATGTTCTTGGATTGGAAGAATCAACATAGTGAAAATGTCCATACTACCCAAAGTGATATACAAATTTAATGCAATCCCCATCAAAATTCCAAAGACATTTTTCTCAGAAATGGAAAAAACTATCCAGACATTTATACGGAATAACAAAAGACCACACATAGCCAAAGCAATGCTGAGCAAAAAAATAAAGCTGGAGGCATAACACTACCTGACTTTAAACTATACTACAAAGCTATAATAACCAAAACAGTATGGTACTGGCATAAAAACAGACACACTGACCAATGGAATAGAATAGAGAATCCAGAAATCAACCCACACACTTACTGCCATCTGATTTTTGACAAAGACACCAAGCCTATACACTGGGGAAGAGACTGCCTCTTCAGCAAATGGTGCTCGGAGAACTGGATATCCATATGCTGGGAATGAAACTAAACCCATACCTCTCACCATATACTAAAGTCAACTCAAAATGGATTAAAGAATTAAATATACACCCTGAAACAATAAAACTTCTTAAAGAAAACATAGGAGAGACACTTCAGGAAATAGGACTGGACACAGATTTCATGAATACAACCCCATAAGCATGGCCAACCAAAAGAAAAATAAACAAATGGGACTATATCAAACTAAAGAGCTTCTGCACAGCAAAAGAAACAATTAACAGAGTTAAAAGACAATCAACAGAGTGGGAGAAAATATTTACAAAATATACATCTGACAAAGGATTAATATCCAGAATATACAAGGAACTCAAAGAACTTTACAAGAAAAAAACAAGCAACCCAATTAAAAAATGGGCAAAAGAGCTAAGTAGGCATTTCTCTAAGGAAGATATACAAATGGCTAACAGACATATGAAAAAATGCTCAACATCACTCAGCATTTGGGAAATGCAAATCAAAACCACACTGAGATACCATCTCACCCCAGTTAGGAGGGCTAAAATCCAAGACTCTGAACGATAAATCCCACGAGGTTGCAGAGAAAAAGGAACTCTCATACATTGTTGGTGGGACTGCAAAATGGTGCAGCCTCTTTGGAATATGGTATGGAGGTTCCTCAAACAATTCCAGATAGATCTATCATACGACCCAGCTATCCCACTGTTGGGAATATACCCAGAGGAATGGAAATCATCAAGTCGAAGGTATACCTGTTCCCCAATGTTCATTGCAGCACTCTTTACAATAGCCAAGAGTTGGAACCAGCCCAAATGTCCATCATCAGATGAGTGGATACGGAAAATGTGGTACATCTACACAATGGAATACTACTCAGCTATAAAAACAAATGAAATACTGCCATTTGCAACAACATGGATGGACCTTGAGAGAATTATATTAAGTGAAACAAGTCAGGCACAGAAAGAGAAATTCCACATGTTCTCACTTATTGGTGGGAGCTAAAAATAAATAAATAAATTCACACACACACACACACACACACACACACACACACACACACACACACACACACAAAAAAAAAAACCGGGGTGTGTGTGTGGAAGAAGACATAACAACTACAATTCCTTGAAGTTGATACGACAAGCAAACAGAAAGGACATTGTTGGGTGGGAGGGGGGAGAGGGAGGAGGGAGGGAGGTTTCAGTGATGGGCCACAATAATCAACCACATTGTATATCGACAAAATAAAATTAAGAAAAAAAAAAGAAATAGACTTTATTGGGGAAACTTATAATTCTATGGTTCTCAAGACAGGGCACAATGTCGCTGATCCTGCAACCTTTGCAGAGATCAGACACTGCCAGACACAGTGGATCTATGTTCTTTTTCCTGTTTGTTTGTTTTTGACAGCTGGCCAATACTGGGATCTGAACCCTTGACCTTGGTGTTACGTTGGTATTACAATGTGGCGCTCTAACCAACTGAGCTAACTGACCAGCCCAGAAGTGGGTTCTGATGTGAGACTCTGCCCCTTGTTCCTCTCTGTTTTTATAGGTCAGGCACAAGAGCACACACAGGTAGGTAGGAGAGCAGAAGAGTGTTTGGGTATGAAGCAGCCTTGGTTTAGATGTTAGCTGTTTAGAGGAATTGCTGCTGCAACAGCTAACTAGCACATGGAAAATTGAGGGTTCAATGGAAGTTACACCCATGCTGCTAAGGATAAAAAGCTTTCTGTCCTTTTGAAGCCAATCTCAGGTCCAATCCCTCTCACTGGGAAAAAGGGAAGTGGCTATTACTAACTTGCAAGCAGTATGAATTTCCAGAGTCACTATAAGCCTGTATATTGAAACATGGGACCTTTTAAGGACTTCAGTAGTGATGCCTCTCACCCTTGCCTAGCTTCTGAGTAAACTGAGAAACAAGACAAAAATTCAGACCTAGACAATGTTCAATTACGGCCATTGTTTCTGCTAAAGATGTTGGAAGACACAGCTCGGGATGAGGCTATATGAATTTCCCAGTATTGAACTCCTGAGCCAAATAGACTTTCTCACCCGGTCAGCCGCATTTCTGGATGTAGGAAGACCCTCCACAGGGCAGACTGACAGCACTGAGGAGCCGAGGAGGTTTCATGACCCCATGACCAGATTTGATCGTAAGAGACACAAGGAAGTGCTGGGCCAAGCGTGTTCAGCTTTTTCTTCCCAATTTACCAGTTTGAGAAATAATTATTATACCTTCCCTGGGGCTGAGTGAATAAAGGGTGGAGGAAAGTCGAGAGTGTCATGTGGGTGGCGCTCACTGCCATGGATGGTGACATCAGGAGTGGGAAATAAGCATGCTACTCCAAGAGCATTCATCTCATTATCAATCGTTATTAAATGATCGTACACCACAGGAGCACATTTACTAGACAAATTTCATATGTATAAATCTGTGTGCAATGTTTACACAGCCCAGTCTGGGTTTTGCACAGATAACACGTTTCTTGATATGCAGTTCTCCCAACTCATGGCACACTTAGACGTGGGCTCTGATCATCTTGCAGAAAGTCGCAGTCAGGAACTTGTCCTCCAGTGATATCATCTTGGCTCTTTATCAACATGACCTTGGTGTTTGAGGCCACTTCCCTTTAAAGACCTGACCAAAACAGTAAGGCATTTATATTGTGCAGTCTTCAGAGTGCCAGGACAACACACAGGCAATGGCAGAACTAGAGCTAAAGCAAATAAGAAGTGCTAATATCTAATGCTAATATCTTTGTCCTAGCCAATGGGAGGGGATGACATAAAGCAAGGACATGCACCTCTTGCAGATATATGAAAGTGTAATGTCTGAGGATTTGGGAAGAGGTGGTGCATTTGGGAAGAGGTGAGTCAGCAATTATAATGCTTGGTTTTTCATGTTGTGGTTCTATCGCCCCTCAAAAATTAATACTCCCAGTTTTCTCTTTTAAAACTTCAACTCCTGCCTTCTCATCATTTGGAAATTGTATCTCAGACTGCCTAACAGCTTTTAGGTGTTTCCCTAGGATGTCAAACCACACGTCTAATTTTCCTAAAACACAAAGAATTATTTTCCACCTTGCTACCACTTGGAGATTAGTAAAATAGCTCTATGATTCTCTCCCAAAAAAGACAGTTGCATTATGGTGTTGTTTTCTCCAAGCAATTAACAAAGTCCCAGCTTTGAATTGGTAATAGAAAGGTTAATTAAAGATTAATTAATTAATTAAAGATTCGAGGTTAAAAAAGGATGTCTTTTTTTCTGGTACAGGAGATCATAAAGGGATAAGGTTTTTGTTGGAATCAATAGTACGGCTTTTCTCTTTTTACTTATCTGAATTATTTGCATAACTATTACAGCGATGATTGACCAAGAACAGAAAAAATGCCACATACATGATCACTCAATAAATATGACTGTGAGGACATAAAATAAGTTTTTATCAATTAAAAAAAACTCTCTCAATATAAAAACTTCAGTACCACTGAGAAAGCCACATCATGTTCAGAAACTTTTAAAATGGACACAGTTTAACTTGTATAGAGTGATAGATTACTAAATATGGAGGATTTTATTAGGTCGCCCTGTCCATCTTCTGTCTCATATTAAGAAGACTTTCGACAACATCCCTGGAAGATTTTAAGCAATAGAGAGATCATAGCTCAAAGTTCCCAATCCATTGTGTTAGAAAAGGCAAATAGTTAGAAAATTTATCGCACTTATCTAATATCTTCTATTATCTATTAACTGTCCTAGTGTGTCTTCTGAAACAACTAATGAATCAATTATTCTGTTACATGACTGGTGTTCTGTTTCCCTTAAGTCTTGTCTTCTCCAAGTCAAACACTCTGTTTCTTTCACTGCTCATGAGACTCAGACGGCAGACTCCTTATCCGACTGATTGCTTTTTAAAAAATCAATAAATGTTTTTACCAAATAAAAAGTCCCTTGGGAAAAAATTTTCCAAACCTTTAGTTTCTCTGAAATCACTGCAGTTTATCATTTTACTTTTATTTCTTGAGAGTACGTGTATAGCAGATATTTGTTTTTCTGGCATTCCCTGGAATCTTTTCTGCAATTTTGGGAGTAATCATCCCAATATTTCTGATTTTTCCTCAGGGATCCAATGCAACCATGCTTCAACTCAATACTGTTCAGGCATGGCTGTCCCACCAATCAGATCACAAGAAATACACAGGAGTCAAATCAGGTCAAGGAGATGAAAACCTGAGAATTTTCCTGGAGTTTTCTCTAAATGCTCAGTAAGACACCTGGAGCTGACCGTCCTTAGGAGAGCCTGCTCGAGAAGGAAGCCGGTACCACTGGAAGAGAGGAGCAAAGAGTCTGAACGAAACAATGTCTGACTATCAACATCTGGAGGTCTGTCTGAAGTCTCATTTGCTCTCTTAGATTCTCAATTACATGAACTGGTCTTTCTTCCTTTTTATTTAAACCAGATTGAGTCGCATCTCGGTGAATTTCCTCCAAAAGCTTCCTAATTAATATAGCTGGTATGCTGGTATACATGTCAGGATATATATACGAGGGTGCTTCAAAAAGTTCATGGAAAAAATGGAATTAAAAGAGAATATGAATCCTTCCGTGAACTTTTTGAAGACCCCCTAATGTGTATGTGTAGGTACAGATATAAACATAGATAGAGATGATATAGATATATACAGAGAGACAGAAAGAGATTTTTTTATTTATAGGTAGATGATAGATATCCTCTCTATATAGAGAAATAACTTTAAATTAATTAATATAAATTAATTTAATTGATTAATGATTATTATTATTTTACATTCTAAGATAATGTTGCAGAGCAGTGGGAGGGAGGGGGGTAGGCGGGTGGGGGATGGAGGTGGGGGTGGGGGACCAGCCCCTTCGCTGGCCTGGTTTCTGTGGAGGTTGCAGGACTGAGGCCCTCGGCCATCCTTGCCCTGGTTCAGGAGCCCGGGGGGCTTCTGACTGTGGCTTGGTCATCACTAGGCTGGATGCAGGTGTCAGAAATAACTTTTGACTTCTGGTACATAGAACTAGATTTGTCTTCCTTCTTTACTTGTAACATTGTGTTATTATTATATTATCATTGATTCAAACTTGTCTTCTTTTTATGTTTTATTTTACTTGATATTTTTCCCCCAAAATCAGACTTTCTGCATGCTTGTGCTCCCAATCCACC
Organism: Cynocephalus volans; assembly: GCF_027409185.1. NCBI lineage: Eukaryota > Metazoa > Chordata > Mammalia > Dermoptera > Cynocephalidae > Cynocephalus > Cynocephalus volans. Next base: position 33,008,861 of record NC_084475.1, read on the forward strand.
TCCCACAAATTTTATTTTATTTTATTTTATTTTTTTGTCTTTTTGTGACCAGTAAGGGGATCACAACCCTTGGTGTGGTGTCGCCCGCACCGCGCTCAGCCAGTGAGTGCACCAGCCATTCCTATATAGGATCCAAACCCACGGCAGGGAGCGCTGCTGCACTCCCAAGCGCTGCACTCTCCCGAGTGCGCCACGGGGCCGGCCCACAAATTTTATTTTTTATGTATGTGTATATCCACATATAATATCTAGCAACACTTTGTGTATGTTTTATTTATTTGCATAAATAGCATTAACTTATATAATCATTCAACTTATTGTTCATAACATTTTGACCTGTTCACATTACTATATGTATCATTTCTTTTGAGTCCTGTGTAAGAGTCCTGTGTTATAAAAATTATACACTTTGTTTTCCCACTTATTTATTTCCACTTTGTTTTCAACTCTTTGCTACTCCAGACAACACTATCATTAACGTTCCCATATGTGTTTCTTTCCGTACCTGGGCAAGATATTTTCTCAAGTATACACTTAGTGGTTCAATTTCTGGGTCTTACAATATGTACACGTTCAATTTCTCTCAGTGCTGCCAAATAGTTCTCCAAAATAGCTGTGCCATTTACCCTTCCACAGATGTGCATAGGTTCTCTTTTCTCCACATCCACCCTTCCCCTTCATTTATCTTATCCTGATATCCTTTCTCCCCCACTGGTTACAAATTAGTCACTGAAATCATTTGCATAATTTGGGTTTTGTTTTCTGATTTGTTGCTTGTCATTGTGATTATACTTTGTAACTTCAGCAAGCAGTTTTCCCCAACTAGTCTCAGGTCGCAACTGACAGCTGCATTATTTCCTATTTAATTCCATTTGAAATTTATCACCCTCTTTTCAAGGAAGAGAACAACTGAATAAATGGTGCAATTTCCTGTGATAGCATTTCCTAAAAACCTACGAAAAAAAGATTTTCATACTTCTCAAACTCTTGCTAACAGCATTTTTCTCTAAACGATCTTTCATGATGTATCATTTTTTATTGAATGATTCCCTCACACCTCATTTCCTTCATTGTACATAATGCTATTTGGCCATGTGAAACATAAATTCCCCTAGCAAGAAAATAGCAGCATCAAGAAAAATTAATTTTATTTTTCCAGCAATCACCTTGCAACTTCTTATGTTGCAGACGTGTGTACAGATTCCAATATCCCCATCCCGTCTGGGGCTCTGGGGCATGTTCCTTATCCTGGAAGTGAAACAAAGAAAATAGCCTGTCTTGTTAAACACTCATTCAGAGTCTACTCTGTATGTGATGGGCTTCCTATAACCTCTGTATAAAGTGCCAATTGAAACCAACCCTGTCATAGAGACTTTTACAAAATATGAACAGTGCTAAATACCTTAAAGTGAATCGATTTCCACTGAAAGTGTTTTAACCTCCTTTTAGATCAAGAAATAACAATTTTCTGAGCTTCACAGTAACCTGAAAATTAACCCTAAGAGTTAGGTGTGCACTGCATCCCGCATTTGTCCCATGAAATGTATTGAAAATGCCTTTCTATAGGACCGTCTTAGTAATGATTTTTTCTCCCTTCAGGCTGAGGTGTGTTCTTGGGCAGTGGAGTTGTGACTCTTTGAGGGTATTCCTTCATGCTAGAGATTGTTAAGTTGTTGCTTTGTTTAAAATTAAAATTAGGTGAGACTCAAGGGCCACATAAAATGTGAGCCTGTTTTAAATTTCTAAGACAGAATGAGCATTAGATAAATTTACAGATGGGCAAACTGAAGCTCTGAGAGGTTAAAGGATTTCCAGCTGGCGTTACGATGGTGCCAGACCTTGGCACAGAACACAGTCATGAAAAAGCAGTTGGGAAAAATAAAGTGCCATGTATGTGTTGGGTAATGGTGAATGCTTCCATAATGCCCATGTTCTATAGGAATAACATCTCAGAGGGGTCCCCTGTGTGGGACAGTAACAATGATGCTGGTAATTATTGTCACTGATTGTTAGTGAGTGCTTGTTATGTCCCAGATGCTATCACTATCCCAGGTACTTCATCAACTTATTTAGTCCTTCCAAAACCTTATGAATTAATATTAATATACCCACTTTAATGACAAAGAAACTCAGGGAATTTAAGCGAATAACCAAGGATTACACAGTAAGTGGCAAAGCTCAGTGCATAATGAGCTCCAGCACCTGTATGCTTAAAACTGTACTTTCCTGTCTCCACAATCTAAATAATAGCAGATATAAACCCCACACACATATTTTCTCGAATGGAGAGGTACCTATCCAAACGTAGGCAGTATAAATCATTGTTCCCTATGACCTAGCCACTCTAGAAGTTTTGCTTTTTTATTCAGAGTCAATAATCTTCCTCTATCTAGAACCATTAAGAGTGCAAGATTTAGCTTTTCTTTGCCTGTGCTCAAAATGGAAGGGCAATGCATATTTTTTCTCTGATTTCCTCCTTCATTAAGTAATGTTAAACAACTATTTCAGGATCTAGACAGGGCTCACATTGTAGATCGATTATCATGGCTTTTGTTTCTTTCCCTGGCCCTGAAATACTTTTACTAATAAAACCCTGTTGTTCTTGTGCTGAGACGCCCAGTAGAGAGTGTGGATCATCTCGTGGTATGAGTGTCGGTCCCACGAAATCAATCAGTCCCTTGACCCTGCTCAGTTCTTAGATGACTTTTCTTCTCTCTGGCACATTATGTCATTTTTTCCCCTGTGAATGGTGATGCATTTACTGATCACTAATATAATTCTTCAATCCTGGGTCAAAGGAGAATTTATGCTGACATATAGGTTGGGAGAAGGAATGGGAACAGTTATTTATTTATAAGGATGATTCAAACTCTCTCTCATGTTTTCATTTTTCTTTTTTTCCACTGCTCTAGTGAAAATTCTGAAATGATGTCCTCAGAAGGCGATAAGGGCAAACAGACTCAAGCTATCTCTGCTTTTTGCTGTTGGTTGTATCTTTCTTCTTTCATTTACTCATCAGAGAATAACTCATTCCTGGACCATAGGGAGGAATTCAGCAGAACGAGGAATATGTGTTGCACCTGGGAAAATAGAATGTGAAAAGCAATGGACTAAGGACAATGAGATGCTTATTCTCCAAAGCAACTTGGGAGATAAAGCATTGCAAATCCAAATAAATAATGGCCATCTCCATATGGTAGATGATAGTAGTCTATTATGATTTTTAAAGAACAAAAAGCAAAGGCCTGCTATCAATGTAGGCACCCTAAGATGTGGAAGTGAGGCTGACTCTAATCATGATGCAGGCTATGGAAAGTCTCTGGAATGTTGCTACCACATGTGTAAATCTAGCCCTAATGCAACTTCTAAGCACTTAAAGTGAATAATATGTACCATAAGTACCAAATTTGGATAAAGCTAGGCACTGACACAAAGATGCATGCTTGGCAATGACAGTAGTTGATGGAATGCAGCTGGTCCTCCGTCCTGAGTTCTTAAAGGAAAACAGCACAGTGTTAAGGTAGGAGGCTCATTTTCCAGAATGCCTAGAATCAACTCTTGGTCCCACCTTGCATTACCACCACCAAGAAGCCATTCTGGCAGAAAAGATAAGAAAAGGACCCAAGAAATCGTACTAATACACCTAAATTGGGTGAGAAGTGAATTTAGGTGTATATGTATCTGTTGGGAAAATAGAATAGTTTGGTAAGGGCCCTCGCCTTGGGTCCAGTTGGGTGGGGTTGTAGCACATCCTTTGTAAGCAAATTGAGTGTGTGTGTGTGTGTGTGTGTGTGTGTGTGTACTTAGTGTGCATGCATGCCAATGTATCCTCTTAGTTTTGTTGCTATTCTTGTGTGTGTGTGTGTGTGTGTGTGTGTGTGTGTGTGTGTGTGTGTGAGAGAGAGAGAGAGAGAGAGAGGAGTTTTAGTGAAGCTGGCAGGTGGGCATCTGCCTCAAGTGTCCACCCAGCACAGCCATGCTTTCCAACCTGTGGCTTCCAACGACCTTTTGGCCAGTTACCTAGCTCATAGACCTGTGTGTAAGGGGTCTGTTGACCCAGCCTGGCATGTGAAGGGTTTGTGACCCGGCCTGTGAATGGGCTTGAGGGGTCTGGGAGCGCCAGACCCAGCCCTAGCTCAACAATCAGCCCAGTCGGTGCAGGATTACCAGCAGGTAAAAGAGCCCAACAACCGGCATGGTTGAGTAGCTTTACAATTGGCATCACGAACAGGATTAAGAGCTAGACAATTGGTGCTGTGAGCAGGATTCCAGACATTAGCCATGGCTCCACAGTATCTTTTCATCTGGGATAGTGAAATGAGTTACTGGGGGAAAACCACTAAAATGAAAGAGTTGACAAAACAGGCTCTCTTGTTGTTGGGGATGAACAGTCTAGGTAATCTCACTAAATTAGGGAAAGAATCTTAAGTGTAATATTTTCCTGTATGGACATAGGTTACAATCCCTCGACTAGATACTGTGAAACCTGGAATGTAACCTGCAACAAAATTTCAGAAGGGAGAGGACAGCCCGATTATTCTAACACAGTCTTCACCCCCCTCAAATGAGCTCTTCTGCTATTGAATGGACATGCTTTTAAATAGGTTTTATGTCCAGATTCAACTTTTATTTCGTAATATGCATTGTATTTAACTAACATCAATGTTTTGCCTTGTGAATTTATTTCCCCAACAAATGTATAAGATCAATAGCACCGCAGAGTCCATCTCCTTAAAAATTGTCCTTATGACAATCTAAAAGGAGAGTTTCCAGGGGAAAAAAAGTTGCTTTAGCTCTAGGAGTACTTATGTAATCCAGCTAGGCTTTTTTGTTGGTTTGTTTCTTAACACAGTTGCTCTGGATGGTTCGTGCCTTTGTTTTAGTTGTTGTACCCAATTACTGCCCAAAAGCTGGGGACTGGGAAGAAGCCAGCATGAAGACTTCCTAGTTTTTACACATTTTTGACAGGGTAGAGAAGAAAGTTTAAGATCAATAGGCTATTTTGAAGGTCAAGGCACACAAGGGAGGTGAAAGTCAGAGTATCAAGGTTCAGGCGAGTGATCTGAGGAATCAAGGCAACTTGCATCTCGGGGTTCCAGGAGGTAAGCAGGGGCATGCTGCTGATCCTAGGGTTCAGGTCTTGTCAGTCATGAACCTCCCACCCCACATGTCCTATTCAGAGCTGCAGAGGCTGCAAAGAGGCTTATTTATCACAGAAGATTGAAGGCAAGGATTCCCAGAAGTATCAACGTGAGACTTATTTTAGATCATGGACTCTATGATTCCAGCAAAAAATTCAGAAGACACCCTGACGAGTCCAATCTGTTTCTTCATCGACTTTGACCTGGCTCGTGTCCCTCTGGCACTAAAGGAAACAGTCTTTGTTCTGTGCTAGCATTCGCTTTGCCAAAGGCCAAGAAAGGAGATGAAAGTCAGACTTCAGCAGAAACAGAGTCCTGAAGCAGCATCTGAGCAGTCCGTCATTCTCACCCTGATCCTAACACGGAGTCTGGTTTTCCAGGCCCATTACTAATATCCTTCTTCATCAGGGCCAATCTATGGATGGGAAGTAAGGAATTGGAGATCAATTTCAGCCCTGAGAATAAGATTCTGCTGATAAGAAACTCAGTTTTCCCTGCTGTTGAGAGAAGACCACAGCTCATCCTCACCACCTCGAGTACCGGCATCCTCATGATGCCTCCAGGCCTTTCTCCATCATTCTACACCTTCATATCCTGCAAGACCCAACTCACCTCTGACCTCTTCTCTGCCTTGGAGGTAGACAGCCATGCGTTCATATTTTAGCTTTAATCACTTGCTAGCTGTGCAATTTGGGGCAGTTACTCAACCTCTCTGATCCCATTGTAAAACATGGACCCATTGGGCTCATCTCATAAGGTTGCAATGAGGATTAAATGAGAAAATGTGTGCATGGTGCTTGGCATATTGGGGGTGCCCACTAAATGCTTGTTTTATAGTGACGTGTGTGAGTCTTTAATTATTCCAGTCAAGTACTTATCTCATTTTTTGTTAAAGATAAAATCTGCACATCGGCAGGGATTTTAACTCTCTAAATTATTTTTAAAAGATCAGATTTTCCATTAGACAAAGAGAAAGTATGTTCATTTTTATTGATATTATTACCATTATTATTAAAATAGCATTAAAAGCTACTATTTAATGAGCACTTTTATTATTCTGTTTAATCTTTCTAGCAGCTTTGTGGTAGATGTTTTGGTTATTTGCTGAAATCACTCCAATGCTTAGCAGCTGAAAAAAGCAACTACTGTAATTGAATATACCTCATGAATCTGTGGGCAAGGAATTCAAACAGGGCTCAGCAGGGCAGTTCTTCATCTTCAGGTGGCATCAGCGGAGGTCACTTGGGGTACTTGGCTAGTGGGTTGGCTTATTTGGATGGTCCTAGATGGCCTTATTGACATGCCCTGTGTGTTGGCAGAAAAGGCTGGAAGAATGAGCCCTGCTGGAACAGTCAGTTGAAACATTGGCACATGGCCTCTCCAGCTTGGCAGTTTTTGCATAGTCACACTTGTTAAATGGCTACTCAGGACTCCCAACAAGCCAGGAAGTAGGAGCTGCCTGTCCAGGCCTGTACCCAGAAATGAGCACAATGCCCCCTCTGCCATATCCTATCCAAGCAGTCACAGAGCTCACTGAGATTTAAGGGGAATGGACATAAACTCCATCTCTTGATGGGAAGAGTGTTAAAGAACTTGTGGCCCTGTTTAATTCACAAGTAGGTATTATTATTATTATTAACATCATAAAAATTAAAATTAATAATATCACGAATATTATTATTCTCATTTTGTAAATACAATCCAAGATTCATAGTAGCTGAGTGACTTACCTGAGATCATACATCTAGTAGTGGTAGAAGAATGATTCAGAAATGTGTAGACCTCCACACTTACTCTCAGTGCTAGGCCAGTCATTCGTGCTTGTTAGTGTGTTCTCTCTCTCTCTCTCTCTCTCTCTCTCTCTCACACACACACACACACACACACACACACACACACACACACACACACACACACACACACACACACCCCTCAGCAGAGCTGGCAATGAATGCTCATTCAAGCAGTTCTGTTACCTTCGTGGAGGGGTGTCGTGGGAATTGTAATGGCAATCAGTCTCCCAGCTGCAATTGGAAAGTTGGTTAATGTATTGGCACTAATACAGTGCCTCTTCCCATCAGAGCAGAATTGGCTGTTACTGTTATAGTTGGATTATGGCCACTTCTCCCCCCTTTGCAAAATTTAAGTCTGTGATGTTCTCGTCAAGGAAAATGATGATGGAGTTGCAGCAGGCCGGTGATTAAATTTGCTCAGCAACAATCTGTAAATAACCTACACATTCCATTTGCCGACTTTGATTTGATTCCTAAATTGTTCAAAGGGCTGACTTCCAGGTATTGCAACAGAAAATGGACTGGGGTGTGGGCAGGGGGCCATCATGGCAGGGAGAGGAGAGGAAAAGCCTTTGTGGGAGCCAGATTGATCTCTGAACTTCAAATGAAAAGTGATAAGCAGACAGGCATCTTAAACCTCGGGAAAAAAGTTAAATGGGTCGGCCTCTCCCTTGCCCTTTTCAAATGTCTACTGGAAGTCTCCTTCCTCCTCTGCCCACACTCTGCCTCTGGCAGGTGGGCTGGGACAGCTCACTTCTGTTTTGTTAGAATCTAACTGTGGAATCCAGCTTCTGCTCTCCCTCATTGCAGGCAGTTGAGGAGGACAGGATGGGGGATCCCATTATTTCTGGATAATAAGATTCCATGGATCTTATTATAAGGATCCTCCTCAATTCTTGTTCTCTCATTGTGCAGAGGCTGCAAACTCTGTTCAAACTTATATAAAAAATGCATTTGCTCCCTTGCTCTAAATGCCATACCTACTGATGAGAGAGAGTAAGAAAGACTAAAGAAAGCTAGACTTTTGGAAGAGGGAATGGATGCCATCCAAATTGCACTGACAGAGAACTTCTGCCAATTAGCACAGGTTCAATTCTTCTCATAAAATACCAGCTCCCAAATAGAAACAGGGGCTTCATGAAGTTCCTCCACACACAATTGTAAATTGAATTGGTCTTTTAAACTCTTGTCCTTTTTGGCTGTATGTTGTTTCAAGGAAAGTAAACGTGCTTTCTTTCTAAAAATAGCTTTATTGAGGTACACTCTTGTTTTGCACAATAGAGGTCACCTTTTTTAAGTACACAATTTAACAATTTTTAATAAATTTGCAGTTGTGTAACTATCACCACAGTCTGATTTTAGAACACTTCCTCCATCACCCCCCAAAAATCTCCCATCCGCTTGCAGTCACTCTGCGTTCATGCTGCTAGCTTCAGGCAACAACTAATCTACTTTCTGTCTCTAGATTTGTCTTTTCTGGACATTTAATATAAATGGGGTCATGTGGAATAATAAGTACATTTATTAAATGTAAATGGGATAAATGTGATCTCTTGTGTTTAGTTTCTCACTTAGTGTTTTTCAGGTGCAACAATACTACAGCATGTACCAATATTTTACTCCTTTCTATTGGCAATAGTATTCCATTCTATGGTTATACCACATTTTGTGTATCCATTCGCCAGCTGATGAACATTTGGGTCATTTCCAAATGAACATTTGGGTCATTTTAGCTGTTCTGAAGAACGTTGCTGTGAGCATTCATGTTCAAGTCTTGTGTAGGCATGCATTTTCACTTCTCTTGAGTGGACACCTAGGAATGGAGTTGCTGGTTAACACATCTATGTTTAACATTTTAAGAAACTGCCAAACTATTTCTTTTTTTTTTTTTTTTTTTGTCTTTTTTGTGACTGGTAAGGGGATCGCAACCCTTGGCTTGGTGTCACCCACACCGCGCTCAGCCAGTGAGCGCACTGGCCATCCCTATATAGGATCCGAACCCACGGCGGGAGCGCCGCTGTGCTCCCAGCGCTGCACTCTCCCGAGTGCGCCACGAGGTCGGCCCCTGCCAAACTATTTCCAAATGTGGCTGAGCCATTTTACATTCCCAGAAGAAATATATGTGGATTCAAATTTCTTTACATCCTTACCAATAACTATTATTGTCTGACTTTTTTACTATAGCCATTCCATTGTCTATGAAGTATTATCACATTGTGAGGTGAATGTTCTTAGGATTCTCAGATAAATACTTTAAGATTATCATATTAACAAAGAAGATTTATTTTTCATATTTTAATAAAAAGTGGAGTTTTTTCTAGGCATTTAGAGACTCAAAGTGGAATTTTACGAAGTTTGTGGATTCATTTTAGTTCTCTTGGCAAATAGATTCAATCATCTCAAAGACATACTCACTAACAGGCTAGGTTTTATTTCTAGTGCTACTGGGACATGTTAACTAATAACTGTTGTCCATCACTGAGAGCATAGCTCCTGTATGTGAAATGTTTATACCCTACTACTTTCTGCTCAACATGCTCATTACCCTCATGTTATTTTATCACATCTTATAAAACTCTAACTTTAGGAAGATTTCCATTCCAGGTAATCAGTGGTCATTCAGAAAATATTTGAGCAGGCTAAAGAAATGTTATAAGGTGACACCCAAAGAAAGGGCTCAATGAAGGAAAAGCATCATCTTCCTAATAGGAAGTAATTAATTAGGAAACTGATTGGGAAAGACAGATAACGTTGACCAATAATATGGAGGTAAGAAGGATTTATTCTGAGCAGATCATTGTACAGAGGCTCATATTTCATGACCTGACCACACACTGGTTGGTTGGAAACAAAAGCTCATTCTTGGTGAACATTTAGTAAAGAAACTAGTAGGCGACATACAGTCATATTATCAGCAATAGTTATCCACATTATCAATATTTCTATGTGTCTTGCCAATTAAGGATGATCAAATATGCCATTTGTCTGCAACCAAGAGGTTTTCACAACACAGGACTTATAGTAAGAAAACCAAGACAGTCCCAGACAAACTTTAATGGCTGGTCATGCTACTAGTATCACACATGGAGCTCTGTGTGGAACACAGATAATAAATTTAATAGGAAAGCCTCCTGATCTGGGAGTCAGGATATTCAAGGTTTAGGTTTTTTTTCATTCTCTTAGTAATTGGTTCTAACTTAAGGGGTGGCTTGACCTCTCAGACCTGAGGGGTATGAAATAGGAAATCTCAAAGATCTTTCCCAGCTCTGATATTCTATAATTCTTTAGATGTATATGATTATGCACATCTAAAAAAATAAAGAAAAAAATACAAAATTTTGTTTGTTTGTTTGTTTGTTTGTTTGTTTGTTTTTTGCTGATCCATGATCCACAGCCAATAGAATCAGGAGGGAATAGATAATTAGGTATAAGAATATGACATTCAAATTGAGAATATTGCCACTGTTGACACTTTAAAGATATTAATTAATAAATTAATTGTTCCTTGTATCCCAGGGTTATTTCCACCTCTTAGAACTCTGTCAGAATGAATAGTCACCCTATTAAAATATCAAATACAAACCTATTTCTGATTCTGGAATTTTTTAAAGACCCCAGATTCTAATCCTGAGAGGCTGGAGCTTTTCCCATGGGATTGAAGACAGACTCTGGCTCTAATTTCAGAATTTATCACAGTACTTTATCACAGTACCTGTCACATGGTAGGAGCCTAATAAAGGTTTGTTGAATTCAAATGAACAAATGAATCATTGATTTTATTTTAAAGTTAATATGCTCTGAGTCGCTGGGAAAGATCTTCTTGTCTGCTTTCTTATCCTCCTATTTTTAAAAAGATTACAGTAACAACTAACTGACACTGGGTTTAATAAACATTAAATGGGAAAATGTACATATATGAAGATATTTCATAAGTGATAATGCAATATACAAATGTACTATATTAATGTGTCTTACAAAAAAAGGGAATTTTTAAAATACGCATTTATAGACACTGGACTAGATAGTTATTTAAGATTCAATGATTTATGTAGGCACTCAGTGAAGTTCTGAGTTTTCATTAGAGGAAGTATAGCAATTTTTGAGTTTATTTAAATCTTTGATTATTTGAATTTCTACATGTGCAAAAACAAGATTAAAAATAAAATATTGATGCAGCTTAATTACATCTAAACCCAGAAGTGAAGGTATGAAATGCAATTAATTTAAAAAACAATGACCCCAAGTAAAAGCAACAAGCAAACACATCCGCACATACACGTACACGTGTCACCACCACCATGACCACCCCACCAAGTAATTGCTTAGGGAGGAATTTGATCCAAACCTGAAAATCAATTCATACGATTGGTTCTGTACTTTTTAAGGAAAATAGTACTTATTTTGTTGTCAGCCCAGGATTTCTCAACCTCTGCACTATTGACATTTTGACCGGATAATTCTTTGTTGTGGAAAGCTGCCTGTGCATTGTAGGATGTCTAAAGCATCCCTGACTTCTATTTGCTAGATGCCAGCAATAACCATCCCAAACAGCCCCAGTGTGACAACCAAAAAAAATGTCTCTAGACATTGCCAAGTGTCTCCTGGAGGGCAAAATCATCCCCGTTGAGAACGACTGATCTAACCTGAGGATATACAAACTGGATGGTAGAAAAGTAATAAATAAGACATTGAGGTATTATAAAAATTTCATTGTAACTATTCTGTAATGGTTTGCACAATCACCTACAATTGTCACTTATCATGTAAGGTCATTTTTGCCCTTGAACAAATCTGAGATTTTCTGCCCACTCCACCCCTATCTCATGGAAATAAGGTTGGTTTTTGACCCTTGTTCTCTCTTGTAGTTCACATGCAGCTTTGTTTGCCAAAGTCACATTTCGAAAGGCATCCATGTGTAACAAGCAGTCAGGCCTTTTGTTACCATTTGCTATTTCAAAAGGTTTAGCTTGTCACATCTTAAAAACTTCTCAGATATTGAAACTCCCCATCATCGTGTTAGTTTCATTTATTCCAGTGAAGCTTTTACTAACAAAGTAATATTATTTCTTACAATAAATAAAAAATTTTTTTCGTTATTTTTGATTAAATGCATCATGAGAAACTGAGGCAAAGACATTTCAGGAGCTTCTTGAAAGAAATGAGAATAAGAGAAAGCAAATTTTTTCCTTAAATATCATAAGGGTTTGTGGCTATTTCTCCTCCAAGAAAACGTCTCCTTTCTATGTGCAATTGGTTGATGTCTGTTTGCCAAAAGGAGCTCAATGAAATTATTAAGAAAAAAATATTAAATATAAGTGTTATCTAAAGTATCCCTTAAGTTCATATTCACATAGTCAACTGCTTACTAAAGTCTCTCAAAAACCTTACAGTGCCTAAACTCAACCTAACCAAAGCTTAACTGATTATCTGTCACCCAAAAACCTTTCCTGGCTTGCCTATCTCAGTGAATGCAGCCTCATTTCTTCTCAACCAAGCTGGAAACCTCAGAGTTCTACAGACCCAATGTATTTCACCTCTCTATTTTTGTTTTTCCATTCCACTGCCATGACCTTAGTCCAGGCCTCATACTTCATTTCTGTAAAATCAAAAAAATAAGGTGTTTTGTTATGAGCTGAATTGTGTCGCCCCCCAAAAGCCATATGTTGAAGCCCTAACTCTCAGTGCCTCAGCGTGTGGCTGTATTTGGAGAGAAGGCCTTTAAAGAGGTAATTAAGCTAAAATGAGGCCTTTAGGGTGAGCCCTAATCTAATATTACTGTTGTCCTTATAAAAAGAGGAGATTAGGACACAAAAGGACACCAGAGATGTGCGCACACAAAGGAAAGACCGTGCGAGGACACGACGGGAAGGGGGCCATCTACCAACCAAGGTGAAGAAAACGCAAACCTGATAACACCTCAACCTTGAACTTCTAGCTCCAGAACTGTGAGAAACAAATTTCTGTTTAAGGCCCAGTTTGTGGTGTTTTGCTATGGCAGCCACAGAGAACTAATACAAATCCTAACCATTTCCTTTGACTCTAGCTGGTCTCCTTCTACTTTTCCTTTCACACCACAACAATAGCAGGTTTTTGTGTTTTATTTTGTTGTTTTGTTTCTGTCTAAACTTCACACAGGTAGCTCCACACCTAAGCTTAAAACCCTTCAAAGACTCCCAAGTTCTTAGAATAACAATATCAAGTAATTTCCATATTATGTGCTAACACCAGCAGATTGGTAGTGGTGCCAAAATACTCATGTTCAGAGGATGCAGAGACAAGAAAGAATCCTGTAATGATTGGCATGTGGGCCATGGATGTGGATGAAGAACGTGTTTGCAGGCACGCCTCCTTTGTAATCCCCAGCATAGGGGCTAAAATGCCCCCTCAGCTCGGCACCCCAGCAACTCCGCCATCTAGCCTTGGGAACCTCTCCAGTCTGCTCATGGTATCAGCTCTTGCACTCCACCCTTGCACCACACCCATGGGGCTCTGCAATGTTACATGATGCCAGGACTCCATAGTTGGCTTGATTTTGCTTCCTGCTGTGAGTACCCTGTCCACATTGTCCATCTTTTGGGTATCTACTTATATTTCTAAGCCCAACTTATGCAACTTTTTAAACGAAAAATCTTAAACCATGCTATTTTATAAAAAAACACTCTCACATTTTTGCCTAATTGTATTTCATTTGTCCCGGCAACAGTGACACTTTACTGTATTTTGTTTTACATGACTGTCTCTACCTCTAGATAGAGAACTTCTTAAGATCAGGGGTCATGTTTTATTCATCTCTATATTCTCCCGCACTTACTTAGTGTGTTTAAAACAAATAGAATGAAGGAAATAATGAATGAGTACATGAACATATATAGCTTTGGGCTAAGTGAGGAATAAAAGTATTTCTGTTAAATATCTACAGAAAATTATTATGACACCAAATCAGAAGGGTCTTCACACTTATGAAGTACAAGAAAATCTATGTTAATAAGTGGGTTTAATCCATAGCTAGGATAAAGGAAATGTCAAAGTTAGGAAGTCCATCCCTTGGGCCAGATACAATCAGACACACTTTCGTTCTTTGATCATAGCGAAATGGAAATTTCAGGACATCGAGAAATAGTGACTAATCAAAATGGTTTTTATTAGACCTTTTGATAGCTTTCTGCCAAAGAAGAATTACTTCTAACATCCAAACGAGGAAACCTAGGATGACTTAGCTTCCTTGACCCTGGATGTGAACAAGGAAGGGGCTAGTTTTAAGACAAGAATGCTGGGTATGACAAGATCCTGCTTCAGAGGGAAGGGGGTGATCTAAATCTTTTTATTTCTTCTTCTGGGGCTGTAGCTGCAACATATCCAGCCACAATATTGATACCTCATTTGGGGATCTGGCTAAAACAAAAAACAAACAAACAAAAACTTTGCAAAATGAGAATTTTCATAGGAATTTCATAAACTTGACATATTCTATTCTCTTGTTACATTATGTGTCATTTATCTTCTTGGAAAGAGGCCCACACATCTTAGCAATCTTGCTTAATACTCACTTGTTTTCATATTTTTAAGAAAAATGAAGAGAGATTACTACATGGAGATGATAAAAGGCCTCCTGGGAAAGCAAATCCTCTAATTTCTTCAGGTTTCATCTCCTATACACACACTGACAGCAGCTACCTATGGTTATGGGGATAATGCTTTGATATAAAATCATATATTTCCATTGCTTTCACCCTATTTTTCTCTCCACCACTCAAACAGCTATTGTAGCTTTACATAGGCATTGCTCTAGACACCACCCAGGCCCAAATGTCATTTCAGTTCCCGAATATATTTCTTAAAAACATAGCAGATAAAGTCTGAAGGGTACTTGCTTCAGATGGACAAGAACCAGGCTATATCAAGAAAAAAGGGGAACTGGTGGCTTCTCAGAATTTCCAAAGATGGTTTATTTTCTACTTTTTCTTATAAATTTATTTTTTAATCGACACATATTAACTGCACATATTTATGAGGTACTGAGTTATATTTCAGTACATGTATAAATGTGTGATGATCAAATCAGGGTTTTAAATACCAATAATCAAGATTGGGAGACTGAAGAGGGAGTTTGCACTAAACACTGAAGGGTACTGCAGCAGGCACGCTGAGTGAGGTAATTATCTCCCTCAACCCCCAGAAGAAATGGCATTCAACCAGCAGAGGAGGAAGAAGGCTCAGGTGGGGGGACTGGGATAAAGTGGCTGATGCCATGTTAAGAGCCTCTGGCCAACTGCAACTCATTTTCCTCTTAGATGTGTCAACAGAGGGTGGCAGGGTGAGAGAGACACCCGGTGTGGGGTGGGAGAGGTCCCAGAGTCCTGGAGCTAGTGCTGTGCTCCCCAGAGCTTATCCTAGGTGGATTTCATGCCTCTGAGAAAAACCCTGAGATGTGCAGAGGCTGGAAGCAACCTAGGGTGCAGGGGGCCATTTGGTGAGGACTGAGGGAAGTGTGCCAGCAAATCCATTTGAAGGGAAGTTCCACAAAGTCCCTCATACCCCAGAGATGCACAGATAGCTGAGAATCACAACCCTCCAAAGGGCTGAGAAGGAGCTCTGAAGACCATAGATAGAAAAGTCCTGGGTTTGAACTACAAGATGCAGTGTGGTTGGGCCTCATAACCAGAGCCCACTTCAGGAGCCACAGCCAAGTCCAGGCAGATCAAGCCATCTTGTCTGGGAAGCCATTGGGATCAGAGGCAGCCCAAGAAGCAACCAGATACTATTCTTCCACTGCCCCCTGGGCAAACTGACCACACGGTGGGAGAAAGGAAGCTGAAGTGGAGAGAAAACTTCAATTTAGCTGAATAGTTACATAAAAGAGACGGGATTCTAATCCCAGATTATCCGAGTTTCCTCGAAAAGAACAGATTGTTTTCCAACAACAGTGTACATGTAGACTTGAGACCAAATATAGAATAGTAAAGAAATTGGCCTTTTGGCACATCTGGGTTGATACTATAAAATTTAAACAACTATAATGCAAAAATATGTACACATATGGACAGTGAAAGGAGGCTTTTATGGTCTGAAACACTTCTCACCAGACGTGTCCTAATA
This sequence comes from Cynocephalus volans, assembly GCF_027409185.1. Classification (NCBI taxonomy): domain Eukaryota; kingdom Metazoa; phylum Chordata; class Mammalia; order Dermoptera; family Cynocephalidae; genus Cynocephalus; species Cynocephalus volans. The sequence continues at coordinate 33,024,891 of NC_084475.1, forward strand.
GATGGTCTTCTAGAATTTATGCATGCTCACCAAAGGCCACTGAAAGGAAGCCCAGCAGAGAGCCAGAGCATTCCGCTCCCTAAGCATCTGACTTCCTGACTCAGCACAGACCTTCGTTTTGCTCCTCCAATCCCTCTGTTCACAAATCCATCTGTTATTAGTGCGGAAAATAGTCTGGAAACCTAAACAAGGGCCATCCTTGAGCTCAGTGCTCTGAATGCTGGGACAAACAAGAAAACAATGTTTTCAAGGATCTCAAAAGTTACCAGCAGCCGTGCACCCACCAGGATGACTAAAATAACACAGTAGGGACACAGTGAGAGTGGTGAGGATGGGAAGCAACTGGAACCTTTATTCACCACCGGCAAGAGTGTAACTAGTCACTTCTCTGGATATCTGTTTGGAAGTATTTACTCAGATGAATTTATCCATACCCTATGACCCAGCAATTCCACTCCTAGGTATGTACCCAACATATGTATGTGTTTTTCCTCAAATGATCCGTACAAGAATGTTCAAAACAGCAGTACTTGTAGTAGCTGAAAGCAGTGAACCTAAATACCCATCAAGAAAAGATAAACTGCATAATCAATAATAGAGAAATATACAACAGTGAGAATAAAGGAATTGAAATGAAATATAATAATTACAGGTGGATCTTATAAACGTGATGTTGAGTGTAGGATGCCAGACTCGAAAGATATGTATGATTCCATATTTGCAAAGTTCAGGAAAAGCAAGACAAATCTAGAAGCCAGGAGAGTGGGTAGGAGCTAGAAGGTGACATGAGGGACATGTGTGTTATTTCTTGATCTTAGGGCTTTTACACGGGTGTGTGTTCAGTTTGTAAGAAATTCAGCAAATTTCGCATTCATGATATGCACACTTTTCTGTTTGTATTATATTATATCATACTTTACATTGCTTTGTATATTTTATTATATTATACATATTATATTATACTTCAGGGAAAAGTTTATGAAAATTAAGATCCCCCAAACCAAATATAAATTAGTGTAGGATCACAGATCTATTTCCATCATTTATTAATGCAGAAACCGAGTTTGCTTTTCCCTGAGATTTCCACACCTTCGAACTAAAACTGTCAAAGTTCTCTGCAGCCAGCCACATGAATATACAAAGGTTCCTGGAAGCAAAAAATAGGTAGGAAATGTCAGAACACTCATATTGCACTTGCTACCTTCCCCTTTTACTGACTAAAAAGAACTTTGAGAACTCCACACTGAAATTTTCCCTTTCCATCTCACAGGCTCTAAAATCACAGTCTCGAAAAGCCTCATTTCAGAGAGAGACAGGCACAGCAGCAGGTGCCATTTCTGATTCCTCACGGCTCCTGTCTGTGTGGAGTGCCGAGGGATAAAAGCGGTGATGAGCACATTCTTCCCACAATTTCATATTCATGGAATTTGTTGTTACTTAACTTTTCACAAATCATTAGGCTGAAGTACCTCTCCATTTCTCCCCCAAATAGTGTCATTTGACCTGGTATCTAGCTTAATACAGCCTCTGCTTTTGAATAGATTTCCGCACAAGTGGCAATCTCTAATAGGGTCATGTCGAGAGGCAACCCTTCTGTCTGCTACCTATTGCACGTTAACGTGACGAGGGTAATTTCAAATGGCATTCAATCAAAAAATCTGAAAGTTTTATTAGTGAGGTTGGGGGCTTTCTCATGTTCAGATGAAGCTCATTGCTTGACTCTGACATTTTAAACTATGATTTTGGAGGGTGGAATTTTTTAAACTGTGCATGTACTCCGTGGTCCACATTCCCTTACAGACTAAATAGTGGGTTATGCTTTTAGAATATTAAATGCAAATTCATTTTCTTCATCCGAATAGGTACAATAGATCACTTGCCATTTAATCACCAACATCGATGATCTCCAAATGTGTGAGATAAATTGCATGTTAAATCATGAAGATCTAACCTTGTGTTTCTTGGTGGAAAACAGCACTACCTACCCCTGGATTGCTGTTGATACATGTACTCCTATTAAGTTACCATATAGCCCCTTTTCTTTAGGATAGAATTGCTTGCATAAGGAATGAGCCACAGAAAGATTTTGGGGACAGGATGAAATTGCTTGCTGTTTCTGATCTTTTGGAAGTTAAAAAAAAGATTTGGGGTAGAATCCAGGCTTACTTGGACAATATGCTGAAATAAATAAGCCATCATGCCGTGGTTGAGGTAAGGGGCAATCGTGGCACAAATTTGCCTCCCTGAGTACAGTGAAGCTCAACCAAGCACCTGTTATCCTGTTTCAAGAAATTCATGATTATGAGTAGGTCTAGACGAAAACAAAAATGATATAAAATTGGGATTAGGTCATTATTCTGGAATCAGGCATTATGCAGATCAGGATCCTCTGAGAAGTGTGAGTCATTCTGAACTAAGTGGAGTAAGATTGTTAGAGAATTTGATTTAATTACTTCATATCCTTACCACTCAAGTGACCCAACATGAGCCTGGCTGAGAATCCTTGCTAGAGCTCAGGACAATAATCCAGGCTTCCAATGGTCTTACTTCTACAACATCAATTTCTTTAGAGGAATGGGGAAGAAAGGGTGGTGGCCTCAAACAACCTTCAGTACCATGTTGACCTCTACTTGGTCTCTACTACAGTCTTTATGTTCCCTGAATATTCTGCCAAACATTGACTCTCCCTTCTTGTCGGCTAATTCATATACAGCTAAGAGGTACCACATCTCAGCTTCGGACTTTATTCTTCAGACATCCATACGTATTTTTCTACTTCTTTTAATTAAAAAAATGTCAAATGGAATTGTTAAAATATGAGTAACTTGGAAAGAAGAGAAGAGATTTTTCCCTATTTCCAAAAAACAAAACATTTATGAGTATTATCATTTTGGTACTTGCCTTTCCGTTCTTTTTTCATATGCATATATAATTTGATATTATACTAATTATATAAATTATATAAACTTTTATCTAATATTTGGAAATATATTTAAGGACATTTCTAGACTATACAATAATATGGAAACTTAACATTGAAATCTCAACAATGGTCAATACACTTTGTAGGCTGTGTATTAGAATATTAATATTTTGAAACCCTTATTCTTTAATGAGCCTGTAGTCACTGGCTACCATGCCTTGGTACAAAATAGCTCCATGGAACGTTCCCCCTAGTTGAGCATATACTGTTCTGCAATCCCTGCTTTGCTGATTCTGATTTCCTCCCTCTTCCTAACCTTCCTTTGCTTCCCCTTAAAGCCTCAAATTACACAAAAATAAAAAACGGGGAGGGCTCAAGAGGAAGGGGACAAATAAACCAGGGGACCAGACCGAATGATTGGTATTGACGGATTCCAGCCTGCAAGTTTCTGAGTCCTGGGAAAACATTTATTATCAAGAATCAAATTACACCCCTTTATTTAACTAGGTCTTGTGTTAATGGAAAGGGAGCATATATCCGTCAAATAACTAAACTGAGCCAGCAGCTCATTTTCAAGCTTGGGTTTTTTAATTGAAAATAATTATTAGTATCACTTGATTTACTTTTACTGTTCCTAACCAACGTCGTGAAAAAGCTCAGATCTGAAGAGTTAATGGAAGTAATTAGAGAACGACTTCAGATTTTTTAAAAAATTGCTTGCACCCTATTAAGTACGTAGTGATATTGTGAAGTACTGCAGCCTATTGCCGCGGTTTGTGTAACAGACCATGCCTCTGTTTTGTTTTACTGTTTATGCAGAACATTTTGACTCTCAGAGAGAAGAGATTTTTACAAATGCTATTAAAAATGCTTTGGAAGGAGTGTTTATTTGGAGCTTCCAGACCAAAAGTTTGGCTTGGAGAGTTGATTAAGCACGGGCCCTGAAGAAATCGAACAAAGTATTGCCATCACTCCAAGCATGGTAATAGTCTCTGGGTGGAAATCTCTTAATAAGACAACTATTAAAATAATTAAGCCAGTTGTGTAATAAAAATAAAGAAAATGTGCTCAGCATCAAAATATCATTTTTTTCAAAATGGTGTGTCATGAGTTAAATAACTCTAGACCCAAATCTTAATTTTAGCATATTCCTTATGCTGAAGATGTTTCCTTGGTATAAAGGGATTCCAAGTTCTGAGATATGTGCGATCCAGTGCTTTGTTGAAACAGTGGTCTTATGATGAAGAGATATCATGTGATTTTTACAGTACCATGTAGAAGGAAAGAGTATGATGCCTCTTGTGGGGAGCCCATCAGACATTAATCCCTGGGCACTGGGGCTCCACTCCCTTGTAGTCACCCATCATAATATCTAACCACACTGTGTGACAAATTTCACAATACGGTGTTCCTTAGATTGCTTCTTCTCAAGGCACAAAAACAAGCTTATAAATATCTGTTCATTTTTACATACTGTCTGTTTCAACATAAAGACTGTGAAAAGTCAAAGCACCTAGAAATTTCCCCATTCTGTGTCTTCACATATTCTTTTGTAAAGCCAAGAAGTAGATGTCATGGCTGAGATGATGAAATCTTGAATTCAACTGATCATTTCCAATCTCACGTGACAAAAACGTGTTTGCCTCAAACCTCAGTTTTCTGCTGCCAATCACAGTGCTACTGTCAGGGGCCTGCAGTAACAGCTTAGGTTATTTAGAGGCAAATAGCATTTCTCCTATGTATTACCAGTGATGCCCGTCGTTCTCACCCCATTCTCATGCCTACAATAAAAGAGAACTCTGATCATACTATCACACTCTTGTGCATCAAGTGTTTTTTCATATTTTACCCCACTTAATCTCCAAAATAACCCTATGACGTAGAAATGATGATTCCCATCTTATAGGGTAAAGTGTAAAACAATGTGACAAAAATGTGATAAAAAATACTAGGCAAGAAGTAAAATATTGATTTGCCTAATTCCAAAACTTGCGCTTCTTCACTTGGTTATGGAAAGATATTTCATATCTTCCTTTTCTCAAAGAAATGTTTACAACACTCTCAAAATTACTCATGGTGGATCTCACACCATCTGGAAATTTCCCAGCAGGGGGTTTCCACATTTGCTTTCATGGCCTCAAGTTTTAGGCCACATTTGTTGTCCTAAGGAAGAAAAGGTCTCCATAAGTTGGTGTTGGGGATTTGAGGGGGCTACACATAGAATAGAATTTGTATTCTTCCTCTTCTAAATGTTCTGACCAATAAAAACAATTTGTTATCCTGTTGTGTACTTTGCTGGTTGCCTGCCCATCATCTGCCTTCATTCTTCTTAACAGCACCCCAGTTTTGTTGAGGTGTCTGATTCTCCTTTGCACTGTCTCAGAAGAAGTGGTCTGACCCCACTCAGGAAGGAGTCATGAGTGGTCTAAGAACTACTCCACCCTTTACCAGTCATTGGTTAAGGAATATTAAGCCACTGAGCCATTGAGACCTCCCTGGTAAGGGAAATATTTCCCACTCTATGAAAAAAAGCAGGAAAATGAGGAAAACACAAATAGTCCCTGGGCTGCATACTTCATTAGGAAATTGACAGCAAACATTGCACGTACTCAATATTTTTAGCTAAATATTATTGTGTGCAGAGACAAAGAGAGAGAGAGAGAGAGAGAGAGAATACGGATTATTAATCGTAAGAGTTAATCACTCTTTAAGAGCTTTTCTTTCAAAGACATTTCCTTTGAATTAATGGTTATTGCCTACATGATGTTTTCTGGAGGAAAATTAGACTCCTCTGAAAAATTGAATCCCTTTTCTTCACAAACAATGGGGCTTCTACTGAGCTCTACAGTCTCCACGTCAACTGGCTTTGTGGTCCTCCATCAAGTCAGTGCTATGCAACTACTGAAACTGGAGCCAGTTTTCCACACAGACTTTCACCGGATATGTTGTTAAGATCAACTCGCTGCCTTTTAAAGCTTCAGATAAGGCTCATGTGTCTCTTGGGACTCAGTGCTGGTGGAGAGCCAAACAGAAATCAGAACCAGAAATGGTTCTCTCTGTTTTATTCGAAATGCGTGATTATTTGTTGCAATCAAGGATTCAGGAGAAAAAGCTGAGGCACAGGATGGTCAGGATGGGAACTTCCTGAGATAAGCGAGGGAATATTATTCCTGGTGTCAAGAGATCAGGAGATACCTTTGGAAAAATCACTTTTTGAGTTTGCCAGTATTGAAGGCAGAAGATCAGCATGGTATAACTAAAACTTACTGTGATATTAGGCTTCAAATGACCATAGTCAGAGTCTCAGATGTGCCATTTACTGGCTGTGGAACTTGGGTATATTAATTTTTCTCACCCTCAGTTTTTGCAAATGTTAACTAGATTTGTCAATATTCAGCAGGAATCATGAGAAAGCTAGAGGGCCAATCATCCTCCTGTCAAGTTCAGTTCATCCTTATCCTTTTCTTTCCCTATTCCCTACATCGTTGACCTTGTGCTCATGACATCTTTAACTGAACTTGTCACCTGGACCAGGACTTCCCTCGCTTTATGGGCCACCACCCACTAGCTGCCCCTGAGCCTGGGCAGTCAAATATGGCAATAACAACATCACAAACAACATTCATGTTCTATTTTAGTCCACAAAATGTACTCTCTTACACTTTCATTTGAGCATCGTAACAGTTCCATGAAACTGGTGGTATTAAGACTTCCATTTTATAGATGATGATATCGAGACTTGGAACATTTAAGCAATTTTTGCAAAGCCACTAAGCTGGGAAAAGGCAAAAGAGCGTAAAAACTGAGTCTGCTTGACAAAAATGCTATGTTCTTCACGATAGCTTAGAAGTTAAGAGAACCATCATGGAAGCAGGTTCAATGGTAGAGGCTCCTGGTGCCTGCCCCGACTTCTCACATAAGCTGGTGCATCCATTCTCCCTGTTTTTGTAAGGGTTGGCTGCAACAGTTCACTAGTAAACTTGTCTCAGAAACTGGTCTCCACCAAAGTCAGCTTCTTCCCCCCAGAACATACTTGTGAGGTTATGTCTTCTTTCCCAGGGTCGGTGGGCAGCCCATGAGAGTGGGGTACAAATTCCTGCTCCCATGTCTCAAGATGAGACTACCCTGTGCCATCACTCACACTCCAGAGCTCTCTGTGTGATCAGACTGAGGCTAGACTTCAACTGAACTCACCTCTTTGCCTAACTTTGTCACCTACTTTACTTTGCTTGGCTCACGCTCTTACAAGTCTCTCCTGAAAATGTGCCCGCATAAACTGGTGGCATGAGTCACTCCGTCTTAGGATCTGCTTCAAGTATTTTGACCTAAAACAAGAATGGGCTCTTCCTTTAGGATACTTGGGATTATATCCTGGTTCCACTATTTATCAACTGTGTATGACCTTGGGGAAATTATAACTGCTCTAAGCCTCAGTTTTCCCATTTGAAATACAAAGATAATAGTAGGATCTACCTTATAGGATTCTTGAAAATCTAAACTAGTAATAATGAAAAGAGCTTTTCTCAGTGCCTGGCAAACAGTAAGCACTTAATAAATATTTGTGATGGTACTTGTTTTGATTATCATCATTGTTATAGTTCCCACAGCACTCACAACCCATGCTAGTCCTCTGGAGATACCATTTTACCAGCTGTCCTCACCCAGGCTGCTGGCTGCTGAGAAAAATATGCAGAAGAGCAGCATATGTAGAGATGGCAGCCAGAGGATTGCAATAAAATGGCAATAAGCAGAGTTATTCACCTTAGGAAACATCCAGACTTCCTGATCATGCTCGTTCCACTCAATTTAATAAACATTTATGGCGTTCCATGTGCCAGGAACTGTAGTAGGTTACAGATATCCAAGATGGGAATCTATTTTATTCTTTGCAAGTGGACAGTACAGGGTGAGGGTAGGAGGTGATTAATTTTGTGGTGCAATCGTAATCCCTTCAAGTGTTAAATACATAAATGTATAAATGCTGGCTGTTAAGTCATAATACATTTGAAAGTCTCAGATAATTGTCTAGGAGGTGAAATAAACAGGCTTGGGGATAAATCTACTGCTAATATAATTAAGTTAGTTACATAAGCTTTTAATGGATTACATTTTTATAAGCACTAATACTTGTAAAATTTTTGCTTTTAGCAAATTAGGTATCATTTGAACACACTGGCTGATGCTTAATAAGAATTAGAATTATGTTTTGCTTGTTCTATAAGTAAATATCTTGTTACATGCCTGTTTAATGCTTGCAAAAACCATTCCAAACAATCTCTTTAGAATAAGAGTCTAATTACACATTTGTCATTAAAATTACAGTGAGCTAATTGCCTTGGAGATATCTTTATCTCTCTTGCAGCTTGCTTAATCCTAATGCGTGTTTTCAATAATCATTTGTTATTTAATTAACTAATTAACAAACAATACCTGTCCTACGGAAAATCCTAAATTAAACACTTGAGGCTCTTTAATTGAATGTTCACTAACCCAATATAGCCCTTAATATTAGACCTTTTAAATATTGTAAAGATTCTATTGAATCACATATTAGTTGGCTCCTGTTATCTTTGGTGCTTAATTGGTAGAAAAAGGGCAGTTGATAATACACAAGGGGTAGCCAGCACAGTAAGGCTCTGATGAAACATAAAATATCCATTAATAGCTGCTGAGCAACAAAGTTGGTCAGCCATACCAGCCAGCAACAAGGCACGACATTCATTTACAATACCGGTGTCCTTGCCCATAAAATTAAGAAGCACAGCTTGGAAGATAAGTGTAAACAGGCTCCAAAGTCAACAGCCCATGATGCAAAACAAACACCTGTGGCATTCTGTCCCGCCCTGCAGTTGGTGTTACTTTGAACACACCTGGAGGGCAGTATTATCTCCTATGGATACAGTGTTTGTAGAGGAACTCAAGAGTATTCCTTTATACTGTATCCTCTCAGATTGTTTTCCAAGTCTCTAGTCTACCCCACTTCAACCTTGAAAATGCAGCTAGAAAAAACTTTCTAAAATGCAGCCAGTGAGAGCTGGTTGTTTAAAGAACCCTGTCACCTCCCCTCCCTCTGTCTCTCTTGCTTCCTCTCATGATGTGACCTGGCACACTCCAGCTGCCTGCCGCTTTCTGCCTTGAGTAGAAGCAGCCTGAGGCCCGTGCCAGATGCAGCTGTCCCAGAATCAGGAGCCAAATAAACCTCTTTTCTTTATAAATTAAAAAAAATGCACATCTAATTATTAACTTATTAATGAATTTCCACCAATTGCTAAGGATTGCTTTCTAACCTCTTTGGTATTTGCAGTTCCAGACCTTAATCCCCAGTTTCCTAGTGATTTCCTGACATCACCAGCCACCTCTTCCTATACTTTTTGCTCCATTATGATCATTACCTTAAGTTTTCACGCTCCTCCACTTTGTACATTATTTGCTCCTCTCTATGGCTGTCCTACTCATCTTTAAATGGTGCATCCTTCCAAGAATTACCTGCTCTTCAAACCTGTAGTCAGAATTAAAACCAACCTTTTCTCTGTTTCCTATACTGCCTCCTTGATATGGTGCGTACTAAATTTTATTGTAATTGTTTGCATGTCTATCTCCCATCTTAGACTATGGACATCAGACTTGAATGGTTAAAAGCACAGACTATATGTCTAGAAAATATAGGTTCAAATTTCTGCCTCACCACTTGCAAGTGCATAAATGTAGCGGCAAAAGTACTTAATTCCTCTTATCTTCAGTTTTTATATCTGTAATATGGGTTATTGTGAATCATATGGCATAATGCTTACGAAGTGCCAATAACAACACCTGACACATGGGAAATTCTAAATCATTGTGACTTTGTTTTAATGTTATTATATACACTTGATATTGTATTTTGCATGCCTAATACCGTTTACGGCACATTGTGTGTATATGTACTCAGTCAATGTCACTAAATGACTGGATGCATGAATGATTGCATGAATAAATAACTGTATGAATGACTTGAAACAGAGAGAGAAAGACTTTTGGGGTAATATAAAAGTTTTTATATATACTTTAAAATATGTCCTTCAGCAAAGGGATCAAAGTGTTTCCATGTGGCTCTAGAGGGAGATCCATGAGCATAAAATAAACCAATAGATAGGGAGAGTTTGGTTCAACATTAAAATTTTCTAAAAATTGGAATGTATTTAAAACTGAATGGGCTTCCTGTGTTTATTTTTAGTTTATGTGTTCAAGCAGAGATTGAACAATAAAATTGTTGGGGAACTATAGGTTTTTAGGGCTAGATTACATAACACCAAATGTTCCTATGTTTTTATGGATCTGTGACTTTAAAGTTTTCAAGTACTCCACATGTTTATGATAGCTCACGTGCTCACCGTTCTATTGGATATAGCATTTATTCATTTATCCTTCATGCTGTTCAATGTTCAGACTTATTAAAACATTGCTAAGATTTCAATGGACCTCTTTTTAAATTTGCTCAGTTGTTCATTTCAATGAGTAATAACTACAGTGACACTAAAGTTAGAGTTTCCTTGTATGGTCTGTAGATAAGAAACCCTTGAGAGGAGTCTGAGCTCCTTAACTCTGTAAAGCAAGCAACAGTAATGTTGCATACTGAGACACTGACTTCAGGCACATCTTTTCCCTTGCAAAATATTTTCAACATGTGTTTTCAAGTTTTGACATTGCTATTCCTTTATTGGGCTTCCCCCCACACTACCACCACCCCTGGAAATAATATTCAAAATCTCCCAACTTCGATACATCAGTAATTTGATTTAACACTTCTCTATGCTTATGCTGAGTTACTGACTAGTAGCTTAGAAAATATTATCAGTTGAAAATGTCATACATGGGCTTCCAGTCAAGATGGCAGAATAGACGGTCCCCAGCATCACTCTCTCCCACAAATCAACCAATTTACAACTATTAAAAAGCAGCAACAGCCAAGCTGGGGCAGCTAGAGCTCAGGGAAGAGGAGGAAAGACCTCCAGAGTGCATGAAGGTGGGAGAAGCCACAATGACAGAAAGAAAGGACTGCTTTGACCATTTCAAGCCTGGGATGCTTCAAGACTGGAGTTCCTGAAGGGGACAGAGCAGGAGCTAGCAAAAGCTGCAACTGTGACCTTTGGATGGAGTTACATGGGAACTATAGGGAAGAAAAATGCCCTGGTGGCCCCCAGGCCAACAAGACTACTAATAGGGTTCCCATGGACCCACATAGGAGCAAGGAGCCACAACTGAAAAAAAGGAACCACTCAGAGGCTAGTGAGTCATCACAAGCGACCAGTGCACGGCCTGTCACATGGGAAGTGTTTGGAGCATGGGCAGTAGGGGAGATGGGTCACTGGGGGAACACTGGGGCACAGCAAGGACAGCTGATATAATCCCCAAACTGTGTAGGACCACTCAGTGGAGACTGATCAGGAATATAGAACTGCAGGGGGTGCAGTGAGGTCCAGACCAGAGTTTCTACACACCCAGGTGCACTGGATCTCACGAGACCTGGAAGTAGCTATAAAGTCAACCATTAAAACCTGAGCCGCACTAAAAGCCTTCCCCAGTGAGTCAGCAGCAAAGCAGTAATTTAGCTCAACCACAGAGCTCAAGTACTGTCCGCACAGGAAGTTCCCCCATTTTAGAAGTAAGCAAAGGACAATAAATTAGTTTCAGTGCCGAATTTAAGTGGTAGGTAGAGCAAATAATCCAACACAGAACTGGAAGAAAAAAACAAAATACCCACAGACCAGAGACAAAGTTTGATATTAACCAGTAAAGGTCTCACACCACCAAAGAACACCTATAAAACCTTGGGCTACGAAGCCAGGGAAGAGGGAAGGCTAGGGCCTCAGCCATGACCCCCGACACCCGCAACCAGTCCCGATTATGGGGACAGGGGGCCTTATGGGCAACCAGCCCAGCAACAACCACCCAGCCACTGCAGGAAGTGCCCTGGGCTCCTGAGCTGGGGTGGTGGGGATCGAGGGCTTCAGCCACACCCTTCTGACATCTGTACTTAGCCCAGCAATGACCAAGCTACCACTGGAAGTCCCCTGGTCTCCCCTGTAGGAAAGAGGTGGGTGCCACAGGCCTCAACCCCACCCCTCCTTTGTCCTCCCTCTCCCACCCTATTTTCTTGCCCTCTCCCCTCCCCCCAACTGCTCCACAACAACATTATAGGATGTAAAAAATAGTAATAATAATATTAACAGATAAATAATTTTTTAAAAAAGAAAAGAAAACGTCATACTTGGAAAGTTATGTACACAGTAAATGAAATCATCTACTCCACCTTGAAAACTTTAGGGGAGACAGAGTTCTGAAAAAAGCTACCCATAAAGGGGTCCTTCCAGGAAGCACCAAGTCCTAATCTGATCCTTGCTTCTTTGTATTCATTATCTCTATCTAGAAGATAAATGCTAAAGTCATTGCCTTCCCAAAGAAAGAAGCAGTTTTCCTCCCTTCCAATAGTCCAACTCTCATTTATAAAAATAAAAGCTCTATAGATAGTCTGAACTTATTTCAAATTAATATTATACCCCAAAGTTTTGTTGCAACTCTTCATAATTTACCTGCCAGAGATTGTGAAATACATTATAATTCTAATCAAAGAATTTTCTTTTGCTTATATGTAGAATGATTTCTCTTACTTTCAATAATGTTTTTGTTAAATCACATAGGGTGAGAAATAATAATAGGGTATAACCTAATTGAATATGTCATCCTGATCGGTGGCACAATACTCTGTTTTAAACACAACAGTTGCTTGCCGGCTACCAAGTTGGATTGATTGCCCTCATTATGTGCATAGTCTGCTTGTCCCTTCTTCTTCACCCACTCCTGTACCCCAGCTCTGCTGAGCTGTTGAAATCCTGTACTTCAAATTAGGCGTGAACTTGCCATTCTGAAGCATTGTTGCTCTTGAATTGTTGGTACTATTTCAAATGGCAAGAGACTGGACAGAATTCTAAAAATTTACAGTGAAAGTTATTTTTTAAAAATAATCTAGCATAAGGATCACAGCCTTTTCACCAAGCTAGCAATTAAGTCATCACTACCACTGGCCCTATAAAAATTGATTGGGGCTGTTTTTATTATCCATACCTTCTAAACTGCTTTCCTGTACAATCTGACACCAAAGTCAGAAATCACACAGTGAAAACTAGTACCAGGAAAAGAGAGAAAAGGTCATTAAATAAAACTCGTATTCCACTCATATTAACCCTGCAGAAAATGACCAGGGAGGTAATGTTTCAGATACCCATGTAATTTATCATTGCTAAAGACATTTGTCCAATCTAACATACTTTTCCTATTCAACAGGGAAAAATACACTAACTTGTACTTCATGGACATCTGATTTTTTAGACAGCTCAGCTGGGAAGACTTTTCCTTGCCTATTTTTAAAAATCCTTAATTTGCTTATGAGCAATATTTATACATACAGCCTTTCTGACCTGTCATATCTCCTATCTCCCAACCCTCTGCCCTTCTACTTCTCGCATGGATATCTCTGTTCTGTTATATAACAAACTTTCTCCGAAAAACCTGCTCATTATCCTGGCAGGTGTTTTGCTCTTTTTATTCCATGGCTGCTGCTCTCCATTTTTTAAGTTCTGTGGTTTGCAGGTGGCAGTCGGCAAAGAATATCAAATGAGGTGGGGCTGGAACTCGGTCCCCGTGCTTGGGTAACTTGCAGACATAGCTCCAATGCTGGCGTGACATTTAGAAACAATTCCCTTGCAGAGCTGGCACAGGCAAGGGGAGGATTAGGTGCTGGTTGCAGAGTTACGGGACAGTTAGAAACTGACCCACTTGGCTTGAGAATGCTTCTAAAAATAGCAGCTATCATAGGCTGGACACCTACCACATGTCTGAAATTATTGTAGCTGTTTCACCTCTGTTTTATCTTTTAGTATTTATTCCAACCTTGCAAGATACAGATTGTTAACCCGTTTTTCAGATTGGGAAGCTGAGACTCACTGGGAGATGAAAAGTCACATTCCCAAACACTCCAAAGCAGGAAGAAGTAACTTCTCATCGACAACTGTACAAGTCAATGATTCTCAAAATTTGGATGAGCATTAGGACCAGCCCGTGGCTCACTTGGGAGAGTGTGGTGCTGATAACACCAAGGCCAAGGGTTTGGATCCCTATATAGGGATGGCCGGTTAGCTCACATGGGAGAGCCTGGTGCTGACAACACCAAGCCAAGGGCTAAGATCCCCTTACGGGTCATCTGTAAAAAAAAAAAAAAAAAAAAATTGGATGAGTATAGGAATCACCTGAGGATCTTGTTGAAAGGCAGATTTTGAAGGTCTGGGGTGAGGCTCAAAATTTTGTATTTCTAACAAACTTGCCAGTGTCCCTAGATTGCACATTTATGATTTGTATGTGTTAGTGCGGTGCAAAGGGCAAGGCCCTGGTAATAATACCAGCCAAGAGTCAAGTCTTCATTTTATTACCCAGCATGTTCTTGGAACTTTAAACAATGCCAGTGGTACAATATTTCCCACTGGGCCAGAGGTTCCCACTGCCCTGCTTTAGGTACGTCCTGGGGGCATTTTACTGTGGGCTTACAACTGGAATAACAACACAAAAAGTGAAAAGAGAAGTCAGCCACACATGGACGAGTGATAGGAGTGCGGTCGGGAGCCAAGGACTGTCATTTCTCTAATTCTGTACACGTGAAGTATACCTGAGCAATGGAATAAATAAAATAACGCAGACTTACAGAGCTATGATCACTGGAAGACATACTGTATGCTTTTAAAATGGTAAAGTGTTTATAGATTCTCTGAAAACCAGGAGAATAAAGCTGCACTGGCACTTTACAAACGTCTCCAATACCAGCCATTATCTGTTTTTCTAAAAAAAAAAAATATGGACACAATAAGCATTGTTGGGATGAAGTGTGTCAGGCAGAAGACTCCATCTGAATGCCCCGCTTTATGTACATATGGGGTCTCCTTTAAGGAATAAGTCATAGACCCCCCCATACCTAAATACCTTATCTTTTCCAAATTAACAATTCATACAGATGCTATGAGGACACAGAGAGAGAAAGAGGCAAATTTGCAGGAAGGGGTGATTTTAGGGTTGCTATTGGCAGGCTAATAATAAAAGCAGATGTCTACTAAGCTCTTATTTCGAGCATGCATTAACTCAAACCTTGCAAGAATCTTCTAAGGTAGGGACCATTATTATCCTCATTTACAGTTGAGGAAACTGAGACACAGAGAGGTAAAATAATTAGTAACTTTCCCAAGGCCACATAACTAGTGAATGGTATAGGCAAGGTTTAGACTCAGGTAGTCTGATTCCAGAATCTCCTGCTTCACCACTGTAACAAGCACCCGCACAAACCTGACAGTGCTTGTGCTACTTTGGGGGCTCCACCTCAATTTCATAGATCTACTGTACCAAACTCCATCCCCCAACTTACAGTCCCACCAACAGTGTAGGAGGGTTCCCTTTTCTCTTCATCCTCGCCAGCATTTGTTGTTCTCCATCTTTTGGTTGATAGCCAGTTTAACTGGGGTGAGATGATGTCTCAAAGTGTTTTTGATTAGCATTTCCCTGATGCTGAGTGATGTTGAGCATTTTTTCACGTATCTGTTGGCCATTTGTATATCTTCCTTCAAGAAATGCCTATTCAGCTCCTTTGCCCATTTTTTAATCGGGTTATTTGTTTTTTTACTGTTAAGTTGTATGAGTTCCTTGTATATTCTGAATATTAATCCTTCGTCAGATGCATAGTTTGCAAATGTTTTCTCCCACTCTGTGTGCTGTCTTTTTACTCTGTTAATTGTTTCTTTTGTCATGCAGAAGCTTTTTGTAGTTTGATAGAATCCCATTTGTTTCTTTTTCTTTTCCTTTTCCTTTGGGGGTCATACTCGTAAAATCTTTGCCCAATCCTACTTCCTGAAGTGTTTTCCCTGCATTTTCTTTTAGCATCTTTATAGTTTCAGGCCTTATATTTAAGTCTTTAATCCATCTGGAGTTGATTTTGGTGTATGGTGAGAGGTACAGTCTAGTTTCATTCTTCTGCATATGAAAGTCCAATTTCCCCAGCACCATTTATTGATGAGGCAGTCTTTTCCCCAATGTATGTTCTTGTTGCCTTAGTCAAAGATCAGTTGGCTGTAAATTGGTGCAGCCATTACAGAAAACGGTATGTAGAGTCCATAAACAACTACAGATAGAACTGCCATATGATCCAGCAATCCCACTGCTGGGTCTATACCCAAAGGAATGGAAATCATCATGTCGAAGAGACACCTGCACCTCCATGTTTATCACAGCTCTATTTACAATAGGCAAGAGTTGGAACCAACCTAAATGTCCATCATCAGATGACTGGATAAGGAAAATGTGGTATATACACACAATGGAATATTACTCAGCTATAAAAAAGAATGAAATATTGCCATTCACAGCAACATGGATGAACTTAGAGAAAATCGTATTAAGTGAAATAAGCCAAGCACAGAAAGAGAAATACCATATATTCTCACTCATAAGTAAGAGCTAAAATAATAAACATATAAATGAAAGAAAGAAGAAAGATACAACATTCATAATAATACATTGAACTTTCAAAAGGACAACTGAGATTACTAGAAGTGGGAAGGGAGGGGTGAGGAAGGAATAGGAGGGAGGGGTAAGGAAGGAAGGGTAAAGGGCCATGAATAGCAATGACAGTGTATATTATTGAATATAATAATTATTCTGATGTCAGCATCACATATTACACACAAGTATTGATGTCCAACTCTGTAACCCATAGATATGCACAGTCAACATTGTTACAATAAAAAACACACCAAAAAACAAACCAAAAGACTCCATCCCCCAGAATCTAACTCCTGTATCCTGGGTAGCAGGAAGGGGTTGACTGACCTCTTGATCTCTAGACAAGATCAATGGAAGATTCTGATTAGGAGTTATCAACTGTTCTGTACTTGCAAAACATTAAACATTTTGTGAGCATATGTGAAAGGACTCATTTGTACATGGTTACCCTTCAGGCCAGGCCACTCACTTCCTGCACTGGCTGTCAACCATGCAGGACACAGTTCAACAAGAGAAGACAGCTGCAGCAGTGGGTGGAAGCAGGGACTCGGGCGAGAATGCTGGGTTCAAATCAGAGTCCTCTACTTACCAGCTAGCTGATCTCATGGAAATAACCTCTCTGTTCCTCACTCTCCACATCTGCAAAACATATATAATTATGATAACGTCCTCGAGGGGATATTGGAAAGAATTAATTAATCAATATTTGTAAAAACTTTTAGATGAATGCCTGGTACATGGTAAGCAGTATTTTTTAAATACATCAATAAATGTTGTCATATATGTACCATCTTCTCCGGTATCAGCTTGATATGATGCTATTCAACTTTCTTACAATCAGTTGTACCCCACTTCACAGAACCTACATAATCCAATGAAAATCTATTCAACTCAACATTTTCACCTGACAGAATCTACATCATACTAACAGTATTAAAACTTGGGAAAGCATAATTTTATATATTTATCAAAATTTCATAGCATACCTGCGAAGGTTGAGATGGCCAGCTGAGGTGAGCACAGCCCCTTAGGCCCACAGTGGAGTATTTAGGGGCGAGGCTGGTGATGTCTCCCTGGGGCTCTCCCCACCTCCCGTCCCCATGTGCGGTTGTCTGGCTGGAGTGTGTAACTGCTCATTTGTTTTGAATTTTAGCTGTTCCTCACAGCCTCCGTCTGGCTACGGCATACTACTGCTTTACCTAAGACACACACATGCCTAGAGGTGTTCTTGGGCCCTCTGGGTCAACTTACCCCTCACATCCAATGCAGCACATGAGTTCACCCCAGAGCTGTCTCTTGAGTCTGTGCCCTCTTTTGCATTCCTGAGGGCACATTTTTGCTTCAATCCTTCCCATGTCCCTTTTCTCAGAATATTTCACTTGATCTCCTTGCTGTTAGTATCCTCCCCACCCGCAGACCATCCTAGACATTATCTACCAGTCACATTCCTTGTTTCAAAAAAAATTTCATTGTAAGATTCCCTGTTAACATCCGATTTCCTTGTTCATTTGTTCTTCTGCTGATTCACTAAATGTACATTTATCGAGCATCTACTGTGTGCCAGTTATTACACAAGCTGTGGTGGTAAAACAGATGCAGGCATGGTCCCCACCCCATGCACGGCTTGTTGCAATCTGCCGCTGTCCTACCCCTGGTGACACTACTCAGGACGTCCACCTGAGGGGGGCTCGCTGAACTCAGGGTGCCCTTCCATGACTTCACGCACACTCTTTCCCCTGCCAAGAATCTGCTTCTAGTCCATCTTTGCCTGGTAAATGCCTACTCATCCCTCAGGGACACAGGGATACAGGGAATGTAGCATCTTTCAGCTATCAAGGCAAAATTTGGACTCCGTCTTCTGTGTTCGAACCCACAGCATCCTTAGGGTTCTTCCTACTCCATTTATTATGGTGCATCTATCTGGGAGTTGGGAGAGCCTGCAGTCCAGATATTGTCATATTTTTCATTTTTCTCTATTATTCTGCATGGACTTCCTAACTAAGATATGAAGAAGGAAGGAAGAGTGCATTGTCACACTGTTGGAACAAGGAACACCATGTTTAAAATGACAGGTACCCATCTCCTAGGGCTTGGGCCTTCTGAAGCCAGGTGCCATTTTGGTTATGGTCACATGTGGCCCCTAACACTCCACCTTCCTGAAGAATCCTCAGGCCAGGTAACCGGAGAATCTCCTCTAGTCTTCTTCCCTTAGAACAGGAGGGGACCCCATAAGCTGGAATGAAGCATCCCACACATCTAGCATTCTGTAGTGTAAAGTAGGTGGGTTCAGGGAAATGACCCAAAATCTGAGGCCATGTCCATTCTCACCAGCCGGTAGCCACACATGCTACAAGCCACAGAGCCTCCCACTGGCCAAGCTGCATGGGATACATAGAAGGACATGCACATTCAAAACATGTAATTAGGTCCTCTGAGTAGCAACCAGATCTTGTTCCAATACAGTGTAAAAAAATGCCATATTAAATAAAAAAGAAGAAACAAAACAAATAGAAAAAAAGTCTAGCTGTAGGCTTCTCTTAAACCAGAAGCTGTCACTACAAGCATAAATCATGTCAGTTATCCTGGTTTTAGGCACTAGTCCAGGCCCAGGTGACTGCTAAGTTTAAAAAGACAATGTGAGCTCCTGGTGAAGGAAGAGGAGGAAGACAAGGAGGAGAACGAACACTAACTTACCTTCTGTAAAAGCACACGGCCTACATGCCAGCCCCTGGCTGCTTCCCACCTGTCTCTCTGAGATCCTGATCTCTTCCATCTATCCTCTTTTCTCCCAAAGATGATATAATAAAGGGAAAAAGTCATGTGTTAGTTGCTGATGCAGCTTTGCGGGGTAACACACAAGTTTAAATCAGAAAGCTCCCTGCTAGCAATAAACAAAACCCTGCACAGGATCTTGAGCAAGACGGAATGAACGCCTGGGAGCTCTGGCCTGGGGGCACCCTCCTTCCAGCCAGTCAGGAGAAGGTGTGGTGTGGGGAGAAGGAAGTGGGGTCCAATAGGCTGTCTCTGAGACCCCCACACATCCCCAGGGGGGAAGGTCAAAACCCCTGGTGCCCACGCGAGCTATACCTAGCTTGCCTTGTGGCATGAAGAGCAGGAACTAGAGAGAATCACTTTCAGGAGCTACTAATCCCCATCTGGTTTGGCCTCTGTCCCCATGGACACTCCCTTCCAGCCTGATCCCCATGCACACATGACCTCACACCCGGAAGCCCCCACTCTGCACAGAAGCAGCCATGTGGCCCTGACACTGGAGCTTTGCAGAAGCCATCCTAGGAGGGAGCCCGCCTAAGTGTGAGCAGGCTACGGGGGCTGGGGGAGTGACAGGGTTCCAAAGCAAAGTCATGGAAAATGGGAAGTCTGTTCCGCCCAGCTCCCCTCCAGCCAGGGGAGCAAGGTGCCCTTTCAAATTGGGTGTCCCATCTCAGCAGCTGAAATAACTGGTCACAGACAGCTGCAAGCAAATTGCTTTGACAAGGCTGTTACCGTTGTACGGGTTCAAGGGTGCCGGCCACTAGGTCAGCAGCTGCCAATCAAGTGGACAGAAAAAGCCGCTCATGGAGCCTGTGATTTCTACCTAGGCCGCAATTATCCCTGACTATGCCTGCACCTCAGCAGCTCCTCTGATTAAACCTGCCTCCCTTTTACATCTCTTTCAGAGTGCGCTTCACGCACTAATTAGTTGCCTGCTCTCCACTGAGATGTCAGAACCTCCGTCAATTTATCTCTATTTCAGCCAGCTCAGAGTGACTTCCCCAGTTATCAAAATTTAATCATGCCTTCAAAAATGTTGAAAAGTGGTCATTAGAGGCAAAAGGCCACAGGATACAATATTCATTTTTCTCTATCTTCCAGCCATCCAGCTGGCATCTATAATGGATATCCTGGGGGCTGTGAGAACACGTTGATTTATGCAACCTCGGCCCTCTCTCACTGTGCTCCACCAGGCTGCTCGAGAGAACAGGTTTTAACAAGGTCTGAGGCGGGAGGACATTAATCACGGCAGCATTGTATGTGGAAAAGGGTGCTGTGTAGTCAAAGAACCCCCTACAGTAGGGCAGTTAGGTTTTTTCTTCTTACCACCTTCTCGGTGATAAAAGAGAGTTTGACAATTGATTAGACCTTTCTGTAACCTTGCAGCCCTGCAAAATGATGAGGGAGAGAACAGAGGGAGAGAATGATTCTCATACCGATGGTTTTAAATGTGCAATAACTTTATGATTCTTGACTTGAAACTGGCTATCAAATCAGTCCCAACTCAATGCCATCTAAAAAAAGAGATCATTCTTGGAATAAGAGCCCTTTCGGCCAGATGCGTCAGAGCCAATCACAGGTGCCGAGGTCCTGCGGTGACTGCTGGCCGCCTCTTATGGTGGGTTCTGATAAAAATCACATCTGATAAATTCACCTCTGCCTGCCTGCTTGGCTAGAAAGAAGGTTTTAGTCCAAAATCAACAATGATGAACTGAAATCTGTCGGCAGCTGGGAATTGCTTCTTGCCCTCCCTCCCTCTCCTTGCAGAGCTGCTGCACCCACTACTCAGCTTCCCCTCTTCCTTCCCACATTGTCCCCCAAACCTAGGAAACCAAGAGTGAACACTGGACCCCTGCCTCTACCTGCTGCGATGGCAGAACTGGTATTTGTCCCTCCAGCCCTGACACGTCTCCCCTGACACATCGGAGCTCGTGATACCTGCAGCAACCTCTCCAGACTCAAACTGCCTGGCTTCTGGAAGCAGTGTCCCAGCACCACAGAATATGCAGGGTGGCTTTTCTGTCTTTTTATATATGGCAAGAACACTTTATATTAACACTTTTTTGGATCCTCTTTCCTGTCTTTTTTTTTTTTTTTTTTTTTTTTGATGCATGCGGTGGAGGGAGAAACAGTCAAATAAAAAGCCTTTAGAAAAACTTAAAAAGAAGTTGTGCAGCATGAGAGATGGGTCATCCTGATGACTTCACGGGGAGCCTTTCCTTCACTCTCCTGCTCTGACCCAGCTCATAGCCTCAAACTTTCACATTCAGAGGCCCCACATGACTGACTTTCCTTCTTCTCCAGGAATTCAGCTTAGATATGGGACAGGGAGTGGGCTGCCATGTGGAAAGGAATCTGGAAGTGTGTCCTGACCTTACGTTGTTAGGCTGGGGAGCCCAGGGAAACGAGAGGGTTTCTTTTGCTTATGTCAGGGTGGAAGGAAGGTGACTGTCTGAAATGATACACAACTGCAGAGTTTCTGCCCTTGGCCAGATTTCTCCCAATCCTCTTCTCAGTCTAGAGGAGCGTCAGATTTATGATCAAACACAGAAACAGGCTAAGCTAGGAAGGAAGAAGGCAAATGAGAAGGAATGCGGGTGAGGTCTCACCTGTTTTGCAGATTCCCACCCACCATTATATGTTCCAGACAGAAGGCGAGAACATGGACCTGCTAACAATGGCTTAGAATGCAGAAAAGCAATAAGAAAGACTTCCATACTTCTGCCTTGAAATGTACTTTTATAGGCAGTGGATCCCATCACCACTGTTTTCAGTAGCCAGTCACAATGCGCCCTGCACACCTCCAGCCACAGTTGTTACCAATCTTGAGCCTATCACCCAATTCCAGTGTTAGACTTCACTTTCCAACCTATAACTGCACCCCTCTGACACCTTGCCTTACATTTTAAATCCCATATTCCACATGGACCAGAGGTGCTCTTTTTCTTTTTAGTAACATGGGTATCCATCCTTGCTACTCCCGGCTCTCCTGGAACTTGAGAATATACCCCCCAGTGCTAGACAGCGTGGCTCGTACTTGCTCTGGACATAACCCTAATCCTGAGAAAGGCAAAAGTACATATAAAGTCACAAACAAACATCTGTGAAGTACTGATCCAATAAATGACCAGAATGATTGGCTGAACGGTGTAATTTGTTACTGTGTGACAGCAGCAAGTCTCTCAAGCTTGGGAGACTTCAAGAATGGAGAGGATTACATCAGCAGTAAAATGGAAAGAGAATGTTTCTGTGTCTTTTCTTTTGTCGACATCATAGTTCTATATAAAAATGGAGGACATTTTACATAATCTGCAGTGTATGCATTAGAAAAGCATAAATTATAAATCTGAATGCACATAAAAGGGAAGGGTACGTTTTTGCTGTTTTTATAGCACTATCTGATTTTATTTATTCTACCAAGAAATATGTTTTTACTTTATTTGGGCTGTTTTACTGTGTCAGCATTTAAAAAGTATGGAAAATAATATATCTTCCTCAAATTTAGTTAGTATTATTTTAGAGCAAGGGTCCTTAAACTGGGGTCCATAAATACCTCCCACCCCCACCCAGAAGTCCTTTGATACAATTCAGAGAGTCTGAGAATTTGGTTGGAAAAGTATTACATCCTCACTTTCACTACCCTCCAGCTGTAATTTAGCATTTCATTCAATTGTGAATAAAGACCAAAGAGCACACTAGCTTTGTCAGTATCTGTGACTTTGTCACCAATAGAAATTACAAGTATTTTCACATCTCATTACAGTTGTCTCGGATAACTCAAAACATAATTTATATTTTTCTCTCGTTTGAAATTATAGCTATTATTAGACCACTACTAGATCTCGGTAATTAATGCATTCATAAACGAGGACCTATATTATTATATCACACATTTTTAACATTCATAATGGCATTTCGATACAATTGATTGCATTTGAAATCCTATGTATTTTATTGTATGCATTTACAACACTGTTCTGAAAAGAACTCCATGGGCTTTCTATACTATTGAAGGGGTCGATGACACCAAAACAAACAAACAAACAAACAAAAAAAACAACCCAAACAAACAAACAGAGTTAGGAATAGCAGTTATAAATAAATTATAGTATTATCCCAACTCCCATATCATTTAGGCAGTAGGAGGGATAAGTTCTAGGGACTCGTCAGATATAAATATGCTTTATGAACTCTGCTTCCTCATTCCACAAACCAGACAAGCAATCAAAGTAGTTTTTTATTTTTTATTTTTTTGCTTCTCAGTGCTAGAATTATCACAAGCTCATTATAAGTCTCATTATCCAAATGTTAGATGTTTTCTGTGGGATCTGTGGTTATCAAAAACAAAAAACAAAAAAGAAACACACACACAAAGCAATAACTGGAGTGGCCATATAATTTATTGTCTAAACCAGAGACTGAGAGTGAAAGAGACACTATTACTAGTTATGCCAGGACAACAGCTGTAAACTGGAACTGTCCCCAATGAACCATAAAGAATGACTGGTCACCCTAACAATAATTTAATATCATGTAATACTAGTAATATTTTTGCCTATTTCCACGTTTGAGCCATTCAGTCAAGCCTACTTGTCATAAAATATATTATTTTAGAAAGTAGGAGAAGTCTACTGATTAGCCCTATAGAGAGCTCCTGTGAATAAGTCTTGATTGCAGGATTCCAGATCTGAGTTATGTGGGGTCAAGAAGACAGAGCGTAGTATCTTTGTCTTGGGCTTCAGTAGCTAAATTTTAATCTAGTCTGGCTGAACAGATCCAATGGTTTACTTCAATTCAGAGGAGGTATACAGGATATTTTTTGATACCTGGCATCAAAGATTTGTTAATAGGGCCTTTTACATAATAATTCTAGATTATCACTTTTTTCACCTTAAGTCACATACATAAACATGACCATTTAAGACGACATTGCCATTACATTAAAATCCTTAGTTCTCCTATCGGCTCACTGTTAGCGAGAATTACCTCCTAGTAAGTCATGTAATTAATCATACAGCATGCCAGCTGTTTGTATGTAATAAATCTGATGTTCTATTACTCTCAACT
This sequence comes from Cynocephalus volans, assembly GCF_027409185.1. Taxonomy (NCBI): domain Eukaryota; kingdom Metazoa; phylum Chordata; class Mammalia; order Dermoptera; family Cynocephalidae; genus Cynocephalus; species Cynocephalus volans. The sequence continues at coordinate 33,049,225 of NC_084475.1, forward strand.
ATGGGTATTAAAAAATATGAAGAAGATGGGCAACACCGGGAAAGAGTTACAACTTACTCAACACACCAACCAACAAATCATTTTATAACATACAAATAATTTAATAGTAGAATAGTAAAGCATATATAAAGCACTATAAATTCTATCTATAATTAGATGTAAGTCCCCGTTATCTGTGTGAGGATTATCACTGCATAGTCTTTCTCCCAGCCCAGTGTGCACTCATCCCCTTTACCGCCCTGGCCTGCGTGCTTCCCTGTATGTCCTTGGTGGCTCCCTGTAGCTTCCTAAGGAACCACAGGAAGTCTCCTAGCAACACACAAATTTTTACCTGCTGGGGATGTGAAATAATAGGAAATCCAACTAGATGATTACTGAGGTTCCTTGAAACTTAAAGATTCCATGATTGTGAAACCGGTACAACAAATATGCTGATGAAAATGTTAAATATTATTTAAATGTATTAAATACTAAAATATTTAAACAAATTTCAAGATCTAATTCCAGACTATTAGGTTAGCCATGACATTGGTTCAACTGCATTCATGCCTTCACCTGTCAGTGGTTTCAATCAAGAGGCATCCCTTTTAAGGAATCTGTAAGTTGAACGCAGTACAACAGAAGACTCCTAACACTATCCCAACAAGTTTTATTCTGCCATCTGAAAACACTGAGCTTTCAAAATAAATGAGGACGAGTCATTGAAAAAAATTTGTCTAAAAATTAAGTTTAAGATTTTATATTCACTGCAGGAAGGTGAAAAGAAAAAGTTTGCTGGAGTTTAAGGAATGTCCACTTCCAGGAAGTTGCAGTAGGTGCACTTATCCCCATGCTTTCCATTAAGCACAACTAAAAACACTGAACATTATATATAAAACAAACATAAAAATACTCAGAAAGTTGGAGAGAAGGTAAACGAGCTAGGGACCTCACTGCCTCAGAAACATCATGGTAGTGAGTTCTCTGGGTTTTCTTTTTGCCTTTTATATTCTAGAGTTGGAGCAGCAGTCAGCACTCCAGAGATATCCAAGGGAGCTGACAAAAAAGACATGATGAAAACCTGCTGGCTATAGCCAAAAGACCAAGAAAGGGCCATCCTTGCAAGACAGAAAACGTTTTGATGATAATCATATTACATCAACCAAACATCACAGAATAAAAACTATATCCCCCTCTCCCATCTACAGCAGCAAAGGCCAAATGGGGAGCTAGACTTCTACCCCTGTAAGGCTGTAACAACATGCCTAAACACCCCACTAGGATAGTTTCAGAGGTCAAAGTGGGAGTCAGGACTTTCATCCCTGCCAACTGGTAGCAAGACCCTCCCCACCATGGTGTCAGTGGAGACCACATGGGGACCCTAGACTTCAACTCCCATATGTCAGTAACAAGGTGCCTATCTACCCTCCCACTTAGATGGTGTCAAAGGAGAGAAGCAGGACTTTTCCCATCTCCTGATGGTACCACAGTATCAGCAGAGACCACATGGGAGGCAAAACTCCCACTCCTATCTAGCAGAAACAAGGAGAGCCCTTCAGGTGTTAACAGACTCTAAGTGGGGAACTAGGGCTTCTACCTCCACCTACAAGTAACAAAGTCATGTTCCTGTTTCCCCTGCCATGTCAGTTCAGAGGAAGCTAGCTTAAGCAGAAAGTTTAGATAAGATCTAAAGTATTATAGCATAATATGAAAATGTACAGGCTTCTGTAAAAAATCACTGGTCATACCAAGTACCAGGAAGATCCCAAACTAAATGAAAACAACAATTAATAGATTCTAACACTAAGAAGACAGAGATTCTGAAATTATCAAAGATTTTAAAGCAATCATGACAAAAATACTTTAACAAGCAATTACTAAAGAAATTTTAAAAAGGAATAAAAAAGAAAGCCTCAACAAATAAAGTTAGCAAAAGAAGTAAAAGATATAAAGCACAGCCAAATGGAAATTTTAGCACTAAAAAACACAATAACCAAAATAAAAAGCTCGGTGGACAGGTTGAAGAGCAGAAAAGAAGGGACAGAAGAAAGAATCAGTGAACTAGAAGACAGAAAAGAAAAATTACCCAATCTGAACAACAGAGAAGACAGACTGGAGAAAAAAGTTAACAGAGTCTCACAACAGAAGATCATCCATGGAGTTTTAGGAGAAGAGAAAGAGGCCAAGGATGAAAAAGAATTCAAAGTAATAAAGGCTGAAAACTTCCCAAATTTGGCAAGAGACATAAACCTACAGATTTAGGAAGCTAAGCAAATCCACACGGGATAAATCCAAAAAAAAGTCATGCCAAGACACATCACAATTATACTTCTGAAAACTAAGGACTAAGAAAAAGTCCTAAAAGCAGTTAGAGAAAATCAACACCTTACTTGCAGGAGAAAAATTTTTCATAATATCAGAAACTATGGAGGTTAGAGGAAGTGGCACAATATTTTCTGAGTACTGAAAGAAAAGCACTGTCAACTCAGAATCCCATACTTACCAAAAATATTCTTCAGGAATAAAGGGGAAATCAAGGCATTCTTAGATAAAAGAAAAGTAAGAAAATTTGTTATCAGCAGACCTACCCCAAAAGAATGGCTAAAGGAAGATCTCCCAACAGAAAGGAAATGATAAAAGAAGAAACCTTGGAATGTCAGGAAAGAAGAAAAAACATAATAAGCAAAAAATGGGTAAATACAACGGGTTTTCTTCTCTTCTTGAGTTTTCTAAAGTATCTTTGATGGTTGAAGCAAAAATATAACACTGTCTAATATGGTTCTAAATGTAAGGCAACCATATTATAAATGGGAGAGGGTAAAAAGATGCAAAAGGAAATAAAATTTCTGTATTTCACTGAACTTGTAAAATGATGACACCAGTATAGTAGGATAACTCATATAAATATAGTGTATCACCTGGAGGAGCCATTAAAAAAATTATACAAAAAGATATACTCAAACACATTATAGATAAATCAAAATGGAATTAAATTTTTAAAATATGGAATTATGAAAAATGTTTGAGTAAACCACAAAAAGGCAGGAAAAAGAAAAGAGAGAAATAAAAAAACAGAAAACAAAATAAATAAATGAAAGGCACATTTAAGCCTTACCATGTCAATAATTACATTAAACTTAAAATAAGTAGATAAATGCAACAATTATAGTTGGAGATTTCAACATGCCTCTTTCAACAACTGACAGAGCAACTAGACAGAAACTCAGCAAGGATGCAGAGGAATTCAACAACACCATCCACCAGCAGGATCTAATTGACATTTGTAGAACCCTGCACCCCAAAACAGCACAATACACATTCTTTTAAAGTGCCCACAGAACATATACCAAGATAGAACATATCCAGGGCCATAAAACAAGTGTCAACAAATGTAAAAGAATTGAAATTACGTACCGTATGCTCTTTGATCACAATAAAAACAAAGAAGAAATCAATAACAAAAACACAACAGAAAAATCTATAAACACTTCTAAATACGCTTAAATACACTTTAAAAGGTAAATACACTCCAAAAATCCATGAATCAAAGAGGAAGTCTCCAAGGAAATAAAAAAATACATTAAACTGAATGTAAATAAAAATACAATATCTAAATTTGTTGGACTCAACCAAAACAATGCTGAAAGAACAATGTGTAACATTAATGCATACTTTAGAAAAGAAGAAAAGTCTCAAATCAGTAATCTAAGCTCCCTGTCTGATAACCTATACAAAGAAGAGTAAAACATACCCAAAAGAAGCAGAAGAAAGGCCATAATAAAGATTAGAATAGAAATCAATGACATGTAAAACTAATAAAAACAATAAAGAAAATTAATAATATAAAGAGCTGGTTCTTGACAAATATCAATAAAGTATACAAATCCCTAGCAAGATTGACAATGAAAAAAGAGAAGACACAAGTAGGGAGTTTTTCTGTACAAAAAAAAAAAAAAAATTATCTCAGAAATATAGAGATGCAGGAAGAAACAAACAGCAACAAAGAGGTTATATATGTGGATGGATCGAAATTAATATTTATTGTTAAAATCAGTAATAATAATCTCTTACAGGATTTAAAGTATAAGTATAATTTAAAACTATGACAATAATAACACCAAAGTCAGGAGGGGGATAACTGGGAGGTGCTGATTTTAGAATATGGCCACAAATTCTTCGATGCTCCATCAAAGAATTGATAGACTATCCCCTTTCCTTGAGTCTGGGTGGACTTGTGATTGCTTAAATCAACAAAGTGTGGTACAAGTGACCATACATGACTTTCCAGGCTAGGTCCCAAAGACCCTGCAGCTTTTGCCTTTCTCTCTTGTTCTTTGAGCCCTGAGCCACCATAGAAAAAGTCTGACTACTCTTAGGCCATCATTCTGGAGAGGCCACATACAGGGTCTCTGGGTTTCCGAAATGGCTGATTCACAGAATTCATGAAAATAGTGAGTTCGTTACTATTCAATGCTGCTAGATTTTAGGATAGTTTCTTACACCGCAGAGATAACCAGAATGTAGAGTTACAGTCATCTCATGTCCTGGAAGTGTCTGGGGGAATAGTAAAAGAGCTTGTTCCTATTAGAGTACGATAAGTCAAGGATGTACTTGTATTATTTTAGATAATCTCTAAAAACGTAGGGAAGTATATACAAGTATATACAATTAAGTTGCATATGCAAATAGCTCTCAGCAAACTCCTCATCAATTACAATTGCTACTTCAGTTTTTGTTTGGGTTTTGAAGGTAGCCTCTTGAAAAGCTTCTCTGGAGAAGTCAGTGCAGTATTTTAGGGAAGGCTTATGAAACAGCCAGTGTCAGTTTCCTGTACTACCTTCATAGCTGTCACCATCACCAAACCTGCATGCACTCCCTCAACATGGAAAGCTGTCTCAAGTGTGGATGACATAAGTGGCATGAAAATGCCCAGTGGCCAACGGTTTTGTCCAGATCTTATGGAAATGTAAGATCCTGAAATAAATACTGGAAAATCTCTTTCCAGTTTTAGTTTCAGCAAAAGGAGAAGCAGAGTTCTAGCTCCACCCCTGCCACTGTTTAGATCTGTGACCTGGGAAAAAAAAAATCACTTAAAATTTAAGATTCAGTTTTATAGGATTGAGAATCTTGCAACCAAAAAAGATGAACTTTTCCAATCCATTATACAATGTAAATCATAAAATAAAAAGGTTGTACAAGATCATCACTCAACCTCTCCAAATTTTAAATTCAGTAAGAAAATATTTGCCTTTGCAAAGAACGTAGGTTTTAGTCTCTGGACATAAAGCATTGAGAGTTACAGTTCAGTACCTAAACACAATCCCCCCCCCCACCTTCTACCAATTATTCTCTTACTACTCTACGTTCTCTCTCCCTTACCCCCACAACTACAGATATATGAAAGTTATAATTTTCAGTAAAAGACTCATGCAGATTCGTAGCAGAAGCTACAAAGATTTGAAAATTAAACTGCAAACAGACAATTAACCCACAAAATAGAGCTCATACAATATTTGTTTCTAATTTCTAGTTACATGTCAGCAAAATGAAGATGTAGCAATGGTGGATAATATCTGCTTGAAAGAAATTTGCTACAAGCAAGAAAAACTGTCATTTCTACATCTCATTTTTTTCACCCAAAGCACAGGAGATATGCAGATTCAGAATCAACTCTAAAACATCCAGTGAAGAACTAAAGTCAGGTGGGGATTAAGAACCCTGAAGAATGAGCACGACTATTTGAATAAATTACATTTTTTGAAAATATGCATCTCAATGTAACAGGACATTGAGGGGACTTCCTGCCTCAGTTTCAACCAAGGTGTGAAAATAATAGCAGATGCCAACAGGAGTCGTGATGCTGTAGGAGACTTGCATAGAAGAGAGACTGAGGACCTATTGGATCATGCTTTAATCCCTCATCCATAATGAGGGTACAATAATTGTCAGGATCATGCAGAGAGCCTGATTAGTGCTGTGACAGGTGAACTCAAGGAGTGAATACTAAATTAGGGAGCAGTCTGATTTTCAGCATTTATTGGTGGCAGAAAAAACAGGAGACTTTCTCATGGACTAGATGTGGATAATGAATAAAACAAAGTTGTGTTGGGTTGTTGTAGATTCAATACAGAGAAGGCTGCTTAAGGGAAATCTTAGCAGATAGAAGCCCAAAATTTCTTAGGGTTTTGAAAGGAGCAAGCAACCAGACAGAATAGATATAGATCAATGAAACAGTGATTACACATCCCAGCAACTGGGAGGAGCATGTTTCCCCAAGCTTTTCATAACTGCCTGCAAGTGTAACACAATATTCCAAGAATGCCAGTCAGGTGCACACTTCCTGGCATCCCATAAGTCTCTTCCCTTCTGCCACTCAAAATCCAGAGGGTTCAGAAACCACAGGAATCAAGCTGAAGAAAGAAGAGAAAAGAAAGAAAGTAGAAGCCCTACGTGGGACTGGGGAGAAAGTAATCTTAAATCAAGTTCGGAATTTTGATTATTATATGGCCTGGACTTTCAATAACCTAAAAGTAATGAGTAAAGTCATGAGACTGCTAAGTTTCCATCCAAGGCAGGAAAAGAACATGCCATACTGAATACATTTTCAAAGGACAATTAAGGCCAAAATTAGGTTGCCTCATGATTATATCCCAAGAACTCAGTTTGTTCAACATACTAGGGCCATTAGTTATCTACATATTTTAAGCCTTTTTTGCCTGAATTATCCAAATAATTGTCTTAATTTCTCCTAATTTTACCAATACAAATGTAAACTGAAGATTTTGCTGTTTCATTTTTTAGTTCTAGGGAATTTTTATTTCAAATAACAGGTATAATATGTTGGTATAAAAGAATAGTGCAAAAAAATAAAATGGAAGAAACTAGCCTTAGACAACATTTCTTATCTTTAAGGACTGGCGACTTCCCATTTGTTAAATTTTTATCATTTGTTAATACATCAATTGACAGTGTATATTTATCATATGCCAAGTGTTATTTTAGGCTTTGAAGAAAAAATTAACAGAAGTACAAGCTATTTGCTGTGCTCAAGTTGTTGATTATCTATTTCTAAAATCATTGTTTAATAATATGTTGGTCTCACTAGATGAGGATAATGTTCTGACCACTCTGTATTGTTTCTCCAGTTGCTACAATGGTTTCATGCTCAGACATCCTCTGCAGACCATCCAGTCCACACTAAGTATCAGCACGATGCATTGCACAAAGGTGAGCCGGAATTGGCTAACCCCTCCTGCCAGGATTCAGAATAGCAGAGAAACCCTTCATAAAAGTCGACCCTAATTTCTATGAGGATTTTGCTCAAATTCTCTGCAGTTTTTCTTAAAACAACGTAATTCTCCCTAAGAAGGAAGAATCATGTGTATTGATGTATTCTTATGGGCAAATAGAATCTGTTTTGACTACATATATATTGTATTGAAAGACTAAGGATATCGTCTTAGCTACAGAAGAAGTTAGTTTGAGTGCTATATATCTATAACTCCTTAATGCTAATATGCAGTATTTCCCAGTGCGTGCCTTCTATCTTTATTGTCTTCAAATAATAGAACTTGCATCAGGATACTTCCCTTTGCATTAAGCGAATGGGCTAGAATTCACCAGCCAAATGCAATGACACCTAGTTATGGTAACTTCATTTTACATCCAGATAGTAGAAAATGTATCTCATTAATTTCGTATTAATTCCACTGATTATATTTCTGGGATCTGATAGCCTGCACTGAAGATTTTCCTCTTCTCTCTGCCACAAGAAATACATTTCAAATAAGCAGATCTACATAAAACTCCATTGTGGAGTGCACATAGTGGGTATTCAATTAATGCTTACCAAACTGTGAAGAGCCCTGTAGTAGTATACAAATGCAATCAATATAGTAACAGTGATGTGCTCACTACATATGGGAGTAAATAAGTTCATTTTTGATTATCTGTTTGCTTGTGGTGAGTGAGGGATTCCATATGTATTTTTATCAAGCTGATCACTTCCTGATGTATTTTTTCCTGATGAAGATATGAAAGAACATCCTAAATAGATTAGCCCACGGTTTACTGAGGACATACTTATGGTATAGGTGAACAAAAAGATGGTCATCTCTATTTAGAAGCCCTGCACACCCATGAAGTAAGGCCAACTTGTATATGTTGAAGGCTTATTTTGAAGTATCTCTCTAAGCCACATCGTCAGTAACAAAGTGAATCAAATCATGTTCATCACATGTATATGTAGGGATGTCACAACAAAAATATGTGAGCTGGGCTTAACTAGTATATGAAAGTTCTATTTGTGCTTGGGTTAGAATTTTGAATTGAGCAACACCTCAGCAAACTGAAATAGCCAGATGCACATTTCAGACACGCTGCATTCGCGTTCCCATCCACCAGGTTGAAAACCTCCACCAGGTTTCCTTCCTTCTGGGTAAAAAGGAATAGGAAGACACAACTTCCATGCCTGCCCAACTCCCAAGTGCAAAAAGGACACTTGAATCAAGAGGGACAGGATAACAATATCACCTGCAACAAAGGAAACTCTCAAGAAAGATAAAATAAGCCACATGTTCTAAAGTAACCCACAAACAGCAAAATTATGACCTTGCTATATTTATACACATGGGTACAGTTTTCACACACTATTATGGTCTCATATTATATATCTTTAAATCATCCAGCAAAAGTTTCTGCCTCCGCCTAACGCTGGCTCTAATTTAGGATGAACAACTACTCTCATAAAGAAAAACTGCTGCTGCTGCTGTTTATTAGGCTGCAGAAAGGTCTCACTGACTAATGTCCCAGGATTAAATGAATGTGGAATAATAAGAGCTGATTTATTTGTGCTCTGCTAGGATAAAGCTGCCACTGATTTTACAAGAAACTATTCATCTGAGGCCCACTATAGCTAGTAAATTGTGGCTGTTGCTGAAATTAGTCTCCAGGCCTTCATGTAATCTACAGTGTGAAGTAGCAGTGTGGTAATAAAGCCATTGTGGGCACTTGGTTTTTTTAAAAGGTCCCCCTTTTATCTCCATCTTCAGGGATTCTAAAAGTCAACCTTCTGAGATCTCTTTTGCAAATTCACCTGTCCCTTGCCCACAAGCTGCATTTTTAGCTCCAGAATTTAAAGCCAGAATTAAAAGTATATAGTCCCCAATAAATAAACACCAAAGCAGTCACATCTCTCACCTCAGATTTTTCTTTTTAGCCCAGTGTACAAGGAAAGCATTCCTCAGGCTCTGGGCATACACACAGTGGCAGTAAGAATGAAGCAGCCTCAGGACAAAAAGAGTAGCAAAAGAGAATGGCTATCCCATCTCTTAAATGTGTTTGGACCTTCTGCCCTCCAAGCCTATTTCCCAAATTTACTGATACCCATTTTATGCAGGGGCTTGGTCCAGGCATATCCACTAAATAAAACATTAAAACAAACCAAAGGAAAAGCCCAGCTAACAGACATCAGCAAAAAGAGGTGTAATTACTGAAGCCATGACCCCCCTATGAATGCTACAGGGAACTTTGGAGACAGCAGTAACCACTCTCTACCCCCTCTAGCATAAAAGCTTTTCGAGAGTAAGAATCTTGTTTTACACACTGCTGTCTAGCTTATTCTGGCTCACAGTAGTTATTCAATTGTTGAACTGAAGAACAAACAGTATTTTAACTTCAGAACCAATTAAAATAGCAATTGCTTCTCTGAGGAATAGTTACCTCCATGTTATAATTAACGGTACCGTCAGAAATCATTTTTGAGTTGCTCTTCATTTTATGTGGCCTCTCTTGTCAGCTCATTTTTGTAAGCACAATGCTCTGCATACTTTGTCATCAAGGTGATGAGAATAATAACTACAACAATAATAACAGCAAACCCGAATAGTCATTACCCTGTGCCTGGCATTGGTTTAAGCACCTTATACAGTACTATCTCATCAGCTTTTTGGAACACCTTTGTTAGGAAGGGATCTTATTAGCCCCATTTTTCAGTGAGAAGATTAGAGTGCAAGAAGATACGAAATGTGCCGAAGGGTTGGCTCTCAGGTCAGTGTGCATAACCACAGCCTACACACACACACACACACACACACACACACACACACGCACACACGCACGCATGCACACATGCACACACACACACAGAGGTATGGGAAATATAAGCATGTACACCTTACAAGTTTTCTGAGAACTCCTTATTCTAGCAGTGTCCAAGACATTTGGTCCTCATTATTAAATGTCAGCAGAATGTAAAACAGAGTTTATTTTAGTGCTCACTCTACCAAAGCAAGTACCATTGTGCCTAAATTTGGTTCCCCCAACTGTACTTTCCCTGGTTGCAAAATTGTCATCTGGATTTCTGTCTATACATCCTTTTTCTGAAACACTCTTTGACTAGAAATAGAATTCTTGTCTGTCTTGAATCCCCACCATGTTTCCAACTTACTTTCCTCCTCCCCACAACTGCTCACAAGACCCCACAACGGAGGACTTCGTATTGTGAGAAAATTTGTTATCACTAAATAGACCCCAGCCCAGTCACACTCTGAATGACTTGCCTGAGGAAAAAGAGAGGGATTGGAAAAATTCAGCATCCCAATTCTGATGTGTGGCAACACACCCTTACTTATTCTGACATCTTGATCCAAGTCACCAGATTCCAGGAAAGGAAGATCAGCTGGTATCCACTCTGACTACAGTGTTTTCCCTTCTTAGCTAGACTAGAATGGACACAGGCTTCAATGTGCTTTTCTCCAAAGCATATAATAAATTTATCCTCACCCTTCATGGATGAAATAATCTGTTTTATGATGGTTCATTCTGGTTTGTGTCGAATGCTAGGATTTCATTATCAACTTTAAGAGAACAGGGTCAGGGGAGCAAGTGGAATCCATTTAGCAGGTGCTAGAACTTCAGCCTGGGGTTTACTTGTAACTGTCATAGGTTCAAAGTGTTTGCTATGCTTTAGGACATCCTCTCTAATGCACACTCAAAATTCCTTAGATATCACTTCTCACCTGCCATGGAATTTGATTCTTGGCTTTAGCCATTGTGACAAAGCTAGAAGTTAGTAGAAGTTTTGTGCCTATTGTTTTTTCCTTTTTCTCATCAATTCTGTCTTTACTAACACATAAGCTGTAGAGGGTTAAAAATCTTGATTCTCATTTGATTTTTAGACAGGGCTCTTCAGCTAAAAAGCTTATGGGACAAACGTCCTTAACTAGGAGGCAACAGCCTGCAGCTAGCGGGGCAAAAGACCTTCTAATCAATTCTAATCAAGTAAATGTTGATTCTCAGTTGATTCTTAGATAGAGTTTTTAGTTAAAAACTTATGGGACAAAAGTCCTTAGGTAGGAGGCAAGAGCCTACAGATAGGGGGCTAGAGCTCATTTACTCTATTCTAATCACTGTTTAGGGATGGGATTATGTACTTTGATTATTTAACATATTGATTGTTGTTAAAAGATGTTGAAAGAATGGCTGTAAGGAAAAATGTGAAAAAATGTTTGCTAAGGGCAAGCTGTTTGTTGGTGAAAACTTTAGAGACAATTGTACTTAGATGTAATCATAAGAATGTAACTCTTGCTTAAATCATTTAAAGAGAGGTTATATTTTAGGTTGGATAATGACCACAGTTTGATCAACTTAGCTTTTCACAAATTGTACTTTGGAATGTCACATTGTTAATTTTAATGATGTTACTAGTTTCTATTGTTTAAGCTATACTTAGCCATAGATAACTTTTGTCACGTTGCCCATGTCTTTGTGTTCTTTTGAAATGATTGAATCAACTGATTTTTCTTGTGAAACTTCCTTGTCTTTACAATAAAAACAGAAGCTAACTTTGAATTGGGACTGCACCCAGTTTCTCCTAACAGAGGAGTTGATGAAGTGCATTCCCTTCGGGCTTCTCATTGCATTCACGTTGCTTTGAGTAACCTTTTTTGCATCTCCGTTATACAGTGAGAGTGTAACATAAACAAAGGCTGTGTTTCCAAGATCTACTTTCCCTACCCCTTCCCCTTAATTCCAGGATTTCAATATAAACATTTTGTTCTTAGTTAAGAGCTGTTGCCTAGGTCCTTGCTGCTCAAATGTGACCCTCAGATCAGAAGCATTGGCATCACAGGGAGCTTCTTAGAAATGTGCAATCTAAGGTCCCGTGTTACACCTACTGAATCAGAGTATGCATTTTAGAAGATCTCCAGGTGGATGCACATTGGAGTTCTGAAGTACATACAGAGGTAATACAAAGCTTAAGTTAATAGTAAAAGGCTGAACAAGCCAGTGCTTTAGATAAGCAACAACATTAGTCCTGTTGTAAAACTGAAGATTGACTTAGAATTAGCCAGTTTTGCAAAGGTTGCAGGCAGCACAGAAAGAGGAGACCATGTTCAGAAGTGTTATCACCTACATTTTGGGACATCTTCTACAGAAGAAGCAGAGGAAAGAAAACAAGTTTTATAGAGGTGGTCTCTGACTTACAATGGTTCAACTAACAATTTTTCATCTTTACAGTGGTGTGTAGGTGATATGCACTCAGTTGAAACCATACTTTGATTGCCCATACAACCACTCTGTGTTTTGCTTTCAGTACAGTATTCAATAAATTGCATGGGATATTCAACACAATTATAAAAGAGACAGTGTTAGATGGGTCTGCCCACCTGTAGGCTAATAGAAGTGTTCTGAGCACATTCAAGCTAAGCTAGGCTAAACTATGATGTTTGAGAGGTTAGGTGTATTAAATGCATTTTTGATCTTTGATATTTTCAATTTACCATGGGTTTACCTGGACCTAACCTGATTGTAAGATGAGGAGCATCTGTATTATTCATTCTCTCTTCTAAGGATAGCGACTGATACTTCTCAAAGTTATTTTTACAGCTCAGTGGAGACGATAATTTGAAGGAGCAAGATGACCGCTTTATTTTCTTCCTCGCATCACTGCAGTGTGTAGCACCAGAACGTCTCCAAAGCCCACCCCCGTTCTGGTGAGGAGAGGGGCCACACACGCCGACTGTGCAACCAACTGCTCTTGGGGCTTGTAAGAGTTCTGGGAGACCTGCCTCTTCTCCAGGAGAGAATTCTGTGGATGTACTCCTCTTCTCTCTGAAAGGGCCATGTACATATCTACTTATACTTCTGCTGAGTCTTCATTTTTATTATAATTTGACCACCTCTCTTAAAGTCATTTTGAGTCACTATACCTCTTGCAGGTTTCTCACTTAGCTATTCCAGTCTTTTGAGTGAGCCATCCCAAAGGTATTGTGTAGAAAAATACATGTTATTATTAAAGAAAGTCATAAAGCTTGAATATAGTCGAAACTGATTGAGCAAAGGATAATGAATACTTTCTTTGAGGTTGGTGTTAGGGTCAATCTATTGAGTCACAGAAGTTTGTCTTGAAGCCTCCAAGCCAGAAAATATACTAAAAATTCTTATTAATCAGGATTTTTATAAAATCCCTTGAAAACTAATCCACAGTTAAGACATAATCCTAGTATAGTTAACATTCAATTTATTCCAAAATGTTTTACTGAGTGCTACAAACATGTGTGGCTTAATATTTATCTTGTTCTTAATAATAGAGCATAGTGGTTAAGAGAACAACCTTCCCAGCCTTACAACCATGACCTCCCTGAGTCTGGGCCAGTTATAGGAGAAGCTTGTTTAGCCAATGAGATTGGAACTGGGAGTTGACTAGCTAAATAAAATTTTGATTAAAGCAGAAAATATATTTTTTAATTGAATCTGAAGTATTTTCTTCCATTTTATTTTAAATAATGTAAATTCAGTTTTCATTCTTTATTATAGGACACAGTCTTTTCTTGGAATAAGAGTCCACTAATTGGAGTTCCTCATTGATTTTCTTGCATAAATCTTTTTCATAATGTGTTATCTATGATTTACTATTCCTGAATGTGATAAAGAACTTAACATTTGGCAATCAAGAGCAGAGCACAGGAAATTGCTATATTTTTATCTCTTCTAAGAATTTAATATATTTTGCCTACAACTAATATAATAACAATGTTTTAGCTACTTGTATGTAGATTCTCCAGAGTTTCCAACATAATTTTCATAGAAATAATAATCATGTCTTTGCATGGTAACAATTCATCATTCTTCATAATATTTAATTGAATGACAGTCACTATCAAAACTACCTCTAGAAACAGAAACAGGAGTCCCTGTGCTGGGCCCATGCTCTGGAAACTCAAATTTTAGTCCTGCCTTGCCATCCTTCCCTCACTCAAGCCATAGAAATATACTCACTAGAGCCTACATGCCCCTTTCTAAACCATGTTCCCTGAAATTTCCTGACCAAATACCTGTGGATGTGAACAAAGCTTGGAAGCATGGGTTAGGGTGCTGAAATACTACGTGAGACCTCTGGTAGTATGAGAAAGATTAGAGGTTGGAAGACAGGGAGGAAGGCTGCAGGGCAAGAGCTACAAGCTGGCGGGGATGGGACATCTCTCTGCATCACCATATTTTGCATGTAACACCAAAAATTTTAAGAAGTGAAAATTTGACCTTGGCCTTCTCGGTCATTATGAAAATTTATTTATCAAGTAAGGGGGATAGAACACACTTCTTTAAGAGTTTGTTATTTTGAGAAATTTTTCACAAGAAGACATACAAATGGCCAAGGAGCACATGAAAAAATGCTCAACATCACTAATCATCAGGGAAATGCAAATTAAAACCACAATGAGATATCATCTCACCCCAGTTAGAATGGCTATTACCAGCAAGACGGAAAATAACAAATACTGGCAAGAATGCAGAAAAAAGAGAACCGTCCTATATCATTAATGGGAATGTAAATTTGTACAACAACTGTGGAAAATAGTGCAGAGATTCCTCAGAGAACTAAAAATAGATCTACCTTATGGCCCAGCTATCCCACTAGTGGATATGTACCTGAGGAAAATGAAATCAATATATCAAAAAGACACCTGCACTCCCATGTTCATCACAACCCTGTTCACAATAGTCAAGAGATGGAGTCAACCTAAATGTCCATGAGTGAATGAATGGACCAAAAAATGTGGTATATACACAATAGAATACTACTCAGCTATAAAATGAAATGATATCCCATCATTTGCAGCAACATGGATGGAACCGGAAACCATCATGTTAAGTGAAGTCAGGCACAGAAAGACAAATACCACATGATTTCACTCATATGTGGAATCTGGGACACACACAAAAAAACACCCAAAAAAGTGGTTCTCATAGAAGTAGATAGTAGAATAATGATTACTAGAAGCCAGGAGGGAGGGCAGTGAGGAGGAGGAAAAGAGGTGGACTAATGAATACAAAACCATGCTACTACCCTAAGTGAGTCATCGTGCAGTACATGCATGTATTGAAATAATGCAATGTACCCCACAAGTACGTACAAGTACATTTTAAATTTTTTTAAAAAGATTTGATCACGGGCCGAGCCCGTGGTGCACTCGGTAGAGTGCTGCGCTGGGAGCGCGGCGATGCTCCCGCCGCGGGTTCGGATCCTATATAGGAATGACCGGTGCCCTCACTGGCTGAGTGCCGGTCACGAAAAAATGGCAAAAAAAAAAAAAAAAAAAAGATTTTACCACTTCTTAGCCTTTTGACTAAGTTCAAGTATAAAAGCAAAGAGTTTGTTATTTTGAATTTTATCTTTAAATATTTAGAAGCCAGGGATAGGGACCTCCATTTGCACTCTTGTCCATGGTCCCATTAATGGTAGAGTTAGGCCTAATTACAAGAAGAGATATAAGTAGTTTGGGACCACGCAGATGACTCTTGGCAGGTCCATAGCCCAGCTGGTAGGGGCAGTCATGGCCACAGCATATACTAGAGAATCCTCCTAGCCATAGACATGAAGAAGCCACGAGCACTACACATGGAATGGACACTACAGATGGAATGGACAAGTGGTATTGTAACTTAGCTGAGCCTATTAGAAAAACATGCTGGCTACCTCAAATGGATTAGTTACAAAGTGCAAGTATTGTTCATAAGCTTTCAAGTATTAAAGCCTATATGGTAAAGATAGAGACGTTTTCTGACCTCTTCCTATACCCTAACCTTCCCTGGGTCACACAATTGATAAAAGATGACATTTAACTTCTAAGCCATTATGACTTCAAGGATATTTCTGGCCATTGTTTTTACATACATAAGTTATTTTATATTTATGTTATAGGCTCTTTTGACTCCTAAGTGAGCAATTCTACTTCTATCACTGGAACTTTAACTTGTTCATTTCAGCTAACTTTTCACATTGATTATGGTGAACTGAGTTGCTTACAACCCCCACCTAAATCAAGTTTATCAAAGAATTTACAGAGCACCCCAGTATTCCCAAATATAATCTCTATGAGAATTACAAATAACTGTATCAAATTCACTTGGTCCAAGATACTATTTCATAGTAAATCTGCAATGAGACAATCATGAAGAGATTTCTATCCCAATGAAAGAGAAGTGAAAAGAAAACATCAGCAAAATTAAATCTATTTTTCACTATACATACAAATATATGTGTATATATATATGTACATACACATATGCATGTGTGTGTATAATTCAGACATTTCAAGTTTGTGGCCCCAGAGTTAAAATTAGTACAGACATCTGGCTAGTCCACAGTGTTTCAAACTTCTTGTGTTAGTTACCAAAATTTACAAATCAGGAGATCTCACATAAAAAACCAGATTTCCAATTTCTGTTGAAAACTGTGGAATCTGTTCACCCAGTCCACATTCCCTTCTGACAGCGATCAGCTAGAGTGGAGCAGCTGCATGAATTCTCTTGTTCCTCATGGTCACCAGCACTCCCTATAGTCTTATATCTTCTGGTTCAGTTATTTAATTATTTACCTGGACCCAGCAGCAATTTGAAAATACAGCTCCTATTCTAGATGGCTTGGTGTAATATAGATAAAATTAAAGTTTGATTTAATGGTTTCATGATTCAAGAAACTCTTTTATCACCTACAGATGTATAGGCTAGTCAATATTTACTGATGGTCAAATTATATGAGTTAAAATCAAAAGTTTTACAAGTTTATATTACGTTATACCAACCTCATTCCCCTTTGTCCTTTATAAGTAATAGAGTTTTCTACAAGATCACAGTAGGAAGTTATATTAATCTGACAAGATTTATGCTCCACATTGATTATTACAATACAACTCATTCCTGTGCAGTTCCCCAGCCCATTACTCTATTTTTCCAATTCAGTAAGTTAAGATGATGTGTGATGATTTTCACAGTTGCTCAGAGATGCTAGAGTGCACACCTTCTCTTACATGATCTTGGCAATTCAAATGAGTTACTTCCATCATTATTTCAGCATTTGAAATAGATTTTACACAGATGAGCAAAACTCAGGCAAATTTGCCATGAAGGTAACATGTCATTACCAAGCTTTATCTGCATTGTAAATTATCTAAGCAAATACAGATTCTTAACAAATGGGAGTTATGCTTTCTGGTAGTAATAAATAGTAAAAGACTAAAATCTGCTGTTTTCTTCTGTGATCATTAATCATGGTCATAAATCAATTAATAGTGTATATTCTTATAATCACTGGGTTTAGTCCTAGCTCTAAAATTATTTTTACGTCACTTAACAGAAGGGTGCCTTGGATGAAAATTCTCACAGAAATTCTAGCCTGTGAATGGGTGCTTTTTATAAATACAGTGTACACTAAGTGAGATATGATACACAACAACTTGTTTGGTTAGGGAAATAAAAAGGATAGAAAAGAGTGAGACAAAATTCTATAAGAGGTCATTTTAAGATTTTAACCCTCTGAAAAGCTTTCTTTTTGGTTAAGAAACAATAAAAACCCAGCTTTCTGGTTTTCACTAAATCATTTAGATGGACTACCTATTACTATAACTAATTCTTCTCATAGCTTGCCAAAATACTGAGCAAACCATGCTACCAGTGACATGCTTTAGTCTCCAGAAGAAATGTCAGTCATTCCCAAAGAATACCTGCTGTCTCTTCACCTTTTCCTAGCTACAGTTTGTTTTCTTTGTCCATTGGGCAAAACCTATCCACCTAGTAAGGCATCGGTTCCTTAAAAAAGGTCCACCTGCCTTGAAAATGTGCCAGAACCACATTTTCTAAAAATGCAGACTTTTACTCTGGGCCAATATTCAACTATGAAGTGGAACCAAATGAAGAAAATAGTGCTGTGCAAAGACCAATTGGACTTATTTTCATACCTAAATATGCCTCCATAACTCTTCTCGTAGCACACAAGCTTGTTAAGCCCTGGGAGTCTTTTCACTACATTTTAGAATGTTGATCATACAGAATTTTGTTCTGTACAGGGTAAAAACTCACCTGAGTGAATAAAACAGGCCTCCTCTATAAGGTAGACTATTAATTTGGAGGAACAAGTCCTAGGTACAAGTCCTTCGGAGTTCAAAGACCCTTGTGTTCACTGTTGCCTGATGAATTTAGGAGGGTAAAAATTAAAAAAAAAAAAAAAAGCATAGACAAATGCAGTCCTAAATTTCACAGTCAGCAAGGGATCAGCCTCCCCCATGCCATCTAGTATAAGAGAAAATGAAATTGATTAAAACATGATGCTAAAAATAAAACTAAAGCTGGAAAGAGTTCATCTAACACTAAAAGTTGTCAGGTATGGTATAGGCTAAACTGCTATAATAAAGAGACCCCAAAATGCAATGGCTTAATCAATACAGTTGACTTATTTCTTTCTCATACAGCAGTTCAGAGATAGGCAGTGAGTCATCCTCAAATGTGGCTTCTATCCTTGAGACCAAAGTGACTGCTTCAGAAAGTTGTCATTTCTCCAGCCAGCAAGGTAGAAGAGAAAGTGGCTGGGAAATAGCTTCCTCATTGACGTGTGACCTGGAAGTGGCACCCGCTGTTTCTGTTCACATCCCATCAGTCAAAGCTTGATATGTGGCCCTCATATCTAGCTGCAAGAGAGAGGGCAATAACTAGTGGTCACTAAATGTAAATCGTATCTAAAAAGCAGCATTGTGTGGGTGGATGTGCATCGGTCAGGATAGGCAAGGTGTTAGTCTCTAGCTAAGCCAGGATAAGGTGGTGGGAATTCTATCCTTAAAGACAGAAGGAAAAATGGATATCAAGAGATAATTAACAATGTCTGCTATACCAATAAAACTCAGATGCCTTTAGTCCCTTCGAATTCCCAAGGGCACACGAGTATACGAGTATATGATCAATAGCCAAGGGACATAAAGATTCACAAAAAAAAAAAAAAAAAAATCAAATACACAATTTCATCTAACTTTCTGGTTTTTCTTGAGTATACTTTCTCAGGTTACAGCCAGGTCTCTTCTCTTTTAGCACAGCTTTACAACTAAGTTCTACAATTATTCCAAAGTAATTACCTCCAATTGGATCTTACCTTGCCAAATAAAATAAATGTTTTTCCATGAAAATCTCAGGGAGTTGGTCCCTGCTGCTATCTTCTCCTGCTCTATCCTCTTCTACAACTTCCCGAGACTGGAAAGAAAGGTGAAACGAGGAATCATTGCTTTCCTTATCACTGCCCAGAGTAAATTAAAATAAAGCCCTATGATCCATCCTATGAAAATAAAAAGGCTTCTTCTTGTGTTCCATCTGAAAAAATAGTAGTATAGAGAAAACAAGCAATACTAAAAAGTCAACAAAAGAGAGAAAATAATTATGTTATAATAAAAAGGCAGGAAAATGAGCACTTTGCTATGTGGAATAGATGTTAACAGAGCCTGCTCAGTAGACACTGCAGAAGTCATTATAGTGATACTTACCAAATATTCTAGGTTCCCCTATTTGGGGCAAAAGTAAGGTTTACCTGTTGGCTCATTAGTGACTGGGAAGAGCTACTTCATTAGTTCTGCCCAGTGAGTTCTAATCAAAAAGGACGTGTGCCATTTCTAGACAGATTATTATTTTTTTCCCATTTTTTCTTTTATTAATATTATTATATTTTTACATTCTATGTTGTTGTGGAGCAGTTGGGAAGGACAGGGAGAGGGGAAAGGGGAAGGAAATGGGATGGAAGGAGGAAGGAGGAGGGGTGGGATTGAGGCCTGTGGCACCCCCCTCATTCCCACAGGGGAGACCAGCAGGCTTCCAGTGGTGGCTTGGTCATTGCCGGGCTGGGTGCAGATGTCGGGGGGGGGGTGTGGCAAAAGCCTTCACCCCCACCACCCCAGCTCTGGAACCCAAAGCCTTTCTTGGTTGCACATGTGGGGGAACATGGCTGAGGCCCTCAGTCCCCCACTGCCCTGCTTTGGGAGAGCCCAGGGTGCTTCCTGTGGCAGCTTGATGGTCCTCACTGGGCTGGTTGTTCCTGTCCAGGGGCTGACCGAGGCCCAAGGCCCCCCACCACCCCAGCTAGGGAGACCCCGGGCACTTCCTGCAGCAGCTTGGTGGTTGTTGCTGGGGTGATTGCGCATGTCAGGGGGGTAGCCAAGGCCCTTGGCCCCCACCTTCAGGACTGGTTGTGGGTGTCAGGGGGGGGCATGGTTGGGGCCCCAGCCCTCTCCCCTTTCTGGCTTGGTAGCCCAGGGGACTTCCAGGCCTTCTAGGTGTTACAGGTGTTCTTTGTTGAAATGAGAACTTTACTGGTTAACAGCAAACTTTGTCTCTGGTTGTGGGTACATTGCTTTTTCTTTCAGTTCTGTGTTGGATTATTTGCTGTTCCCACCACTTAAACTCTGTGCTGGAGCTAATTTGTTGTCCTTTGCTTGCTTCTAAATTGGGGGAACTTCCTGTGGGAACCAGTACTTGAGCTGTGTGGTTGAGCTAAATTACTGCTTTGCTGCCAATTCCCTGAAGACAGCTTTTTGTGCAGCTCAGGTTTTAATGGTTGACTTTATAGGTACTTCCAGCTCTTGTGAGATCTGATGCACCTGGGTTGTGTAGAAACTCTGGTCTGGGCCTGAGTCTTTTCAGTGAAGTGCGCCCCCTGCAGTTCTATATTCCTCACCAGTCTCCACTGAGTGGTCCTGTGCTGATTGGGGGGGCAGATCAGCTGTCCTTGCTGTGCCCCAGTGTTCCCCCAGTGGGCCTGTCTCCCCCACTGCCTGTGCTGCAAGTCTTCCCATGGGACAGGCTGTGCTCCAATCCTTTGCAGTGACTCACCAGCATCTGAATGGCTCCTTTTTTTCAGTTGTTGTGGCTCCTTCCTCCTATGTGGGTCCACGGGAACCATATTGGTGGCCTTTCTGGCCTGGGGGCTACCAAGGCCTTCTTCTCCTGCTGCCTTCAAGAAACTTCATCCAAAGGGCACAGCAGCGGCTTTTAGCAGCTCTGTCTCCATGTGCTCACCAGGGCCAGCCTGGAAGTGTCTGGGATTCAAAATGGTCAGAGCGGTTTTTTCTTTCTCTTGTCATGTCTTCTTCTGCCTTCATGCACTGCGTAGGTCTCTCCTCCTCTTCCCCTGAAATCTAGGGGCCCCAGCTGAGCTGTAGTTTCTTTTTTATAGCTGTAAATTCATTGATTTGTGGGAGAGAGTGACACTGGGGACTGTCTATTCCACCATCTTGACAGGGAGTCCTCCAGACAGATTATTTAATTGCAGCTACAACTCCTTCTAGAGATTTACAGATGCTGGTTACCCAGTGGACCTGGACCCCAGACTGAGGACCAAGTGGAGCACACATCAGTATGACAGCTGATCTCAGTGGACATGAGGTTTGACAAAGAAACAAATGTTGAGGACCAGTACCCAAGGGGAGATGGGAATAGTATAAAGTAAAAATGGGACAGCAGCCGAGAACACGGAAGGCGACAAACCAGAGACAGAGAGCGAGCACCCGACCTGGCACAACCCTGTGAGTGACCCTTGGCCCAGTTCTGTTCGGGGGGCAGATGCCCACCCGGCTCCCGCCTGCACCACCAGGCCACTCACCGCCCAGGTGCTGCCTCCATTTTCCCAGGTGCGGGCAGCTCCGCCCTGCTCAGCCATCACTGAGCCTTCCCACTTGCCTGGCCCGGCGCCAGGCTTTCCGGAGCCTATGGGCCGGCCTCCTCTCCCACTCCCTCCGCGGTTCTCTGGCAGGGCTGGTGGTGTGGGGCGTCCCCGGCCAGTGTTGGGAGGGCAAGGAAGTACGGGCGGGCCGACTGTCACTCCACAACACCCCGGACTCCGGCCCCCGGTAAACTTCCTGTTACAGGGAGGCAGATACCATCTCTGCGGCCACCAGTTTGGAAAAAAGCCTAACGAATTTCTGGTTGGGAATAGTGTGGTAGGAGAGTTCCCAGGTCCGCTTGAACCTGCCGGAGAGCAGGCTGCAGGCGGGCGCTAGACTCGGTTTATACCGGGGGGATACAAAGGTGAACAAGACCCGAGAAAGATCTACACAGTGCTACAAAGGCACCCAGAGAGACCGGTCGTCTGTGCCTAGCAGAAACCTGGTAGACTTCCTGGGCGAGGCGGTGCCGAGCAGGGTCTTGAAGGCCCACCTGATAGATGAGGGGTGCAGAAGACACGCCCCAGCCCAGCACAGTGCGCACAGATGGGGGAGACGTGCGGCCAGGGAGGCAGAGACTCGACAGAAACCACACACCTGGTGGGGTCGCCACTGTACGATCTAACAGCCTGGGCCAGAGCACACGGAATGGGGAGAAGTCCTGCACAGGAAGTGAAAGCTCAACAGAGATCACACACCCTGTGGTACGTGATCCACCAGCCCAGCAGAGTCCAAGCTGACCAGAAAGGTGGCCCCACGGAGAAGCCCAAGACCCGAGGCAACCACACACACAAGACACTAGAGGCCAACTGAGCAGTCACGGAGGGAGCCATACGAAATTGGCAACCACAGCAACATCCTAGTTAGTCATTAGTCTCAAACTGGTGGACTGTGAGACCCCCTGCCACAATGAATAAACACCAAAAAAAAAGATACCAGAAATACAAAAAATCAAGAAAGTACACCACCAAAAGTTAATAAATCTCAAACTCTAGATCCTATAGAACAAGAAGCCCTTGAAATAACTGACAAGGAATTTCGAGTGATAATTCTAAGGAAACTGAATGAGATACAAGAAAACTCAGCTAGACATCATGATGAAATGAGGAAAAGTATACAGGATCTGAAAGAGGAAATATACAAGGAAATCAATGTCCTGAAAAAAAATGTAGCAGAACTTGCTGAACTGAAGAAGTTATTCAGCGAAATAAAAAACACAACGGAGAGTTTAACCAGCAGGCTTGTCGAAGTTGAAGAGAGAACCTCTGAACTTGAAGATGGGCTGTTTGAAATAACACAAGCAGACAAAAAGAAAGAAAGAAGAATCAAGGACATGGAATGATATTTTCAAAATACTAAAAGACAAAGATTGCCAGCCAAGAATACTCTACCCTGCAAGGCTATCCTTCTGAAATGAAGGGCAAATAGTATATTTCTCAGACGAACAAAAACTGCGGGAGTTCACTACCACACGACCACCCTTACAAGAAATCCTCAAGGGAGTACTGGGTTTGGTTCCTGAAAAATAACTACCACTGCCATAAAAACCCAAGAAAAATCTAAACCTGCTAGTATAATAAAAATGGCATTCATGAAGAGAAAACAAGCTAACAAAAACACTATCTACAACCTAAGGAACCAACAAACACAGAAACCAAACAGTAAATCAGAAAGCAAGGAACAAAAGACACCTAAGACAACCAAACAACCAATAAAATGCTAGGAATAAATCAACACCTTTCAATAACAACTCTTAATGTAAAAGGCTTAAATCCCCCAATTAAAAGACACAGACTGGCTGACTGGATCAAAAAGCAGGACCCAACTATATGCTGCCTACAAGAGACCCACCTCACCCATAAAGATTCACACAGACTAAGAGTGAAAGGATGGAAAAAGATTTACCATGCAAAAAGAAAAGAAAAACGAGCTGGAGTAGCTATTCTTATATCTGACAAAATAGACTTTAAACTAAAAACCATAAAAAGAGACAATGAGGGACACTACTTAATGATAAAAGGACTGATCCATCAAGAAGACATAACAATCATAAATATGTACGCACCCAATGTTGGAGCAGCCAGATTTATAAAACAAATGCTATTAGACCGAAAGAAGGAAATAGACACTAATACTATAATAGCAGGGGACCTGAACACCCCACTGTCAATATTAGACAGATCATCTAGGCAAAGAATCAGTAGAGAAACACAAGATCTAAACAAGACTCTAGACCAATTGGAATTGGCAGATATCTACAGAACATTCCATCCAACAACCTCAGAATATTCATTCTTCTCATCAGCACATGGATCATTCTCCAGGATAGATCACATATTAGGTCACCAATCAAGTCTCAATAAATTCAAAAAAATTGGAATTATCCCATGTATCTTCTCAGACCACAATGGATTAAAACTAGAAATTAATAACAAACGAAACTCTGGAAACTATACAAACACATGGAAATTAAACAGCATTCTACTTAATGACATATGGGTCCAAGAAGAAATCAAGCAGGAAATCAAAAAATTTATTGAAACTAATGAAAACAATGATACATCATACCAAAACCTGTGGGATACTGCAAAAGCAGTATTGAGGGGAAAATTTATTGCATTAAATGCTCACTTCGGAAGAATAGAAAGATGGCAAGTGAACAACCTAACACTTCACCTTAAAGAACTAGAAAAACAAGAACAATCCAAACCTAAAGTTAGCAGACGGAAAGAAATCATTAAGATCAGAGCAGAACTGAATGAAATTGAAAACCAAAAAACAATTCAAAAGATCAACGAATCAAAAAGTTGGTTTTTTGAAAAGATAAATAAAATTGACAAACCATTAGCATGGCTAACAAAAAAAAGAAGAGAGAAGACTCAAATAACAAAAATTAGAAATGAAAAAGGCGATATTACAACTGATTCATCTGAAATACAAGGAATCATTCAAGACTACTATAAACAACTATACGCCAGCAAATTTGAAAATCTGGAGGAAATGGATAAATTTCTGGACACACACAAGCTCCCAAAACTGAACCGTGAAGACGTAGAAAATTTGAACAGACCAATAACAATAAAGGAGATTGAAGCTGTTATCAGAAGGCTCCCAACAAAGAAAAGCCCAGGACCAGATGGATTCACAGCAGAATTTTAACAAACATTCAAAGAGGAATTGACACCAATTCTTTACAAACTATTCCAAAAGATTGAAACGGACGCAAATCTCCCAAACTCATTCTATGAAGCAAACATCATCCTGATACCAAAACCAGGTAAAGATATAACCAAAAAAGAAAACTACAGGCCGATATCCTTGATGAATATAGATGCAAAAATCCTCACTAAAATACTAGCAAACAGAATACAGCAACACATACGAAAAATTATTCATCACGATCAAGTGGGATTCATCCCAGGGATGCAAGGTTGGTTCAACATACGCAAATCAATAAATGTGATGCACCATATTAATAAACTCAAACACAAGGAGCATATGATCATCTCTATAGATGCTGAAAAAGCATTTGATAAAGTTCAGCACTCATTCATGACAAAGACCCTCTATAAGTTAGGTATAGAGGGAAAGTATCTCAACATAATTAAAGCCATATATGCCAAACCCACTGCCAATATCATCCTGAATGGGGAAAAGCTGAAAGCTTTTCCTTTAAGAACAGGAACTAGACAAGGATGCCCACTCTCACCACTCCTATTCAACATAGTGTTGGAAGTACTAGCCAGAGCAATCAGAGAAGAGAAGGAAATAAAGGGCATCCAGATTGGAAAAGATGAAGTCAAACTGTCCCTGTTTGCAGATGACATGATCCTATATATCGAACAGCCTAAAACCTCTACAAAAAAACTGTTGGAATTGATAAATGATTTCAGCACAGTAGCAGGATACAAAATCCACACACAAAAATCAGTAGCATTTCTTTTCTCCAATAGTGAACATGCAGAAGGAGAAATCAAGAAAGCCTGCCCATTTACAATAGCCACCCAAAAAATAAAATACTTAGGAATTGAGTTAACCAAGGAGGTGAAAAATCTCTATAATGAGAACTACAAACCACTGCTGAGAGAAATTAGAGAGGATACAAGAAGATGGACAGATATTCCATGCTCTTGGATTGGAAGACTCAACATAGTGAAAATGTCCATACTACCCAAAGTGATATACAAATTCAATGCAATCCCCATCAAAATTCCAAAGACATTTTTCTCAGAAATGGAAAAAACTATTCAGACATTTATATGGAACAATAAAAGACCACGCATAGCCAAAGCAATGCTCAGCAAAAATAATAAAGCTGGAGGCATAACACTACCTGACTTTAACCTATACTACAAAGCTATAATAACCAAAACAGTATGGTACTGGCATAAAAACAGACACACTGACCAATGGAATAGAATAGAGAATCCAGAAATCAACCCACACACTTACTGCCATCTGATCTTTGACAAAGGCACCAAGCCTATTCACTGGGGAAGGGACTGCCTCTTCAGCAAATGGTGCTGGGATAACTGGATATCCATATGCAGGAGAATGAAACTAGATCCATACCTCTCACCGTATACTAAAATCAACTCAAAATGGATTAAAGACTTAAATATACACCCTGAAACAATAAAACTTCTTAAAGAAAACATAGGAGAAACACTTCAGGAAATAGGACTGGACACAGACTTCATGAATACAACCCCAAAAGCACGGGCAACCAAAGGAAAAATAAACAAATGGGATTATATCAAACTAAAAAGCTTCTGCACAGCAAAAGAAACAATTAAAAGAGTTAAAAGACAACCAACAGAGTGGGAGAAAATATTTGCAAAATATACATCTGACAAACGATTAATATCCAGAATATATAAGGAACTCAAACAACTTTACAAGAAGAAAACAAGCAACCCAATTAAAAAATGGGCAAAAGAGCTAAGTAGGCATTTCTCTAAGAAAGATATACAAATGGCCAACAGACATATGAAAAAATGCTCAACATCACTCAGCATCCGGGAAATGCAAATCAAAACCACGTTGAGATACCATCTAACCCCAGTTAGGATGGCTAAAATCCAAAAGACTATGAACGATAAATGCTGGTGAGGCTGCGGAGAAAAAGGAACTCTCATACATTGTTGGTGGGACTGCAAAATGGTGTAGCCTCTATGGAAAATGGTATGGATGTTCCTCAAACAATTGCAGATAGATCTACCATACGACCCAGCTATCCCACTGTTGGGAATATACCCAGAGGAATGGAAATCATCAAGTCGAAGGTATACCTGTTCCCCAATGTTTATCGCAGCACTCTTTACAATAGCCAAGAGTTGAAACCAGCCCAAATGCCCATCATCAGATGAGTGGATACGGAAAATGTGGTACATCTACACAATGGAATACTACTCAGCTATAAAAACGAATGAAATACTGCCATTTGCAACAACAAGGATGGACCTTGAGAGAATTATATTAAGTGAAACAAGTCAGGCACAGAAAGAGAAATACCACATGTTCTCACTTATTGGTGGGAGCTAAAAATTAATATATAAATTCACACACACACACACACACACACACAAACCGGGGGGGGGGGGAAGAAGATATAACAACCACAATTATTTGAAGTTGATACGACAAGCAAACAGAAAGGACATTGTTGGGGGGGAGGGGGGGAGGGAGAAGGGAGGGAGGTTTTGGTGATGGGGAGCAATAATCAGCTACAATGTATATCGACAAAATAAAATTAAAAAATAAAAATAAAAAAATAAAAAAACAAAATAAAATTTAAAAAAATAAAGTAAAAATGACTTTACAGGCTGCTGACCTATGAAGCATCTCAGTTTATTCTAGGTTCTTTTTTTTTTTTTTTTTTTTTTTTTTTTTTTTTAAATTTTATTTTGTCGATATACATTGTAGCTGATTAATGCTCCCCATCACCAAAACCTCCCTCCCTTCTCCCTCCCCCCTCCCCCCCAACCATGTCCTTTCTGTTTGTTTGTTGTATCAACTTCAAATAATTGTGGTTGTTATATCTTCTTACCCCCCCCCCGTTTGTCTGTGTATGTGTGTATGTGTGTGTGTGAATTTATATATTAATTTTTAGCTCCCACCAATAAGTGAGAACATGTGGTATTTCTCTTTCTGTGCCTGACTTGTTTCACTTAATATAATTCTCTCGAGTTCCATCCATGTTGTTGCAAATGGCAGTATTTCATTCGTTTTTATAGCTGAGTAGTATTCCATTGTGTAGATGTACCACATTTTCCGTATCCACTCATCTGATGATGGGCATTTGGGCTGGTTCCAACTCTTGGCTATTGTAAAGAGTGCTGCGATGAACATTGGGGAACAGGTATACCTTCGACTTGATGATTTCCATTCCTCTGGGTATATTCCCAACAGTGGGATGGCTGGGTCGTAGGGTAGATCTATTTGCAATTGTTTAAGGAACCTCCATACCATTTTCCATAGAGGCTGCACCATTTTGCAGTCCCACCAACAATGTATGAGAGTTCCTTTTTCTCCGCAGCCTCGCCAGCATTTATCGTTCATAGTCTTTTGGATTTTAGCCATCCTAACTGGGGTTAGATGGTATCTCAATGTGGTTTTGATTTGCATTTCCCGGATGCTGAGTGATGTTGAGCATTTTTTCATATGTCTGTTGGCCATTTGGATATCTTCCTTAGAGAAATGCCTACTTAGCTCTTTTGCCCATTTTTTAATTGGGTTGCTTGTTTTCTTCTTGTAAAGTTGTTTGAGTTCCTTATATATTCTGGATATTAATCCTTTGTCAGATGTATATTTTGCAAATATTTTCTCCCACTCTGTTGGTTGTCTTTTAACTCTTTTAATTGTTTCTTTTGCTGTGCAGAAGCTTTTTAGTTTGATATAATCCCATTTGTTTATTTTTCCTTTGGTTGCCCGTGCTTTTGGGGTCGTATTCATGAAGTCTGTGCCCAGTCCTATTTCCTGAAGTGTTTCCCCTATGTTTTCTTTAAGAAGTTTTATTGTCTCAGGGTGTATATTTAAATCCTTAATCCATTTTGAGTTGATTTTAGTATATGGTGAGAGGTATGGATCTAGTTTCATTCTCCTGCATAACGATATCCAGTTATCCCAGCACCACTTGCTGAAGAGGCAGTCCCTTCCCCAGTGAATAGGCTTGGTGCCTTTGTCAAAGATCAGATGGCAGTAAGTGTGAGGGTTGATTTCTGGATTCTCTATTCTATTCCATTGGTCAGTGTGTCTGTTTTTATGCCAGTACCATACTGTTTTGGTTATTATAGCTTTGTAGTATAGCTTAAAGTCAGGTAGTGTTATGCCTCCAGCTTTATTTTTTTTGCTGAGCGTTGCTTTGGCTATTCGTGGTCTTTTATTGTTCCATATAAATGTCTGAATAGTTTTTTCCATTTCTGAGAAAAATGTCTTTGGAATTTTGATGGGGATTGCATTGAATTTGTATATCACTTTGGGTAGTATGGACATTTTCACTATGTTGATTCTTCCAATCCAAGAGCATGGGATATCTTTCCATCTTCTTGTATCCTCTCTAATTTCTCTCAGCAGTGGTTTGTAGTTCTCATTATAGAGATTTTTCACCTCCTTGGTTAACTCAATTCCTAAGTATTTTATTTTTTTGGTGGCTATTGTAAATGGGCAGGCTTTCTTGATTTCTCCTTCTGCATGTTCACTATTGGAGAAAAGAAATGCTACTGATTTTTGTGTGTTGATTTTGTATCCTGCTACTGTGCTGAAATCATTTATCAATTCCAACAGTTTTTTTGTAGAGGTTTTAGGCTGTTCGATATATAGGATCATGTCATCTGCAAACAGGGACAGTTTGACTTCATCTTTTCCAATCTGGATGCCCTTTATTTCCTTCTCTTCTCTGATTGCTCTGGCTAGTACTTCCAACACTATGTTGAATAGGAGTGGTGAGAGTGGGCATCCTTGTCTAGTGCCTGTTCTTAAAGGAAAAGCTTTCAGCTTTTCCCCATTCAGGATGATATTGGCAGTGGGTTTGGCATATATGGCTTTAATTATGTTGAGATACTTTCCCTCTATACCTAACTTATAGAGGGTCTTTGTCATGAATGAGTGCTGAACTTTATCAAATGCTTTTTCAGCATCTATAGAGATGATCATATGGTCCTTGTGTTTGAGTTTATTAATATGGTGTATCACATTTATTGATTTGCGTATGTTGAACCAACCTTGCATCCCTGGGATGAATCCCACTTGATCGTGATGAATAATTTTTCGTATGTGTTGCTGTATTCTGTTTGCTAATATTTTAGTGAGGATTTTTGCATCTATATTCATCAAGGATATCGGCCTGTAGTTTTCTTTTTTGGTTATATCTTTACCTGGTTTTGGTATCAGGATGATGTTTGCTTCATAGAATGAGTTTGGGAGATTTGCGTCCGTTTCAATCTTTTGGAATAGTTTGTAAAGAATCGGTGTCAATTCCTGTTTGAATGTTTGGTAAAATGCTGCTGTGAATCCATCTGGTCCTGGGCTTTTCTTTTTTGGGAGCCTTCTGATAACAGCTTCAATCTCCTTTATTGTTATTGGTCTGTTCAAATTTTCTACGTCTTCACGGTTCAGTTTTGGGAGCTTGTGTGTGTCCAGAAATTTATCCATTTCCTCCAGATTTTCAAATTTGTTGGCGTATAGTTGTTTATAGTAGTCTCGAATGATTCCTTGTATTTCAGATGAATCAGTTGTAATATCGCCTTTTTCATTTCTAATTTTTGTTATTTGAGTCTTCTCTCTTCTTTTTTTTGTTAGCCATGCTAATGGTTTGTCAATTTTATTTATCTTTTCAAAAAACCAACTTTTTGATTCGTTGATCTTTTGAATTGTTTTTTGGTTTTCAATTTCATTCAGTTCTGCTCTGATCTTAATGATTTCTTTCCGTCTGCTAACTTTAGGATTGGATTGTTCTTGTTTTTCTAGTTCTTTAAGGTGAAGTGTTAGGTTGT
Source organism: Cynocephalus volans (assembly GCF_027409185.1). Classification (NCBI taxonomy): domain Eukaryota; kingdom Metazoa; phylum Chordata; class Mammalia; order Dermoptera; family Cynocephalidae; genus Cynocephalus; species Cynocephalus volans. The sequence continues at coordinate 33,080,171 of NC_084475.1, forward strand.
TCACTTGCCATCTTTCCATTCTTCTGAAGTGAGCATTTAATGCAATAAATTTTCCCCTCAATACTGCTTTTGCAGTATCCCACAGGTTTTGGTATGATGTATCATTGTTTTCATTAGTTTCAATAAACTTTTTGATTTCCTGCTTGATTTCTTCTTGGACCCATATGTCATTAAGTAGAATGCTGTTTAATTTCCATGTGTTTGTATAGTTTCCAGAGTTTTGTTTGTTATTAATTTCTAGTTTTAATCCATTGTGGTCTGAGAAGATACATGGGATAATTCCAATTTTTTTGAATTTATTGAGACTTGATTTGTGACCTAATATGTGATCTATCTTGGAGAATGATCCATGTGCTGATGAGAAGAATGAATATTCTGAGGTTGTTGGGTGGAATGTTCTGTAGATATCTGCCAATTCCAATTGGTCTAGAGTCTTGTTTAGATCTTGTGTTTCTCTACTGATTCTTTGCCTAGATGATCTGTCTAATATTGACAGTGGAGTGTTCAGGTCCCCTGCTATTATGGTATTAGTGTCTATTTCCTTCTTTAGGTCTAATAGAGTTTGTTTTATAAATCTGGCTGCTCCAACATTGGGTGCATACATATTTATGATTGTTATGTCTTCTTGATGGATCAGTCCTTTTATCATTAAGTAGTGTCCCTCATTGTCTCTTTTTATGGTTTTTAGTTTAAAGTCTATTTTGTCAGATATAAGAATAGCCACTCCAGCTCGTTTTTCTTTTCTGTTTGCATGGTAAATCTTTTTCCATCCTTTTACTCTTAGTCTGTGTGAATCTTTATGGGTGAGGTGGGTCTCTTGTAGGCAGCATATAGTTGGGTCCTGCTTTTTGATCCAGTCAGCCAGTCTGTGTCTTTTAATTGGGGAATTTAAGCCTTTAACATTAAGAGTTGTTATTGAAAGGTGTTGATTTATTCTTAGCATTTTATTGGTTGTTTGGTTGTCTTAGGTGTCTTTTGTTCCTTGCTTTCTGATTTACTGTTTGGTTTCTTTGTTTGTTGGTTCCTTAGGTTGTAGATAGTGTTTTTGTTAGCTTGTTTTCTCTTCATGAATGCCATTTTTATTGTACTAGCAGGTTTAGATTTTTCTTAGGTTTTTATGGCAGTGGTAGTTATTTTTCAGGAACCAAACCCAGTACTCCCTTGAGGATTTCTTGTAAGGGTGGTCTTGTGGTAGTGAACTCCCGCAGTTTTTGTTTGTCTGAGAAATATACTATTTGCCCCTCATTTCGGAAGGATAGCCTTGCAGGGTAGAGTATTCTTGGCTGGCAATCTTTGTCTTTTAGTATTTTGAAAATATCATCCCATTCCTTTCTAGCTTTTAGGGTTTGTGATGAAAAGTCTGATGTTAACCTGATTGGGGCTCCCTTATAGGTGATTTGACGCTTCTCTCTTGCAGCTTTTAAGATTCTCTCTTTGTCTCTGAGTTTTGCCAATTTGACTATGACATGTCTTGGAGAAGGCCTTTTTGGGTTGAATACGTTTGGAGATCGTTGAGCTTCCTGGATCTGAAGATCTGTGATTTTTCCTATACCTGGGAAGTTTTCTGCCACTATTTTGTTGAATATGTTTTCAATGGAATCTCCATTTTCCTCCCCTTCTGGAATACCCATGACTCGGATATTTGAGCGCTTGAGGTTGTCTGATATCTCTCTCAGATTTTCTTCCATGTCCTTGATTCTTTTTTCTTTCTTTTTGTCTGCTTGTGTTATTTCAAACAGCCCATCTTCAAGTTCAGAGGTTCTCTCTTCAACTTCGACAAGCCTGCTGGTTAAACTCTCCGTTGTGTTTTTTATTTCGCTGAATAACTTCTTCAGTTCAGCAAGTTCTGCTACATTTTTTTTCAGGACATTGATTTCCTTGTATATTTCCTCTTTCAGATCCTGTATACTTTTCCTCATTTCATCATGATGTCTAGCTGAGTTTTCTTGTATCTCATTCAGTTTCCTTAGAATTATCACTCGAAATTCCTTATCAGTTATTTCAAGGGCTTCTTGTTCTATAGGATCTAGAGTATGAGATTTATTAACTTTTGGTGGTGTACTTTCTTGATTTTTTGTATTTCTGGTGTCTTTTTTTTGGTGTTTATTCATTGTGGCAGGGGGTTTCACAGTCCACCGGTTTAAGACTAATGACTAACTAGGATGTTGCTGTGGTTGCCAATTTGGTATGGCTCCCGCCGTGACTGCTCGGTTGGCCTCTAGTGTCTTGTGTGTGTGGTTGCCTCGGGTCTTGGGCTTCTCCGGGGATCCACCTTTCTGGTCAGCTTGTACTCTGCTGGGCTGGTGGATCACGTACCACAGGGTGTGTGATCTCTTTTGAGCTTTCACTTTCTGTACAGGACTTCTCCCCGTTCAGTGTGCTCTGGCCCAGGCTGTTAGATCGTGCAGTGGCGACCCCACCGGGTGTGTGGTTTCTGTCGAGTCTCCGCCTCCCTGGCCGCACGTCTCCCCCCTCTGTGCACACTGTGCTGGGTTGGGGCGTGTCTTCTGCACCCCTCGTCTATCAGCTGGGCCTTCAAGACCCTGCTCAGCACCGCCTCGCCCAGGAAGTCTACCAGGTTTCTGCTAGGCACAGACGACCAGTCTCTCTGGGTGCCTTTGTAGCACTGTGTAGATCTTTCTCGGGTCTTGTTCACCTTTGTATCCCCCCGGTATAAACCGAGTCTAGTGCCCGCCTGCAGCCTGCTCTCCGGCAGGTTCAAGCAGACCTGGGAACTCTCCTACCACACTATTCCCAACCAGAAATTCGTTAGGCTTTTTTCAAACTGGTGGTCGCAGAGATGGTATCTGCCTCCCAGTAACAGGAAGTTTACCGGGGCCGGAGTCCAGGGTGTGGTGGAGTGACAGTCGGCCCGCCCGTACTTCCTAGCCCTCCCAAAACTGGTCGGGACGCCCCACACCCCCAGCCCTGCCAGAGAACCGTGGAGGGAGTGGGAGAGGAGGTCGGCCCGCAGGGTCCGGAAAGCCCCGCGCCAGGCCAAGCAAATGGGCTCAGTGATGGCCGAGCAGGGCGGAGCTGCCCGCACCTGAGAAAATGGAGGCAGCACCGGGGCAATGAGTGGCCTGGTGGTGCAGGCGGGGAGCCGCGTGGGCATCCACCCCCCGAACAGAGCTGTGCCAGGGATCACTCACAGTGCTGTGCCAGGTCGGGCGCTCGCTCTGTCTCTGGTTTGTTGCCTTCCGTGTTCTCGGCGCTGCCGCCTCGGGCTGTTCAGTCGCGGCGCCGCTCGGGCGCTCCCAGGAGTCTTCTTTAATGCCGGCCTGAAACCTCGAATCCTGGATAGGGCAGCTGGCCTCCTTCAGTGCGGCCCCAGCCTCCGGGATCCTGGCTGCATCCACAGCAGCCCTGGCGCCGTGTTCCCTGTTTCAAGACTCGCTTTTGCAGCTAAGAATCAGTTCTTTTCCTGCTCCACACTTCAAAGCTGTTGCCTGTAAATGAGGCAGCCTCTCCTGCCGGGGGCAAAGTGGCGTTGAGCCCCCACGACCGGCCAGCAGCAGCAGTCCTCCCTTAAGAGATGGCCAGAGAAAGGTCCACAAGTTTCCCGGCTGCCTGAGGCCCAGTGGCCACCTTTTTCACCTCAGCTACTCCGCGCCAGCCGCCGCAGCCGCCGCCATCTTGAAACCATTCTAGGTTCTTTTTAGAAGCCAGTAGAAATTACATATGATACTGATTAAGCCAGGTATGTCTGGTACAGAGCTTTTTATAGAACATTTTCTGTTGCCATGGCACTTTGAAGGTTCAGGGCTAACTACTTATCAGCAAAGTAAGAACATACACTCCTCCTTTACAAAGTTCTCAGGGTCCCTGTTTCATTCAAAGTTCAGATCTCAAGGAGAGGGAGAAGGGTGAGACAGGCAGATGGGGAGCCAACTTTTTGCTGGCATAATTCCCCAAATAACAAGGACTCTGTCAACTGTTACTTAGTGCCTTACAAATAAACTTTTGCTATTTGAGCCACCAAGATGTAGGGCTTGCATGTTACCACAGAGCAACCTCACCTGCACTGACTAATGCAAGCCCTCCCTCACAAAGTTACTTTTTGGATTTAACAAGTATTTGCTGATGACCCATTATATGCCAAGCACTCTACTCGTGTTATCTTCACGCTAACTCTCTACTGCATAGAAGGGGAAACAGAGGCAAGATTACACAGCAAGCCAGTGGTGGATGTAAGATCTAAACTCTGACTCCATGTTGAGCTCTCTTTCATTTAGTCTTCAGAAAAGTCTTTGGTTCCCAGTATTACAGTGCATTAGAGATATTTTCTTCTCCAAATTAGCATGTACTGGCAAAATCTGACCTTTTAAAATTGCTGTCCTCAGAGAGAACAGGAAGAGTTCAAAAGCAGCAGTTAAAACAGCAATCTTCCTCTTGGTGATGTCTTTCCTCCCAGACAAGAACAACAAAGGCAGCGATCTGAAGGACCAGCTCTCCTGGACCCCTCACCAGACGTCCACAGTGATCCCCGGCTCAGGCTCTGCTCCACACTGCCACCGTCACCGTAGAAGCACTCATTTCCCTGTTCTGTGGCTGAGCAGGTGCCGGATGCAAAACCAGACGGTGACCCAATTTACTGTGCTGCCACAACAGAGCAGCACTCCAGCTGGAGAGAAGACATGTCACCTTTGCTCTTTTCAAAGATATTTGTGCAGATAAATGAGAGTTTACGTGAGCACCAAGAGGATATATCGTCCTCCCGATGCGCATGTGTAACTACTATTCAGCCAGCAGTCATCATTAAAATAAAGAAGGTTCATAGAAGATTCTTGATACAGAAGGATCCCAAAGAGCTTCACAAATTACAGGCAAAAAGCCTCATTTCAGATTTGCATGGAGAATCTCACCGCTAACATTCTGCTTTTCTGGCATAACGCCTCCAGATGTCAATGAGAGATTACCCACATGTCAGAAGAGTGAAATATTGGAGGCAAGACCAACCAAGGGGCCAGGACAAGGGGAATTTTGCCCCACATACATACACATAACTGTGTCTCTGCCCACCTTGGGGATTGGAAATGACAGCTGCTGAACAACCACTTACAAATATGGTACACATGGCTCAATATGAAGATTCAAAAACAACATTGTTGCACCCTCTGGAAAACTTCATAGGCAGGTTAGGCATAAAAAATGGGAATTTGGCCTTTTCCTCCTGCCAGATGTGCCATAAGCTCACTCATTCCAGATTTAATAATGTGTACAGATTGAATTGGGATGAAACCCAGCAACTCAATTGTGAAACAGTTCCTGAAACTGTGAGACAATTCCTGAAACCAAACAGCTCTTAGTAATGACCGAATTGGGGGTTTCCGGTTGTTGAGTTATGATTAGGTTTTTGGTTTCACACACCCTAACAACTATGACTTGAGTTGGAAGGGAATTCAAATTAAACCTTGAAGTTCTGTCTAAAGAATTAAGTTGCCTTCTTTTGATGCAACTCAGGTTGAATTGGATCGTTAATTAATTCAACTTTATGAGGAAAGTGATATATTACCCCCATTTTACAGATGCTAAAACTAAGGCTCATACTCATACAGCTGGAAAGTGGCAGAGTTGGGATTCAAACTGAGTTCCTCTGACTTAAGCCCAGAATCTTACTGACTTTAAGAATTCCATCATAAAGTGTGTGTGTGTGTGTGTGTGTGTGTGTATTTTGCAAAAGATACATTCTTGAAAGATTTGGTGTTTGTTTTTTAAACTAAACAATGCCTTGAGGTCTGACTATACTTCATATAACAGGGACCTGTTTTGGTCGTCATGCTTTATTTCATACCAAGGTGAGTCTCCATGTCCAACCAACTACACTGATATGCTCTGGGATGTGACTAAACTATATTAGGAAACTTAAAATCTTATAAGAAAAGCTGAAATACATATTTTATTTTAGCTCTATATTAGATAGTATAAAAACTAGATAGTTTAAAAACTGCATTTTAGAGACTATATGAAAAGAACTAAATTGGATGGATAGTAATGAAAATACTCATATCCTCAGCTGTTTGGAGAATCAAGCAATCAACATGGAATGAAGAAATTGGGATATAAAACTAGACGTGGACCTTGAAGAATGAATAAAAGGGGCGGAGTGGCACAGAGTTCTTTAGTGCTGATTGTCACCTAGGCTGTGCTGGCCCTGTGGACAGTGTATCCATCTGGCTGCCACCTGCCTCCTTCTTTTGCCCTCTCACCAAGTCTGGCTCCTTCCTGCACCAAAGGCCAACAAACATTGATGTGAGCAGAGGATAATCCTGGGAAGCATGAAGGCAACTAACCCCCTTTTACTAATCATGCCTAATTAAGCAGAATTAGCTCTTCTGATCTAAAAGAGAGAGATCCCAACATGTAAAGTACTCTGTTGAAACCAGAACTGACTTCCCTTTCAAGATGGTCACCTAAACATCCTTGCTGAAATGCTGGCCTATCCCCTTACAAATTATCACCTGAGATGACCAAACAGATACAAATAATGTAAGATCATCTGCTTCTTTTTTGAATTCCATATGTCAGAAGTTTGAACTGGAGAAAGCCTTCTTAAGCATAGCACCGATGAAAAAAATAGATATAAACAAAGGTATTAGTAGATGTACCTTCTGTGCATAAAAATCCAAAATCTCTGTACATTAAATAAAAATTAACTAAATTATGAACATTATTGAGAACAAGGAACTAATGACAATATGTACAGCAGAGGGAAGACATCCAGGGCTTTTACAATCAGTAAGAAAATATGAATGTCTCATTATGACAAGCAGACAAGGAAACAAATGTGTTTTAAAATGTTAAACTCCACTAATAATCAAAGAAATGATTATTAAAACAGTAATTGCTATTTTTCACCTGTCACTGGTGTTAAAAAAAGTTATGCTCAAGAGTGCTACATTGCTGTTGGAAGTGTAAAGTGCTACAATCTTTCTGCAGGGTTATTTGGAAATAACGAACAAACATTTTTGCATGCCATGTGACCTACAAATTTCATTTCCATGAGTCTATCATCAAAAAAAAAAAAAAAAAAACAAGAATGTGTGCAAACGTGTACTCCAAGAATGTTCACCAAAGCACTTTTTATAACAATGCACAATTGAAAACAACTTAAATGTTCAAAAAAAGGAGACTGAATAAATAAACCACAATAAGTCTGTTTAAAACAATACTGTGTTTTAACACAGTGTTAAAGGATTATATTTTTAAAATAAAAAAATATTAGGATATTCAGTTTGTACATACAGCAGGATCTCATCTTGTTCTTAAAAAATTATACACACAGAAGGAAAGAGACCAAGAAAAATGTTATTATTGCTGGATGGGGAGATTACAGGTAATTTTCTATGATAGACATATATTACTTTTGTTATGAGAGAAAAAAATGTCATCTAGAAAAAAAAAAAGGCACCGACTTACACAACTTTTTTAGAAGTGAATGTTCAGCTATAACCTTACACTAGTCAGAAGCACTGAAATAGTGACTATTACCCTTGTAGAAGAGTAGACCTGAATCTCCATAGGAAGTAATTACATATAGAAAATCTGAATCCTTATAGGAAATCAATGTCCAAGAATAACACTATTTCTATATCTAAACCTTTAGGTGGGATGAAGCCCCGAACTAGATGAGGGGTTATTCATTTGACATTGTCTGTGGGTATGATTTCTTCATTCCCTGAGCATCATTCACTCTTCTAAGCCAACCCTTAAAGAGATTTGATGTGTACCTTGGGGTGGAGTAACTTGGCACCCTGGGTGACCACAAAGCTTCAACTCTATTCCCAGTGTCAGCTCACTTGTCCATTGAGGACATCTATTTCTGCTATAGTGTCTGATAGTATGTCACTGTAGGAATGCTGTTATGGACTGAATATTTGTGCCTCTGTCCCCAAAATTCATATGTTAAAGCCCTAACATCCAGTGTGGCTGTATTTGGAGATGAGGCCTCTAAGGAAGTAATTAAGGTTAAATGAGGTCATAAGGGTGGGACCCTGATCTAATAGGATTAGTGTCCTTATAAGAAGAGATATCAGAGAACTTGTTTTCTCTTTCTCTGCATGTGCACACAGAGGGAAGTCAACGTGAGGACACAGCTAGGAGGTAGCCATCTGCAAGCCAGGAAGAGAGTCGTCACCAGGAACCAGATTGACCTTGATCTTGGACTTTCCAGACTCCAGAACTGTGAGAAAATAGATTTCTGTTGTTGAAGACAGCCAGTCTATGGTATTTTGTGATGGCAGCCCAAGCAGACTGCCATCTTGTTTGAAACTCTTGAATGGATCTCTCTCTGCCTAACTCTTAGTGGTTGCCCCAAAGTCCACCCATTATCACTGCGTCCCAACTGTGTGGTGACTGCAAACTTTCTAGACATACTCTCACTACTTGAAACATGTAGACATGACCTCCCCTCCAAATTGTCACGCTTATACGCTTATCCCCTCCACAGCCATCTATTTGGTTCCAAGTGAAGTCTTGAATTTCTATGCCCTCTTAGACTCTGCAATTTGGGTTGTTCTCCTCTCAGCCCTAAAGCCTAACCCTACAACTGTGTTAGTTCTAAACCTGACTATCAAAAACCTTGTCCTCTTGTTTTCCCCCTCCCATAGCCTGGAGTGCTGAAGCCCAAGCGTGGATTGCAGTGAAATCATTCAAGTTTGGAAAATACTTCCCTTCTCTAGCCCTGATGCAAGAGCTAATCTGATTATTAAATTTTATTTCACTTACCCAAGGATCAGGCTGAGGATTTTGTTTTCTTTGGTGTGGGGGAACAAAGGAAGGAGTATGTAGTGGCTATTTTAGTATTCTGCTCAATTTAACCCTTTAGGAGGTAGGCACTGTTCCCTGAGCTCTTGAGAATGCTGGCTCCTGACAACTCAGGGGCTGAATCACCTGCTGAGAACTAAACTGTCCTCCACTGAAGATAAGCTCCAGAGTCAAGGTCACTCCCCTTCCTGGAGCAGCCTACATCCGGTCACAGATAGATGTGGGTGTACCAAGACCAGCCCCCTTGCTTCAAGATGGCACAAATCTGAAGAGCCATCCCAGCTTCCAAGCTCCTTGTGGGACTGGGTGAGGCCTTGGCTGAGGCTACATCTCAGTTCAATTTTTCCTTCTGCCCAGTCCTGTTTTTTCACTAATTCACAGGTGCTGATCCTGAAGGTGTCCCCAGTAAACCTCTGCAAACAAATATCCATCTTAGAATCTATTTCCTATGGAAACTGAAATAAGACAGGGTCGGTAAACAATTAATGCATTGCTTGTGGTATAAATTTTCATTTAAGATGTTCTAAAACAGAGTTTACAAAATTCTTTCCTCCTTTGCTCAGTGGTCCGTTACTGAAGACCCTATTCCATGCCCCTCTTTACATCCTTCAATCCCTGGAGAGATCTAGACCTGCATAGTTCAGAGTTAAACTCCAATTCTTCCATGGTTGGCTAAGGTCAGTTGAACTTATGCGTGATCCTTAAGTAAGTTAAGTAGGCTGTGCTGTGCACTGCCTGGCTTGCACTGGGAATTCAGTAAATATTCCTTTTTTTAACAAGCCACTGCCTCAATTAGGATACATGGTTCTTGTTCTATCAGACTTGTGCCTCATTTATTGATCTAGCAATAATACAATACCCGTTGAGTGCAAGGCACTGTGCTTGTCAGGGACTATGGAGGTACCAAAAATCTGTCACAAGCTAGAGCACCTTTCTCTGGAAAATATGATGCCACGTGGAAAAAACTGAGACACATTCAGTAAATGTCAGCTGAGGATGAGGCTCCAGCTTAGATAACGTGTGAGATCAGGGAGACAAAATGTGCCCTCAAGCACAGTGCAATCTGGCAGGGGAGAAAAGCTGTTCAGAAGGCACTGGGTGCCCAGCTCCAGGAAAATGTTGGACACCAGGTGTGGCAGCATTAAAAGGTGGTCAGAACAAGAAGATGATGGTCCTGGAAAGTTTGCAGCAGTAAAATGTCACCTCTATGAAGTGAACTGGGCACAAACTGAACATTTCAAGGCCAGTTTTTCACTCAATCCCTCTAGTTTATGTTTTCAAAAGAAATCTGTCTTTCTTTCCACACAGGAGTAACTTGTATTTTTTCATATTAGGATGACCCTGCAGACATCAGACATTAAACATTAACCTCATGCGTAACGAAACCTCAAGATTGAATCTCTAGGAAATTTCTTGCATTTGACAGTCTTGTGAAGAAAATGTTCATTTTCATGGCTGGATTGTCAACTTCTGATTTAAAACTTTTGTTTTTAATCATAATTTTGGTAGACTTTGAAAGAAATCCACCGGACTGTTGAATTTAATATTCTGATTATTACCCACAGGTACACACATCAACCACTATTAGAAACTTGTTACCTTAAAAGTTGGGGTTTAAATGAAGATCATCTGATTTATTTTTAGAAATATATTAAGTGGGCTTTGATTGTCTGTATTATACAGTGGGCACATTTTCCATTATTCCCATTACTAAATGAACTAGAAATGATTGGCACCCTTTCCACAACCAAAACTACTGATAGGAGACACCTACTGCTGATTTCTAGAAATTACAACTGCTGAGTTTGAGCAGGGATCTCCTGTTGGCTGACTCTGGTTTGCTCTAGGGCAGAAGCACAACAGGTAACAGTGAGTTTTCCAAGGTGGCAGTTTGAATTGATTCCTAGATGAAGCAAGTTAACTTAAAATCTTGTATATTTGTCCAAAAATGTAAATACAAAGTGACAATTTAAATTTCTCTAACCATTTGAATAAAAGGGAAAAGAAAGTAGATGTAAAATGTAGTATATTCCATTACTTGGCACTAGCATAAAATTATTCAACAGTGATGTCTCTCTTTCTGAAGATTCTTGGGTTAGAATCACCATAAGCATGTAAATTCAAGACTTGGAACTGCTCTGAGAATATCCTTACTAGGACTATTATAAACTTACATTTTCCACCTGTGATTCATGAAATACATCCATCAACTTCGTACCTGAATTCAAGTTAGGTTGCCTCTCTGCGTGGCTTTAGTGTCACTGGTGACTGGTCATATATGCACTTTTCTTCAATGGCAATTTCATTTCTTCTGTATTGCTGAGTATTTTCTATTTCAACCTCCTACTAAAACTCTTACTTTATTGAGTTTTGGGGAAATCTGAAACCATATTCTAATATTTATTGGAATATCTGAAGCCCCATTCACCATTCACAGTTCCTCTAAAGAAAACTGGTTATCCACGTGAAACATATGGTGCACCCTGATCAGAATGTTCCTGAACACCAGAATCTTGACTCCAGTTTTCAGGTGAGACCATCTGAACTGGGCTCATACTGGAGCATGAAGAACATAGGCTGACTAAATTAGCTATCGTAAGCACAGAGACTTGCTATTGAAGCCTGTGCTTGTGCATTTGTGTACAATGTAAATCAACGAAAGTGTGAGTCTGGTATTAACATCAAAACCTTCACACCAGGAAATTAGAAAGCTTCCTTAGGCAGTCCTAATGGGATCCGCATCATCTTCTAGAAACATTATCCAGGTTCAGTATCATGTTCCCGATTCCCATTTGTGCCCAGTACTCTGTACTGGGATAATGGCTTCCTTATCTTAGGGCTTATACTCATTGCAGGGAAAATTATCAGTCTTTGTCTTCAATTGTCAAAGGTTCAGGATGTAAGCGTAGAGCCTTTATCTGCTTTGTTACTATGGTTAAGCCACTAATGCTTCTGACTTGCTAACACACAGTTGTGTGTAACATGGAAAATTAAACAAATTGTCTTTTTTTCCGTATGTACTCTATAAAATACTTGCTCCACCTGTCATCCTGGAGCCGCTTTTCCCACCACTGGCCACAACAGGTGTGTTACAGTTGGCAAGAGCCAACTTCCAAATTGACTCCTTCACCACCTCTCAAAGTCTCTCTCACTGTGCAGATGCCAGTTCTTACTATATCCTGCCTTATGGCATGAGAGGGGCATTCCATTGGCATTTGGAAGTGGGAAGCAGGGTGAAAGCTAAGTCACTTTAAACCTAATTACATCTGTACAACAGTTGTGGGATCATAGAAGGACTTACCGTTAATGGATCCCAATTCTCCAGTTCTAGAGGGCACAAAGATCTGGAGAATATACGTTACTGTCCTCAACAGATGTTTCTTTAAGTGCCACCCTTTGTGAAGCAGTGGGGCAGAAAGGTGGTAAGACATAGTCTTTCTCGGAGAAAATCATATTCTAAGGAAGGCGACAGTGAGTAACGTAGGTAATTATGACGTTGACTCGGTAACCGTTTCCTTGAGGCAGAGATAGTTGCAAAGTGCGATGGTTATATAAAAGAGTGGCAAAGTGGGAATAAAGACTGAGCTTTTGCATTTATACTCCTCTGTGCCTTCCACAAAACCACAATGGCAATCCCAGAAGAAGCTTCATGTTTTGTGATAGACACACACGCACGCAGCTCAGGGCCCTGAGGCATCTATACGTGCTGAAAAGCGCTGACAGGAGAACAGTGCACCTGCCATCAGCTGCACCAGGCTCTCTCCTAAGACGAGATGAAGTCACAGGCTGCACAGTGTATCTCCTTCTCGCCCATCTCGCCCCAGGGTTATCGTGGTCATGGCCTTAAGCAATGTGTTCTGACACGAGGCATGGCAGCCACAGCAGATCAAGAGAAATGTGAGGCTGTATTACTTTTTTGCTATCATTCCTCTCCCTTGGTATAAAGGATCCATTTAGTAGACTCGACTAAAGTGCAGGCCAAAGACAGGTAGTACAATAGCTATGTTGCGTTTGTACAACCAAATTACCTAAGGACAGCCGTGTACATGGTTTCCATGACACATGTTCTTGCATTAACCTAGAGCATGAACTTCTATGAAACATATGAACCATCAGCATCTTAGATGAGAGGTAAAATAAACCTCATGACCCAAGATAAAAAAAAAAGATATCATATTCTTTCTTTACAAGTTTTCTGTTCTTTTCTCTAATCCCTCCTCCCAAAAATCGTACTATTTCCTCCTAAATTTTTCATGGACCACTTTCAAATTTCTTGCAGCTGCAACTAATAAGTAATGTAATTGGTAATAATGGTAAAATTAATACCAATAGCCTGGTAAATCCTATACAAGACACAGACCCAAAGGATATTTCAGAACAAGAGAGTTTTTAACTTCATGCCACCACAAGGACTACCATTAAGATAAAACTTTTTCACTGGTTGAATCACCGTGACCTGGGTTACACAATTCCCTGCAATTCCATCAAGAATTTTGGAAGCCACAATTTCTTTTTCCAGTTACTTGTCTACATTTCATAAATCTCTACACTGCCCCTATCAGTCTCAGAAAATATGAGAAATTTATAATCTCACATGTTTTATTATTAATAAGTGGAAATTATGAATTCTTTGAAAATGTAGTTCTAAAAATACCAGGAATACTATACCATTCCTCCATTTAAGACCAAGGCCAAGAATATCTTTATGAGGTCAGAGTAGGGAAGAATTTCTTAAAGAGGACACAGATCTACAGTTTGTAAAGTAAAGTTACAGTATATGTTTATGTTGTGTATACATATGTTCATACTCATACATATGATTAAGTTAAACTATGGAAATTCTTTTAATGACAAGGAAAAAGAAAGGCAAATATTAGGACATGATATTACAATATATGTGACAGGAAAATATTAATTTTCAGAATACATGAGGAGCTCTTAAAAATAGATAAGAAAAGGCCAAAATCTAATAGAATAATAAACAAAAAATATATATAGTCAGTATAGAGAAAAGGATGCCCAAAGAGCCAAAAAGATATTTTTCAGAGACCCTCAACATCACAAACCATAAGGAAATAGAAATTAAGTAACTCAATACTAATGCTATCAGTTTGGCAACAATTAAATTATCTATAACACGCAAGTGTTAGTAAGAATATAGATATTCCAGTCTCTCCTCAATGCTAGTGCGATCAGTTAAAAAGAGGGTGAGGATGGAATCTGATGAACAATTTGGCCACATAAATAAAATTAAAAGTATGCATAGCCTTAAAAAAAGTATGCATATCCTATGACCAATGAATACAGTTTAGAAAAAGTCTGCATTTGCCCATAAGAAAAAAATATAAAATGTGTTTACTGTGGCATTATTTGTAATTGGGACAAAACTAAAAACCACCCAAAAGCTCATGATTAAGGGAATTTATACATAAAATATGTTATTGTTACATGCTAGACTAAACTGCCTCAATTAAAATGAATAATTTATATCTACATATAGCAACATGGATATATCTCAAAAACATGTTGAACAAAAAGAAAATTACATAGTATTAGGTACAATACCATTTACATAAATATTTGCAACAAAAACTATGGCATCATAATTATTTAAATAGTATCCTATCATGATCATATTTCCTTTATTTATTACTACAAAACAAGCCACCCCTAAAATTAGGAAACTTAAAATTTATTTTTCTCATGCTATGAACTAAGTTGTGTTCCCTCGAAATCCAATTGTTGAAGCCCTAATCCCCAATGCGACTGTATTTGGAATGGGGAAGTAAGTAAGGTTAAGTGAGGTCGTTAGTGTGCAACCCTGATCTGATGGATTAGCAGGAGGTCTCTCTCTCTACGTGAAGGCACAGCCAGGAAGAGATCCCTTACCAGCAGCCAACCTTGCTAGCACCTCAATCTCAGACTTCCAGCCTCCAGAACTGTGAAAAAATAAATGTCTGTTGTTTAACCCACCCAGCCTTCAGTATTTCATTACAGCAGCCTGAGCTGACAAACACAGCTCACAAACAGCAAGTTGGCAAGGGCTTGATGGGGAAAACTCATTTCTGCTCCACTCTGCATCAGCTGGTGTGGCACAAAGGCAGGAGACTGGATCATGTGGCGCTGGGGACTGGAATGGCTGGACTCCTCAAGCATCTATCTCTCTATCCAGATGTGGTCTCTCTGTGTGGGCTCTTTGGCATGGTGGCTTCAGTTAGACTTCTTACGTGTTGGCTAAGAGATCCCAAGCTGTATGTCCTAACAGGGAGAAAGTCAGACAGACACTGCATATCCCCTGTGATTACCTAGACTTGGAAGTCATGCAGAGTCCCTCAACTATATTCTAATTGTTAGCAGTGAGTTGCAAAGGTCAGCCTATATTCAAGTGTGAGGGCTATTCTTGATGGAAGGAATGTCAAAGAACTTGCAAACATATTTAAAAACCACCGTTATGATGATGGGTGTGTGTACACTGCATATACAAAAGTATTTTTAAAATAGACTGGAGGGCCGACCCCATGACTCACTCAGGAGAGTGCAGCACTGGGAGCACAGTGGCACTCCTGCCACGGGTTCGGATCCTACATAGGGATGGCCAGTGTGCTCACTGGATGAGCACGGTGTGGGCGACACCAAGCCAAGGGTTGCCATCCCCTTACTGGTCACACACACACACACACAAAAAAAAAAATAGACTGGGCACACACCAAATTCTTAATTGTGATTGCCCCAGAGGAAGAGATAAATGGGACCTGCCAAAAAAAGGTCCAGATGTTTTCACATTTATCTTTAATATTTTATTAATATTTTAATCAAGAATAATATGACAAAATGTTAATAAGCATTGATCCCAGGAGGTTAGGAATATTGGGTATGGCAGATTAATTGCATCGTTACCTCCAATTAAAAGTCTCTTTATATCCACACCTTCTATAATATCACTTCATATCTCCTTCCATCAAGAGGTGAAGGCAATTTCTCAAATCCTTGACCAGGACTGGCCTTTTGACTTATTTAGGCTAATAGAAAGCAGAGAGTCTAACCCTGTGGTAGTTCTGGGACAATGTTTCAAGAGGCTTTACACACTTCTGCTCTCTCTCTTTCAGACCCCTGCCTCCACCATGAGAACAACCTTGAACTAATTCACTGGGGAATGAGAGACCATGTGGAACAGAGCTGAGTCATCCCAGCTGTGCCCATCAGAGACCAGCCAGCCCCTGCCCCCTGCCAAGCTGATCCACCAGCTGACAGCAGATGCATGAGCAAGCCCAGCCCGGATCAGCAGAACTTCCCATGGAGCCCCTGCACTCAAGAGAAATAATGCATGATTAATATTTTAAACAACTAAAAGGTGAGCTGGTATGTTACACAGCAATACTAACTAATGCAGTGCTCATGATATTATTCTCTAAACTTTTCTATATTTTTACAATTACTCAAGACGAGAAAGAAAGAGAAGGAGCAAAAGTGGAACAGAAAGAAAAATTAAAGCTCCATTGATGAAGGTTCAAAACCTAAAAGAGTAATTGGTTCCTTATTTTGACTGCAATGAATAATAAAATTCTGCCAAGTACTTATTAAACTCTTTTTTACCTGGAGGGAAGGTTTTTGTTATGATTCAAATACCACTGTTCAACATATCAAAACAACCAAACCACATCCATTACAATAAGGAAATTACACACTAGAAAATGCACACTTGTTGATATGCTGCTTTGATTCAAGAAACACAAAATACTGACAGTAATTAATCTTTATTTATTCCCTGGGATGAAACAGGCATGAAGTAGACAATTACTATTTCTGCTTTACATAATGGCAGTTAAAAACAACAAATACTGCCAATGTCAATGGCAGTTAAAAAAAAAAAATGATGCCAATATCAAAGAAGTAAGAACTTAGTAATTAGGGTTTTTTTGGCTCAAGTCTTCCAGACAATGAGATTCAATAGTGGGAATCTTTTTTCTCGCCCAGTAACAACTGTTTTTTTAAAAATTAGTATAATTATGTGAGGAAATCCTGTGTTATTTAAAGTTGGTATTTTATTTTAAAAGAACAACATGGAAGTTTTCCATTTAAAAAGTGTTTCTTAAAAAAAAAACAAAACAGTGCTCTCCATTGGTCAGAGTTCTGATGATGTATGAATGTCTATTCCAAACATACAGATATTATATGAAGCAATGGAAGACAGCCTGTTATTCGTACATTATCTCTGAGTCCCCAAACTCCAGGTATTGGGGTATCTAGCAGGATTTCTAGAGAAAAGAATTTTTCAGGTTACTGGAAACAAAATATGAGCTCAAGTGACCAACGCCCACCCCCTGTAATATTTAGATGGGGCAGGGGAAGGAATCGTTTTGTTTCACTACCAGTGAGAGAATAAGAATATTAACTTTTGTACAACCATTATTACTAATAACCCAAAATGATTTTATGGTTTTACCTGTGAAACTTTTCATATCAAGAGATTCACAAATCAGAAGAAAATCTTTTGCAGACCATGTGACCTAATATTTTGTTTGCAAACATATGACGTGTACGTGCGTGTGCACACACACAGGCGTGGTCACACACTGACCTGGAAGTCATTCTTTCAAGGGCTTCTGTGAAGCTCATGACACAGAGCAGATCAAAATTAATTGTGGAGGGAGGCAGCTATTATTGTCTGTCCTCCTGGACTAATACATATAAAGACGATGGTGGGAAATCAATAGTGTCACTAGGTCAAGGGCACTTGATAGTACAGAGCCAATAAATGTTCTTCGTCCATATTTACACAGGACTGATCTTTAAAAAGAGAGGGAAAAAAAGGCGATTTCCCAAGCCATAATCTCTGCTCATGTGCAAATCTCAAGGCTTTTGTGGAAGTTACTATCCAGTACATATTTCTGCTGTCAGACTGCTTCTGTCACTGCATTTAAACCATGAAGTGCAGTTGTTGCTGATTCGACGATTATGGCAGGAAAATGACCTGTAAAGTTCTTTTGAGGAGCTTGGCACTTTGCATATATTATAGAAATACAAGAGGAAAAAATGTGTTAAAAATGAAGTTTATGAAAAGTCATCCAACGAAACTTTACATTTCATAGAATACAAGACTGCCTGACTTGTGAGACTAAGGGGGAAAAAAAGAAACCTGTCAAGGCAGAAAATCTCCATATTCTCACGTTTTCAAGGGCAGTTGTCAACTTTTTTTCTATCTGCAAAACCTCGATGGTAACTGACAAAGTGGAAAATGTGCCGAACGATATTATTTGACCTCTTTCTGGTGGCTCTGATGTGCAAAAAACTTAATAGATTGGAACATATGCTTTATTGGCGGGGGTGACAAATGTGCCTGGACTAAGATTTGATAGCACTCTGATTGAAAGCACTGACAAAGACTCAGATTTTCATGAGCTGTTCGAAGGAAGAGACCACAGTTTCACATGAGGGAGGTTCGAATTGCATCCCTGAGAGAGAACTGCGAATATCTCTCCTTAATTTGTGGCAATCAAATAGTTGGCTAGGAGACAAAATTTCTGAGTCTGTACCACAACCTGGTGCCAGCTGAGCATTTATCAACACTGAGCATCTCTCAGCACAGATAATGTGAAGAGGCAATAAAAAAGAAAAAACCTCACTCGGGGTCAAAGGGCTCTGCTATTTACCACATCAAGACATTTTGCCAAGAGGATTCACAGGCGTAGAAGTCAGTGAGAGCCTTGGCCCTTCTTTGGTTACTGCCCAGGTGGGCAGTGGAGGGAAGAGGAGGCAATTAACCATTTCACTGCTGGTCAGAGATCATTGTGCCATTAAAAGGCTTGTTTTCTTCCAGTTGAGTGGGAGATATCAAACCCACAGCTTTGCTTCCTGACCCAGAATGGGAATTTTATTCCTTAATCATATCCCGGCAGCTGCTTCACTGACTAGCGTCAGTGGAGCCAAGCACATTATTTACAAGAATTAAAGAGCTCGGGGAGTCAGGGTGGATGGGAAGGAAGGCATTTGTATCATAGTAGCACTCATAAGCATCAATGCAGCTAAAGGTCGGCCCGTATTTCCATCAAAACCTCCTGATTTCCAGCCATTTATAACTTGGCTATAAAAAACACTCCTGGGCTGCAATTCAGCAACTAGTACCTCAGCTGAAGGGAAAATTGTCCCCTCTCAGTAGCTGTTGGTTTGTTTTGGTTTGCCTTTTGTTTTAGTGATTTGAGGAAAATGCACAGTTATTTGAAAGATGCTACTTAAGTGTAACTCTCAGAAGGAGAAAATGTTAACACTTTAAAGCATTCGTTTGTATTTTCACCTCCAGTGGAAGCGGTGACTTTGACACCCCAGTGGATTATGTCTTGGGCCCAATTATTTTTGGCATTTTCAAGAGACAAAGACAATGGGTAGAGCCTTTCATTCAATGGCAGTTAGTCAGCAGAAAGGCTCTAAATGTTTATGAAATTTGTATTCCCTGAGCCACTTGGAAGGACAGGCTGTTGACTGTTGTCACCGAGCTAATTTCCTCCTGTAAAGTCCGACTCAGTGTGATCGCACTGGAGAGCTTGGCATTTTTAATTGCCTCAAGGCACTTATTTGCAGAGAAGGGATAAACTCAGGAGGAAAACTCAGCTCACGCTCACAGACGAGCCCAGTCACCTTCTCCTCTCGTCACTTTCACGTCTGTGATTTTCCTCCTTCCTCACAAGGAGCGGACGTGCTTGTCTCTGCCTTTCAGGGGAGATGATTACTGGGGCAGACGCTCCCAGCTTGTTTCTGGAGCCTCGGCTTCCTCCCCCTTTACATTAGGAGAAGCCAGGCAGCTGGCAGTGCCCTCGTGTCCCCAGTGCAAAGCCCCCTGAGAGGCGGGGGCCCACCTTAGTGGAAAAACCCAGGGGAGAAATAAGCCGTGGGTGTTGAAGTCTTGAGGGAAGCACGTGGCAGGCAGTGCTAGCATCTGGCTCTAAAGAGCAGCGGGCTTCCTGCTGGGAGGCCTGTGGGATTCAGGAGAAGGGAGTCCTGGAGCTTGACGTGCTGGGAGTGGAGGGAAGAGATTAGTGTTGCTCCTTCTCATTCATCAACTCAGGGTCCACGCCTTCAGATTCTTGAAACTCAACATTTATCTTTTTAAGTGTCCCTAGGAGAGAGAATACTCCCATTGCATCAATGAGGAAAGCATAAACAGAAAAGCCAGCTGATGTGCTATCCGAGCCAATAATGGGCTGCAGTCTCACATGTCCCCATTTAGGACTTTAGGTCTCCTTGCCTGTGCTTAAAACACCCTTTAAGTGTCTCCTGAGTGCTAATAAAATGAAAAGAGAACATTTTAAGTCCTTTCACTTGGAATACCGTGCTCAGAGCATGTGGTAAGGCCCCTGTCCTGGGACCCACATATTCAAGAGCCCATTCTATACCTCCTGTTGCTGGGTGCCAACCACAGTGGAGAAGTCTGCAAGGCTAAGGGCACATGCCCACTCAGAGCCTCTGCTTGCTTCCTTTCAAGACTGTGAACCCAGAATCTGGAGCCCAAGCAATCTCCAACTGCTCTGGACCTTCTCCACCTATCTTGCTAAGTGCAGACCAGGCCAATAGCCACATCCTTAGGCCCAAAACTTGGAAAAGGGGTGGATGTTTACCAGACATGCAGGCTGGAGAGTCCATACATGTGTGTGCAAAGCCACTTGCAGAGCAGGACAAAGCAGGGTGAGGACGAACAGGAGCTGATGAGGTACAAGGGCTGCTCTCTGGACATCACTGGGTTGGGACACAGAGGTCCAAGAATTCTATGTTTAAAGCTGGTCTTCCAGGGTGTTATGAAAATATTTGTGTCACATTAAAAGAAACATAGAAGGAAAGAAAAATGTTTGATCAATTTGTGAGTTTGATGCATGACTTTTGAATATTTAGGCCTCCCTTTGTACTCTCGCTCCGGGTTCTTTGAAGGTTGAAGGTGAGCCTGTTACAAAGCCACCCCAAGGGTGAGCCGAGCTATGCACAGAATTTTCATGAGCATACCAACATAAGACTAATTTTATCATGTTCTTTTCCCCTCTGTCGAAATCTTATGTATAACCCTGCTTCAATAATTGCCAGCATAACATTCGTACAACATCACATTGTACCCCATAAATACGAGGGCACTTCAAAAATTCATGGAAAAATAGAACTAAAAGATAATATGAATCTTTCCATTAACTTTTTGAAGACCCCTTGTATATACAATTATTATGTGTCAATTAAAAAAAAACTGTAGAAAATAATAATAATAATTGCTCAGACGTCTACCTGCCATTTTATTTTGCTTTACTATTCCTTTGTTTTGTTTCTAGTTCCTCTTTTTCTCTCTCTTTTCCTGGCTCAGTTAAATTTCTATTTATTGCTACCACTGTCCCTCTTGTTTATTCTTTTCAATTTTTCTAATGGTTATTTTTCTATTTATACAAGTCATAATAAAACTTACATTGTTTTATTGTTATATTAAAATTAAAAATTAACCACACACATGCTAAAATGAAGCCTTGAAAAGGCTTTTGCTTCTTCACTCTATTACCTTTCTGGCTCATTTCCAAAGTCAGAGTCTTGCTAGAACAGTTTAGTTTCAGGCTATTATTGAGCTTTTAATTACTGTATGTCCCTTTCAATCCAAGAATCCTTACTTAAAACTTACAGAATCCCATCTGGAAGACTGAAATCTAGTTTCCTAACCTCTATCAAATAAAA